>NW_005371324.1:7303231-7357966 GCF_000412655.1 Myotis brandtii
GTGATAAACAACCTGCTTCCCTATTTATAATGGTCTGGCCCTCTAGCAACTTCAGCGCGAAATTATAGCTAATTTGCCTACAAACGTCAGGTGGTCATAATAATCTGGCCACTCAGTGTATATGCCTATATTCAACAGAGCCTATAAATTGGAAACCTCCCCTTGCCTAACGATCATTTCTCCCCCTCTCAGACCCACTCGCATACCCACTGAATTTCACTCAGTGAACTCATCTCTCCTTTTACGTATTTATTGGTGTGCATGTTTTATGTCCCCACATGTACTCTGAGCTGTACTCACTGTACTTAGCTCCATGTCTTGAGTTATTACAGCTAACATTGAGTCCTTGCTATGTGCTGGATGCCATTCTAAACTTTTTAATACATTAACTCCTTTCATCTTCAAGATAGATAAAGTGGGTACCACTATTACCTTCGCTTTATAGAGAAGGAAGCAGAAACTCAGAACAGTGAGGTCAACCTGGCCAGAGTTGCACGGCCTGTAAGTGTCCAAGCCTGTATCAACCATGGTTGAGAGCCACTGAGCACAGAACCACTGCCCTGCCTCTGGAGATCCTGAGTGGATCCTCAAGGATCCTCTAACCTTCTCTACCATTGTGATGTTACATCTGTCTTTATGTTTGATTAATGGCTTCCACTCCCATCATGCCCAGACATCATAGAACCCCTAGTACTTACTAGTAAGTAATAACAACTAATATTTATCAAACTTTTACCATGTGCCAGGCACTGCATCTTATTTTAAACTTCAGAAAGACTATGAGCTATCTACCAATTTACCTCCACCTTAGAGATGAAGAAACTGAGGCAAGAAGAAGTTAGACAACTTGTTCAAGGTTACGCAGCTAGTAAATGGTGAAGCCAGGATTTGAAATCAGAGGTCAAACTCCAAAGCAATGCTCTGAATGAATGAAGGAAAGGATTAATGAAAATATAGCTGGGATGAGCAGGAAAAGCAATAGGGAGGAAGACATATCTGGAAGGGCAAAATCAAAACAATATATATAAACACTATAGGCATCAGAAACTATTAAAGTAATGCAGAACAGAGCACCTAGACTAGAGCATAACAGGTGCTCAATGAATGGAAATGAATGAGTGAATATCTTTATAGCCCATAAGTTAAAAGTTTTGCATGTGTATTTTACTACTAATGTTTTCTGTACATGTTTTTCTTTCAGTGCCACCATGGGCCTTAATTGCCATAGCCATAGTCGTGGTCCTTTTAGTCCTGACCTGCTGCTTTTGTATCTGCAAGAAATGTTTGTTCAAAAAGAAAAACAAGAAGAAGGGAAAGGAAAAGGGAGGAAAGAATGCCATTAACATGAAAGATGTGAAAGACTTAGGGAAGACCATGAAAGATCAGGTAATGTATTCATTCCATAGTTCTCCTTAGATTTTATTGGAATTAATAAATGGTTTGCTCTTTTATGTGAGATAAGTATAGAAATGAACAACTTCTGGACAAATAACATTGTTTTAGAGATGCTTTGCAATCCTTTCAGCCATTATTCAATATCCCAAAGTGCAATGGAAATATTTGGTAGGGTTTTTCGAGTCTCCTAAGCATATAAACCAGAAAAGGGCTTCCATGACCCTCTTGATGGGTCAGCATATTGGAATGATGCCTGAATATTCTGATTACAACTGCTTAGCCAGTCTTAATTGTGTTAGAGTTTGAGAAACATGTTAAAGAATATCTGAGTGTTATCCCTCTTGGGCAGGTCACCTTTCTAGCATTATCACTTTTTTTTTTGAGATAAAGTTTTATTACAGAAAAGCTTCTTGCTGCAGGGAGGGGATCCAAGCAGGTTGCCCGCATTATCACTGTTCTTGATCGCTATTAGATAACTGATTCTTAAATGTGTTTATCATACTTGATGAAAGTTACCCATGGTATGTATCCATCCAGCTCAATAATTAGTGCTTAGGAATAATGGATGATACAGGAAAGGTAGAAAAGTATGAGCTGGCCCTAAAGAACAGGGTAGAATTTAAAGGCAAAATTCTTATTTCCTCACATTGGAACAATTAAAACCATAACAAAGATTATAAAATCAATCTGGCTGGGTTATTTTCTAAGGAAGCTGTTTGGATGTCCTTTATATTGTGTATTTTTACTAAATTAACTGAATGATTTGATTCAGAATACTTTATTATTAATAATTATAATGATTAAGTGCCTCTTCAGTTTTTTTGAATCAGATTCACCATGGATATTTCTAAATAACATTTCATTCATATTAAAATATGGAAAGATTTTTCAAAGAAATAAAATTTTTAGTTTTCAATGTTTCCCTTCAAATAATTCAAAAGTTCTATTTATTTCAAAATAGCAACATATATATGCAGTTTTATATACTCGTCTTATAGTATTAATTATTATTAAGTAAACTCTTAAATATGTGAATCTTTGGAACAATTGAATCAACAAAGCCATCTTAGTACATTTGCGTAGTTTCCTAGTTAATCACTCACTCAGGACAATAACCCCCCACCCCAGTTCGAGTTTTAAACACTTTTTCTCAAAGACACAGTCATGTCTATCGAAAATAATTTCACAAAGCTCATTTTTCACTCCCTGAACTTTTGTTAGGTCTCGGGGCTATAGAGTGGATGTAAGGCTAGTGCTCACGCTCAGCGAGCTCTGTTCTGAGCTCAGAGTAAGAAAAGTTACATTTTTCTGAAAGTTTCTAATCACAACCATAGAATCCAATGCACAAAAGTTAAGTCACACGTGTCTAATAAGGACTTTTCTTTCTGGTTAATCTGTTACATAGAAACTGGGATTTTAAGTCATCCCTTACTTTATTTCAATATGTCCATAGCAAGTAGGACTTGATACAGATTTATTTAAACAACGTATTGGAATAAGTGTAGAAGCAATCTTCAATATGGACATGAAATGAATCATTTTTACTTGAATTTCAACTATATATGTCAAACAATAGGTTGAAAATATAATACTATCATTTTCGTAACTACAATAAAATTAAAATCCCAGTATCCTGAAATTAAAAGTTTAAAGTATCGAATAATATTATATTATTTGATAATATAATTATTCTTGAGGCCCAGTGCACGAATTCATGCACAGGTGGGGTCCCTTGGCCTGGCCAGCGATCAATCAGGGTCAATCAGGGCCATCTCCTCCAGTCCAGGGGGAGGGATCGTGGGAGGTTGGCTAGCCACAGGAGGTTGGCTGTAGGAGTGTACTGACCACCAGGGGGGAAGCTCCTGTGTTGAGCTTCTGCCCCCTGGTGGTCAGTGCACATCATAGCTACTGGCCGGCCAACCAGTTGTTCAATCTGTCATAACGGTTGCTTAGGCTTTTATATATTTACTAGAGACCTGATGCATGAAATTCGTGCAAGGGGCTCGTCCCTCACAGCCCCAGCTGCCTCAGCCAGCCTTTGCAGCCCTGGCCGGCCCTCACAGCCCTTAGCAGCCTTGGCTGGCCCTTGTAGCCCCTCACAGCCTTGGCCGGCCCTCACAGCCCTGGCTTCGTCCAGAAGGTCATCCGGAAGGACATCCGGAAGGTCTTTCAGCTGTCCGGTCTAATTAATATATTACGCTTTTATTATATAGATAGATTATATTAACATTGAGTAACTATCATATTAACATTATATTAAATAACTATAATGTTTTTTCCTAAGACAAGAAATTTGTATTTTTCATTGTGAAATTTTTTCTGTATGACATAAAAGACTATCCTATATAATAAAAGCTTAATATGCTAAGTGTCCAGTCGTCTGGTTGTCCATTCAACCAATCAAAGTGTAATATGCTAATGATATGCTAAGGCTACTCATCTGCTTGCTATGATGTGCAGTGACCAACAGGGAGCAGACGCTCTGACTGGTAGGTTAGCTTGCTGCTGGAGTCCAGCTGATTAGGACTGGGCAAGGTGGGCTGGACACACCCTGGAGCCCTCCCGTGGTCCCTAGCCAGCTGGCCAACCTCCCACATCCCTCCCTGGCCCCGATCGTGCACCGGTGGGGTCCCTTGGCCTGGCCTGCACCCTTTCCCAGTCTGGGAACCCTCGGGGGATGTCGGAGAGCCAGTTTTGACCTGATCCCACAGGCTAGGCCGAGGGACCCTAGTCATGCACAAATTCATGCACCGGGCCTCTAGTAGTTTATAAAATAGTACCAGTGTTTATCACCTCTGTTATAACCTGGATAAATGACCAAGATCTCAAAAGTAATGAATACAGAGAATTGACTGTAGCTAATTTTTCACTGGTCACCTATTCCTTTAAATGAGAGGGGAAGATAAATGAGTCAAATAAGAAAATATTAAGACATCAGTGATAGTTTATAGCAATTTACTGTCACAACATAGCATTTAGGATTTCAACCCGCAAAAAGGTACTTAATTATTTTAAGTAAATCAGTTTGTCTACATAGGATTTTATAGGTTTTATTTTGATTTATAAACAATTAAATGTTAAATGATTTACAAACAATTAAATTAAATGTTTGGATAAGTGAAAGTAGGCTCCATGTGTAAACAGTGATATAACAGTACCTTATGATGCTTTTTTAAGGCAGACAAAATAGCTAATAATGGGTTCTATCATTTTATGAAGGGGAAGGATGAAGAAGCAAACTGTAACTCAAAGATTTTAAGATGCTCTATCACATTTGATCATACAAATTCAAAACAGCCTTAACACAAAGTAAAATTATTTTTAAATATTATTTAGAATATTTTTAAACAGAACGTTGATATGAACATGGGAAAGATGATGTGCTTATTTAAAAACAGATGTGAGAGGGAATTTAGATACAATTTCTTAAGATACTTAGGTTTAGGAAAATCAATGATTTTACTATTTCAATCCATATAAAATGTCACAGAAATTTAAATTTCATTGTTCATGGCTGCATGTCTCTAAGGTAAAATTTTATAACCAAGGAAGATATTTAATATTTTTCAATGACAATAAAAAACTATAAATAGTATTTACACAGAAAAAGATATATATTTAAGATTTTGTTAATGTCTTAAAACTTCAGAACACTAAAAATACAGAGGAAAAATATCAACTTGGAAAGTCATAGGTCTGGAAAGGTCCTTTCTCCATTGCTTTCACTAATGTGTGTAGATACTTTAATTTTTATTTCTTCCTTCTATGTCCTCCTTATCTGTGTTGTGTCTCATGACTGTTCTGGACTGTCCCTTGCGGTAGGTTTCCTCTGCTACTTAGACACACCTAAGTCAACGCTCGGATATATCTAGTGGCCTGGCAGCTGGGACTCCACAGCTGAGGGTGGACCATTCTGACACACATCAAGGCTGAACTAAATTGATTTTTTTTTAAAGATGAAGGGTTCTCATATTAAATATTATTAACTAGTTAAGTAGAGTATTATTAGAAAGCTCAAGTTTTTAACTGATGGGCACAAAAAGAAAATTCATTCCTTTGTTGATCTCTTTTTACTGTGCCCTATCAATGCCAAATCTGAACAATTTGACTTAGAATGAACAAGTGCTCCTTCTGATGGTTGTGAACTAAGCACCTTTTGAATGTTGAAGCAAGCCAGAAGCATGTGCACTAAATCTTTGAAATTTAAAACAAGGTCGATGTTCCCAGCACAGCTTTTTCTACAGCAATTTATCAAACTCTCAGAACTGCTGGGTTTACAAGCTGTTTCTTCTGCATTTTGTTCCATTGGGGGAGGGAGGGGGGCTGGTATTGCTCTCGAGATATTATAATGGCCACTGATTTAATAGGCCTGAATTTAATGTGATAGTACAGAAAATGTCTTGGTTAAACTCAGCCTTTGGGACAAGAATAGACTTAATCACTGCAGTGATGAACAGTGGCACTGAGAAATTATAAAAAATTTAGACCTGTTTCATGCAGAATAATTGCAGAGATGGTCCTGCACCTTTTATTAGGGCAAAAACCACTTAGGGAGAAGGAGATTTAATATCTCAGCTATTTCAAATCGCACTGGGCTGAAACATGATATGCAAATCATCAGTTCTGAAGGAGGCTTTTGAAAAAGTATTTTAATCCATAAAATCTTTTATTATAGTAATGTGCAGATATTTCAGACAGAAGTATGCATTAGTTTGCTATTATTTTTTTAAAAAATTAAAATCTTACAGGGAGGCAAATTACCTAAGCTACAATTTTCTAAGCACATTTATAACAGCATTAAAGACTTACACACAGCTAAGGTTTCAGTAATCTTTTTTTTTTTTCACTTTAGTGACACCCCACACAAAAATTAAAAGATTAGCATAAATTTTTAAATAATTATGTTGTTTCCTGCCTTTGGCTATCAGTAAATCAACATTTTATTATTCAAGAAAACATTGATGTATAAATTAAAATTTTCCAATTAAATAGTATATGACTAACCAAATTTTTTTTAACATTTTACACTAATCTATTAATGGTCATTTTCTGTTTTTCCTACTCATTGTAAGCTCCTGAAATTTTTCAGGAAGCACAAAAGAAAAGCATCTCTGACTACAGCTCAACTCTGTTTATCTGATCTTCCCATACAAACAAGTGTATTAATATGATGCCAGCAAGTCTCGGTTTTTTTGGAATCAAATTGGAGTTCACTGGGTAAAGCCAAACTGGAAAATCTTGTCAACTGAGAGACTGAGGGTGCCATTTGGAAGCACCACTGAGGGTCTCTGTGTGAATGGATAAGTCAACAGAAAAGTCTTCTCTCAGCAGAAAAAAAGAACATGCATTTGGGAGCTGAGAGTGGTGGGAGCTACTGAGTGGTTGAACTGTGGTTTAATGATTCCAATGCCTTTCTGAAGCCCAGTTATGCTTCTTAGGTTCAAGTTCTACAAGAATGCTCAGGTTTATTTGATTGCTGACAAGAATTAAGATTCGCTTACTTTGTCAGAGATATAAAACAGTCTACCACTCATATGTCTTAACTTGATTCCTGTGAAGGTCTACAGACACACACACACACACACACACACACACACACACGGCAAGAAAAATGCCATAACCAAAAACTAAGAGAAAATATTTTCTATATATAACAGAAAGGTAGAAACTACTAAAATACAAAGAGTCCCTACAAATCAATAAAAAGTAACCAACAACAGAAAGATTACTAATGGCTATATATTGGCAGTCTCTAGAAGAAAAGAATAAAATGGTCCAAATAAAGACTTAAAATTTTTGTCAACTTGACTAATGGTTAGGGGTATGTAACACTATCAGTTTTAATTTTGAATAATAATTCCTCATTGACTTCTGATTCTTTTTTTTAATTCTTTAAAGCAGTAGAATGAATATTCCCAGTAACAGAGCTTTTACTAGTAATATTTATAACCTTTATAACCTTTAATTATTTAGCAAAATATTTTCACTTTATTGGGGAAATATTATATATTTTTATTTTTTAAAAGAGGAGCATTTTAATGTATTTTATGAAATAATGAGCTTTCTAGTGTTTCAATGTATATTACACTTAAGTTTTAGGTTATAAAAATTATTCAACTGATACAAACTGAGTTTTGGGAGTTCAGTCCCAAAATTTTTATTCATTAATGCAAAATAACCTTTTATACAGATTTCAGTTTAACAAAATTGCAAACATAACTTTTTATTTTTTTTGATATCAAATGGACCCATAAATCAATTTAATTCAGCCTAGCTTTCTATGGAGCTGTTATGAAAACAAAATGGTAAACTTAGACTGGAAATGGGGTAGATCTTTCTCTAAACATGCATTTGCTGGTGGCATGTTTTTCCTGTTTTTCCATAACCATTGCACATGTATATATGAAACATAACAAATTAAATTTTTCTGAGAATCACTTACTCAACTGTTTTTTCATAGGAAACAAGGCAACAAAAGGCCACACATTTCATATAAATTACTCCACTGCATGTAACAATGGTTCTACATGATGGTTAGCATCAATTGCTTTAACCTACATGAATGTGAAACCTGGCCTGGTTAATAGCATGTTTATTATAATTCTGAAATAAGCAAGTTTTAGCAGAGCCAAATATAATACCAAGTTGACATTTGCAACAACTTTACATTTTTTGCTTGCAATATTCTTAGGGGCTTCTTCCATTGCTTCCATGTTGCTTGCTAGTGGGGGGAGGGGGAATTCCATGCACAAATGGAATTTTTAAAAAATATGTAAGCATCAAATGTGAATGTGTGTCAGACAAATTGAGATTTCCAGCATCTTGGTGCTTGCTTTTGACAGCTTGGAAGTATAACCACAAGCCCAGTTTAATTTGGATTTTGATGAAAATTCACTTGAATTCACATACAATCCATTTCCCTACTCATAGGCCCTTAAGGATGATGATGCTGAAACCGGATTGACTGATGGGGAAGAAAAAGAAGAACCCAAAGAAGATGAGAAATTGGGAAAACTTCAATACTCGTTGGATTATGATTTCCAGAATAACCAGGTCTGAGGGGGGAATGTTTTCTAATTCCATTACATTGTCTGAAATTACCAAGTAGAAATTGAAGCAAGTTACTTTCTAAAACATTTTGTTGGCTGCAAGGGGAAAATGCAATTATCAAAGCTATTGATGAAATAATTTCTGAGTACAGACAGTCCCCTACTTGCTAATTTAACATTTGGTAATTAGAATTCACAGTATTCAACTGATTACATCTAATGTATGGCACTTACAATAGGCAGGCAGAATACAAATTAACTTGAAGCAGTCAGACTTATTCTGAGAGCTCCCACCACAGTCTCACCCCTCACAGCCTTAGCTAGAACAATCTTTCTTGCACTTCATGGATTTAGATCCAAACAGGGTGAGGGGCCTTTGTGTTATGCCACCATTCAAGTCAAAGTTTTGAAACATAATGTATCAGTATGACAGGAATCAAAGATGGAAAATTGAAATTCACGAATTTCAAAGGCATGCCTTGTGTAATAATATCATGATATTAGGTCAAACTCTTGATGCTAATAAGATAGAAGGTCTAGAACAGTAAAAAGACTGGGAACCCGATTTCTAGTGCCTATGACTACTGCCCAAAAAGTGACAAAACACTAAAGGAGATAACAAAACAGGCACATCTGCTTCAATTTCTCAAAAACCATGAAGTGCCACCTACATTAACAATAATAGTACCTGTCTTTTATTGACTGAGTTATAGAAGTAGCACCAAGATAGCTGTTAGAAAGCTCTCTACATAAAAAGGCCTTCCAGATTCTATGACATTGATGAATATACTCCTTTAGCTTCTGAATTGTTAAAGAAAGTAAAAAGCTAGACAAGAATTAGTGGAGCTGGCCAAGTTAGAGATCTGTCTCTTAAGAATACTTAGGAGTCGGCCTTATTCTTCGAGATGGGAGATTTAAAACTCTCCAATTTGTTTTGCTTCACTCATCATTTTGGGTGAGGAGGAAATGGTAAATGTAAAGTACATGCAATTACTACTAATACAACATGTGTTCATTATTTCCAGTTTGATGAGGAATGAACCACAGATAAATCAAACTCGAAGGTTCAGCTTTGACAACAAATGTCCCGAGTCAGTAATGCTGTGTGAGAGCTCTAAACCATTGCAGAAATTCGGGGCTTTATCTAAAAATTGATAGTTCAAATAATGTCTGAAATTTCACTTTCTGAAATTTCCACATTTCTCATGAAGAATGTGTTGATATGTTCTATCATATTAAAAATAATTTTAGCCCTCCCTGGTTTGGCTCAGGGGCAGTGATGGAGAACCTATGACATGCGTGTCAGAGGTGACACGCGAACTCATTTTTTTGGTTGATGTTTCTTTGTTAAATGGCATTTAAATATATAAAATAAATATCAAAAAATATAAGTCTTTGTTTTACAATGGTTGCAAATATCAAAAAATTTCTATATATGACACGGCACCAGAGTTAAGTTAGGGTTTTTCAAAATGCTGACACGCCGAGCTCAAAAGGTTCGCCATCACTGGGATAGAGTGTCACCCTGTGAACTGAAGGGTCTCAGTTCAATTCCCAGTCAGGGCACATGCCCCAGTTGTGAGCTTGATCCCCAGTAGGAGGCATACAGGAGGCAGCAAATAAGTGATTCTCTCTCATCATTGATGTTTTTCTCTCTCTCCCTCGCCCTTCCTCTCTGAAATCAATAAAAATACTAAAAAATAATGATTTTATTTCATCATCTTCATTACAGTCCTGCCTAGTTATTTCATAATACATTTTAGAAAATAGCATATTAGTTAAAGATAGAGGTTTATAGGTAAGGATTTATATAAATCTATAGATATACCTTTTATAGTTAAGCAGGGTATTTGAGGTCATTTCTATCACGCATGCCAAAATTGATCATCAGGACTTGTTTGAAAGCAAAATTTCTTTTTATATATTTTAGGGAAGGTAAAGGTCAACATATTTTATCTTCACATATATAATGTTTCCTGGGAATTAACCTGCCTCTTTATATGAATCCAGTGTTTTTCTATTAATTTATTCTACTTTAAGCTTTTTCAGTAGAAATCTGGTGGTATCTCATCCTGGTTAGTCATAATTTTAAAATTTCTAAGTTGGCTTTCAGTACTATAAATGTTATTTTATAAAATACAATTTTTAAGAAAATAATAGCACAGATTTTTTTCACTCAAATATATAAGTGTGTTTACTGTTCCCATTCTAGCAAACATCAACTTTAAAAAGGCATTTTATTCTGAGGATCTAGAAGATTCTACCTGATGAAACTTTTATTGTTATGCACTGATTTTCCAAATGTTCTCAACTAATCTGATTTATAAAATGATTTCCATGAGTCATGAAAGATAAAGTCTGAGGAACTGCCCAGATAAGGCTGTAATCAAATATACACATTTGTTACCAAAACTAAAAGAGAGCTCTAAGGTATTCTAATTGAGATGCTTTCATGATGAAGGGAAATGTGATACTTATCTCAGACAGAAGTCAGAGGGGAGTTGGAAGAAGAAATTCCACCGCTAACCAACAAAATATCCAAAAATATTTAAAATATAGATGATTTGGTTTTAAGGAGTTTAGGTATATTTCTAGAGCTTTCCCTTCCCAAAAGAATTTTTTTTGCAAAATGAGAAAAACATAGAATCTTGCTTATTCACATGCAATCTTGCTTATTCACATGCAATCTAAAGGCAGACACTAGATACCAATTTGGCAAACCGAGACAAATTGTTTGATTTACTAAATATATCTTTATTATCTGATGTCTACTTTAGCTATTCTTTGATCATCTGTCTGTGTTTTGTATATCTACAATCCAATACTCTTATTGCTATTTGTTATATAATGATATCACAAAGATATTGAAGCATTAAAACAAAACAAAAATAATTCAGGGCATTAATCCAGGTTAAAAAATGAGTCAACTAACCCAAATGCACTTACAAACATAGTGGGTCAGTTTTACAGAAAATAACTGTGACTTTTTTAGAAGGGGATGAATTGCTTTTTCACTTTGTTGGCTTTTTCACTATGTATACACACACTTTTAATAATTATAAAATCAGTGTTTATTAAAGTACATTTCATTTTCAAAATTGGGCTATCAGTCATTAAACTGTATATACTTTGAAGGGGGGGACTATATATTATGAACAATAAGAGAGTCTACTTTTGTTTCCCATATGGATCTAGAGCAATCTGTCGATACAAAATGTGTGGTGTCAGAGCATCTAGAATAGTCCACTCACAGCTTTTATTTTATTTGCAAAAATATTTAAAATGCCAGCCTGTGTCCTCATTCATAGCAAGACTTAAGAATGTATCACTAAGAAAACAGACTTGAAAAAAATACAGATATTTCTGCTGTATTGGAAAGAAACACAGAAAATTAGTCACACCATTAAAAACCATAACTGTAATATTCCCTTCCTTTACATAAAGTTGAAATTATATTTCTTTGACCCAATGTCTTACATGTAAACACAGAATTTAATATATGGCAATCATTTTCCTATCAGTTAAAACAAAAGTAGTCAGCACACAAGTATAGGTCAAATATGATAAAAACTTGAAGATCTTATTTCTATCTCAAAAAGGTACCTAATTTCTAAGGAATTTCTAGTTAGTTGATCTGAGGCTTTGGTTCAGAATAAAAATTTCCTACATTATAATTATACACTTGTGATTGTTTAACAATTTATTTCCACTTACAAATCATGCCCTAAAAGAAAAATAACGCACAAGGGCTTTTAGCAACTGGGAAGTTATTTGATTGCAACTCTTTTGCAATTATGAATCCCATAGTTAACTGTAATCAGCAACCTTCTGAAAGCCTCTTTTATGCTTAAAACCAGGCTTTCTAGAGCCTGCATCTGCCATAATTGGGTTTCTGAAGTCTGTACAGCTCACTTCATTTGCCTTCTGTGCTCAGATTCATAAGAGAAAAATGTTTATTAAAAGCAAAGAGGAAGAGGGAGGAATCACAATATCCAGCAATGTGAACAAATAAATCTTTTCCAAAATGCCCTCCAATGTCTGTGTTTGCTGTATCCGTTGTTTATTTCAGCTGCTGGTCGGGATCATCCAGGCTGCCGAGCTGCCCGCCTTGGACATGGGCGGCACATCTGACCCGTATGTGAAAGTGTTTCTGCTGCCCGACAAAAAGAAGAAATTTGAGACAAAAGTCCACCGGAAGACCCTCAATCCTGTCTTCAATGAGCAATTTACTTTCAAGGTATTGTTTTATACTTACTAATTTTTCCTCTGTTGTTTTAGATAAGCGACTGAGCTCATCCTGACACCTACACAGACATGCACATGACCGCTTGTTCGGAGATTTAAAGGGATTCTATTCAGAATATTTAAAATTCTTATTTTCCATCCAGTGAGGATTTTGCATTGCATTTAGATTTAGCCAAAGTAGGATTCAGCTTGGCCATTCAGAATAAAATGCAGACTGGAATATGACTGAGAGGTCATGTCCACATAGAAAAAGTGAGGTCACCTTCAAATGTGTGCCAATAGGCTTGACATTTTCCTCTCTATAAAATAAAGTCAAAAAATAATGGAATTATTGTTTTTAAGTTTCAAAGTTCCTGAACATAGGTAAACCCTGTTGCAATCACAGAATAAAGTAAGCCATGTCCATTGTTCATATGGTGCAAATAGACATTTCTCTCATTGCCAACTTCTGTGTGCACAGGGGCAAACTGAGCCCTCTCAAATCATTCTTCTTAACCTTTCAACAAAAAGGTGAACATATTATTTGTATGCATTTACCGCATTCTTCTTTTACTCTAGGATGTTCCTTAGTGCTCTTCATTTAGTTCAGACAAATAATAACAATGAGAGATTCTGGCCATAGAGCAACTCGACAGGAACATGCGCTTTGCAGGCCTCAGGCATCTCTGCATAGACAAGTGCTGTGGCCTTGTCTACAAGTCACGCGTACAAATAGTTCTTTTATGGATATATTGAATATGAGAAAACTATTTGGATGCATTACTTAAAACAATGCATTTCTGAAAAAAAAGGAATGTATATAACTTCCTAGTAGGCTGATGCAAAACCACCTGTCCCTCAACCAGCTTTACAGAAAGCACGTGCCTCATGTTAGTGAACATCCTGGTCTGAAAGAAATGGCTGTTCTGAAGCCATGAGTCATTTTATAGAACTTTGTTCCCAATTTTCTAAAAGAGCAGTATCTCTATTCACTCTGAAACTTTTGAGATTTTATAAACAAAAGTTCCTAATGAAAGTAATCCTATTAAAAATCTACAGTTTTCAATGCCTAGAATAGTTAATTTACAATAACAGTAAAAACATTTTGGAAATACTCAGCTTCTGAAGAGTTAATCGCTATGATCGATATACTACAGAACATAACATGAAAACAGAACTAAACCAATTGCAAGTGATAATCACAATCATTTTGACTATGTATGAATCTTAATTTATGTTAGTCATTTCTAACCACAATTTACTAAGTAAATTCTTACATTATTTGAAGTAATATTATGTGGCCTTTTGTGTTTGCGTTAACTATGTTATTTATTTTTTAATGTATTGGTAATAATTTTATCAGTAATTTCTCTGACTTCAAGAAGTTTAATTATTGGAAATTTAAAATTGCCTATAAAATTTTATCAGGTTCCATTTCATTGTAAGAAGGTTGATCAAGTCATAAATCCTACCAAGCTACAATATATTTCAATACATTTAAGGAATATGCCACTGTTTCTAGAGAATTGGCTAATTTATCCATAAGATGTTATATATTATGCATCTTGAAATGCCATAGACAATATGATATAGAAATAGGAGCACAATAGAGTTTAAAGAGGATTGGCTTTGAAAAGTGAGTTCAAATCCACTGAACATGAACCCTACATGCCCCAAACTCCTACTTGAAGGAGCTACTAATTATTCAAACAAAAAAATATTAGGTGCCTGCTGCGTGCCAACACTATGCTAAATACCTTCAATATATTGACTCAGCCTCACACAGCACCGTGATGTAGGCACTACTATATCACTATTATTCTGACAGATGAAATATCTGAGTTTTATTCACTTTGCCTCAGTGCCTTCAGCTGGAAAGTTGGGACACCCAGACCCAGCCCTATCTAAGCCCAGGTTTTTGATTGATGCTACCTCAGTTCAATCACACACACACACACACACACACACACACACACACACACACACACCTAAAGAGATTTAGCAGATAAGATAAAATTTTCAAGAGTTTATCCCTACTTTAAAATTCCTTATTTCTTCTTTGAAATTCAACTCTTTGAAATGGTTTATTTTTTTCTACTAAGAATGGAAAAAGCATTGTGCCTAGTTCTTAATTGTAGTATTTTAATCAAATTCCAAATAGTTAACAATGGCAGAAAAAAATTTGGTTAACTAAAATTTCTTATACATATATGGTCCAATATTCTTCCTTCTCCTTTCCTTCTTAATATACAGAGTTAATTGAGCAATGTTTGCTGAAGCATAAGACAACCATTTACACTGATAAAATAATAGAAAGTGTATGAAAATTGATCAAACCTTCAATACAAGTCTAAACAATTTCTTAATTAGGCATTTCTATTCAGTTACTGAAGTGTAGCTCACTTAGATTGCACTGCTTTCCCTGAATATTAAAAATGTTACTAATAAACCTCCCAACCCATAGCAGCTGTCCCAGATATATTTGAACAGCTGGAGAATTCATCAGTTCTTGGCTTTTGCCACCACTCATCCTAAAGAGTGTCATACCTAAGAATGAACTTTAAGATCTCTATTATAATGCATCCCTGATATTCAAAACATCAATTTTCTAGTCAGCTCTTGTCAATCAGTAAATTATTTTAGAGAGTAGGTGAGGCACCTTGTGAATTTCATTTAAATCCTTTTAGACTTCTAGAATAGCTTTTAGTAAGTCATTAATTCATTATCATACGGCATCAAGTGGCTTGAAAGTTATCTACCTTGAAAAAGTTACACTCTCACAATATAACTTAACAACAATAATGAAATAGTCTTCAAGGAAAACTTTTTATAGTCAAATTGGCTTGGTTTATTATTGTATTCATCTTGAAGTGTTTATAGCATGACTAATAGGATTCATTACTAATAATACTAACAGCTTCCAGAAGTTTGGGATGAAGTGATAAATTACTAAGGGAAGTCCCCATTTCCTCCCAAGTAATTTAAGCTGTAAGCGGTTCGTCAAATGATTCCATTTAAGAAAATACCAAAAGCACAATTATCTCCCTGGTCAGTTTATAAATATTAAAATTAAATATTATAAACAAGTAATGTGTTCTAAGCATTTTTGTGACCAGATTTTTATCCTCATCTCTTTTCATTTAGGTGCCGTATTCGGAATTGGGAGGCAAAACCCTCGTGATGGCTGTGTACGATTTTGATCGTTTCTCCAAGCATGACATCATCGGGGAATTTAAAGTCCCCATGAACACAGTGGATTTCGGTCATGTAACTGAGGAATGGCGTGATCTGCAGAGTGCTGAGAAGGAAGAGGTAAGAAAAACATTAGCATTTCGAAGATGACAAACTGTACTCACCAGTTCCACTCACGTAATAACCTACTGAGAGCTGCTCTTTACAGAATGATGTGGGCGTCCAGCTGCTGACAGCTGGCAAAATAGGGTCAGGGGACTGCATAACCTCATTAGAAAATACACAGGTCTTCTGGGTGTTATTTGAAAGAAAAGAGAAAGGTTTGTATACCGAGTCTATCGACAACTCCCTAAAGGGACAGACACACACACACACACACACACACACACACACACACACACACACTTTTAAAAGCTTATCACACATGTACTTCTTCAGAACGACAGTAAACTATCATCTTATTCTTTGTATTTTGCCACAATCATTCTGTATTGCTACATAGGTTTTCTAGCTATTAAATAGAAATAAAATGGCACTTTTTCCTTGATTATGTCTGGATATCACAGACAGTTCATTGTTTCTCCTGAAGATATCAGAGCATGATGGGTGAAACATCAAATATAATTCACAAGGGCTGATATTAAATCCATTTTTTAAATGGCTCACATTTTTATAGTAGTCTTCACATTGTTTCCTCCCAGCTTGAATAGTTTAACCCAGGGTTTTTCTGTGATTTAAAAAGGGAAGTTCAATATTCTTAGTGCATTTAAACTGCATAATAATCAGTTCTATTGGATTATGCTATGCCTGCCTGGCACTGGCATTTTTCTGTGATAAAGTCTCAATAGGCCAATACCAGAAAGGCAAACAACTCCTAGCTTCTCTGAACTCTAAAGCAATGCCTTTTGCAGTCATTTTTTGGATCCTGACATGAGTTTATAATTACCCAAGAGATTGCCAATAGCCTCCATTATTTAGGACCACCAAGGATTCCATAGATGTGGTCACTTTCAGACTACCAGGGAGGTCAGCGAGTGGCCCAAGCCTTCCGAGAAACTCAGCCAAGCCCCTCACCTGGAAATCCTCTCAGCCTGAGGTTTTCTGTGGTCAATACAGTGACATGAGGTTTTAGAACAGACTTGTGATTGCTATACAGAAACTGAATTTTAATAGTGCTCTAAAGTTATTTGGTTGTACAAAAGGAGTCAAAATTATTGGAGTTAAGCTCTGCTTTCTTTTTGGAAGGAAATATATATAACATAACCAAATAAGTTAGTCAAAATTAGATTCTGGGATACTGAGATAGATTTAGCCCTACTGTGGACTTTCAAGAGCAACCCAAAGGTAATACTGAGTTTTTAAATTTTATGATTTTTATAAGTAGCTCTTACCTATGAGTAGAACATCAACTTTACATTGAACATCTGTTATGAAAACAGAAACATGAGCTATTTCATTGAATTTTTATATTTTATTGAAATGTTTGATTCTGTACAAATTGCTCAGTTCTAGGGGTTAGCAAAGTGGGACCACAACAAATATTTATTAACTAATTGGTTATTAATTGACTGGTTTTTGGTTGGTTTGTTGGTTAAATATCGGAATATAATCTACTTGTGTTTCACAATGCCCATCCGGCCAGACTGCATGGCTCACACTACTGGCCTCCATTTAGTAACTATCAAGTGGCCTGGAATTCCAACATCAAACCCCAGTGGGTTTCTGTAAAGTTGGTATATTCCTTGAGTGAAAGGGATGCATGCCATCAAATAATTTTTTTCTTTCAAAAATTCTTTGAATATTGGCCGAGTTTGAGGCTTGACACTAAGCTGACAGGTTTGGTTGGACTCAAGAATCCAGGATAGGCTGACTGCGCCAAAGGAATCACATTCTCACGCCTTAAGCTGCCCTCTTTCTCTTTCCGTATTTCTTTCTCTTTCTCCCCTAAGACTCTTTTCACCCAATTTATTAAAAAATATTCATTATGCAAGTATCTATTATGCCTGCTAGACAGGAGCTGTAGTAGATGTTTAAAAAAAAGTGAAAATGATCAATACCGTTTCTATCTTGTGGAGTTTAGTGTTGTCCCCTTTTTCTCCTTCATTCCAATCTTTGCCTTACTGATTGCCAGCTAGACTGGTTTCTGAATAAAGTCCTATCTAAAGAACAACTCCTGGCTTTCAATACTGACCAATCTACCAGCTTGGAGACACTGGGTAAATCACTTAAGCTCTCTAAATTCAGTTTTTTAATCTAGAAAGGGGCCGTACATTATCTACCTTTTATTTTACAGATTAAGTGGGCTAGAGTATCAAGTTCCAGTATGTAATAAGTGCTCAGTAAACAAGCCTATTGTTCTCTTTCTCCTGTTTTACATTGCCCCATTCACTCCTCCATTTTCCCACTATATATCTATATCTACTTCTCTATTCTTTTTCTTACCAGCTTTGTACTTATTGAAAGTCTCTGTAAGTTTTTAATGGGAAATAATTCTACAATCATATCTTTAAACTCTGGAGTTTTTCCCCTTTACTATCTACTCGGGAATAGTAATTTTTGGTTTTCAGTTGAGTGACTATTTCCTTTTATCATGATCTGGAGAGCATCATGAAATAGATGTCTAGTTTACAAAGTATCAGTGGATGACTAGAGTTGGGTATAAACTTTCTCATACTAAATGAAGTCAGATTCCAATTACATTTTATATCTGAAGAATTACTGATTCTCACTGATATGTGCTCTATCTTTTCATACTCCCATTAACTGCCAAAAATCCTAGTTGCATGAATAAATTGAAGTCTTAGGTGGACTTTAGTTCTCGTGATTTTAAAAATTTATTTTTCCATTTTACATGAGCAATTCTGTTCATGACTTTAGCTTGTTTCCATCTGTGCAAAAAAATATTTTTATTGTCATAAGGAGTTAAAGATATTAAAGAAAATGAGAAAAAAGAATTCAAGAAATAGTTTTGGAATCTACAACAGAGCCACTAACCATGGTAGTCTATTTGGGTAGAGACTTGGACTTAAATGGGTTAACCCAATGCACTGAGTTCCAACCCAGTGTTTTTGATAGAATGTTGCCAGAAAGTTGAAAAACATAAAAGTCATAAGATGAAGTGATTATGTAAGTGAAAGAATTGTAATTTTAATGATCATTTAAGTGTGCAAATAACTTAGAAAAAAATGGGAAGGAGCCTTATCTAGAAGTTACTAAGTATATGTTTAAAATGGATGGAAGATGGTATAGGGGGAATAAATGATGTTAGAAAAAAATAAAATAAAGGAAAACATAACTAAATAAGTAAACAAAATCATAGCTACGTACATATGTATATAAATACAGGGAGTGTTGAAGAGAGAAGCTGCCAGGAAGAGCTATAAACAAGCACACTGTTCCCCCTATTAGGTTCTAGCCCCTGGTGAAAACATCTATGGTGAGCTTTCCATTCTGACTTAACAACATTTTTCTATATAACATACTCAGAGCCACCTGACTTGCTTAGGTTCACTTGCCATATTTAGGTTACTTGATTGACCACTTTCTCTCCTTCCACCTCCCCACCTCCCAACAGATGAACACAGAATTTGACCTTACAGACAGCTATATCTTTATATTTCTTTTGTGTGTGTTTTTTAAATATAAATGTATATCCTCTGAGTTTTGAGAGACATTTATGTTTTCTTCATTTTCCCCTTCTCATTATAGGGCCTCAAAAATCATTCTTTATAATTAGTATATTCAGTTCTTCCATTGCTCCACCCACAAGTCAAACCTGAAACCAACCTTCAGGCTTTTAGAATAATCCTTTCATTTACTACGTTCACTTAAATACTTCAAATGTTACAACCAATAGCCATGCCTCCATTTTTTATATGTAAATTTTATTTATAATCATTTTAGAAATTGTCTCAGTCCTGCACCCCAGAGTCAAGAACCTCTTCAAAGCATTTAGTATATTTTTTCAATCACCAGTACTACTTATCTTGGCATTTTTATCTTAGTATTTTGTTCTTTTTTTAGTATTTTTTCCTATCTTAGTATTTTTATATTAGTATTTTGTTCCTATTTTAGTATTTTGTTCTTCTTTTATATCCCCATGCCTTCCAGTAATACTTATTTCAAAAGAAAAAGGAAAAAAGAAATAAATTAGATACTACCACCAGAATACAACTTGAGTCCTTTTTTTTTTCTTTTCTGAGCGAGTGTTTCTCATAACTTGACCAGTACTGTTTTGTCTCCATGAGAGAATATGTCTATCACTTCTGCTTTGTGTAAAATTCATTAAAGACTGATTTTTAAATGAGATTCTGTAATCCAGTGCAAATGGAAAAAAAAATTGATTGCTGAATTAAAACAAGTTGCAACATAATTTAATTAGTATCCAAGCAGAAGGGAAGAGAAGCTACTTTAGTGCCTTAATAGAAAATCAATTTTGTAAGAAAAATTCACATTTTGAAGCCTAATTGGGAAAACATTTACTTCACAGAAAAGCAAAGGATACATATTCAATCAAATGGCAAAAGGTTTTTAGATTCCAATGGTCAGTTACTTGATACTTCTTTAGAATGAGAAAAACTCATTATTCCTTATAGCATCTTTTTTTGTCAAGGATCATGAAGGAACTGATGCTATTTCTAAGAACACTTAGTAGTTAGTAGTCAGTCGGTGACTCATGGCTGCCAATAATCTGCATACAACAAGTCAATGCCCTGAATGGAAATCCTTATAAAAGGTTAATTGCTGGAAGGAAAAACATGGATGCCAGTAAGAACCTGCCTTGTCATTCACAATCTATCACATTAGAGAAATGCAACAAAGACACTGATTTTGATCCATAGCATTCCAGGAAGGTTCCATACCAGCAGGGACCCATGTCTATTGCTTCTCACTGCAAAACCAAGTTTGATCACAGAGGGAAAGCACACAGGAGGCATGCAAAATATTTTTGAATGAATAATTGGGGAAAGATGATTATTATCCTGTGTGAAATGTTTCAAAACTTTCCTTTTACAGTTCATGTTGATAATAATAGATGCTTAGCAAAATCATTGTTATTGTTTTTGTTGACCGTCACAAAAATGATGATAGTATTTCTCTCATTTTTTTTATTGTAAAGGCTCACTCAGTATCTCTTCTGTAACCCTTCTTTCATACTATTTCCATGATGCATAGAGAGCTTGGGGTTTAGCTAAATCTTAAGTTAAGATTTAGTTAAAGCTATGATGTAAGTTTCTGATTGCATCATGGAAATGTCCCCAGATGGAAATGAAAAACAATTACAAAAGGAAATTTCAAAGAATTTAAACAAAAATTAAGTTTATCATATCTAGTAGATTTATACTATAATAGATATAATAGTACTGAATTATTTTAAAATATATTAAGACTATGACATATTTTAGTGTATTTAGTATCTATATGATCATTTTATGGAACTGGAACATAATATTCCTTTGAACTATAACAGAAGTTGTATTTAATATTTTTATATGTCTTTGGCTATAACTCTGGTTTACTTGAGTCTGAGTGTTTGGTCAGAATTTCAATGATCAATTATAATGATTGTTATGCATAATAGTATTGTCTGCTTCATAATGTGGTTTCCAATAACATCATAGAAAAAAGCAAATAACTTAAAATATTCCTCTAGAGTAGTGGTTCTCAACCTTGGCTGCACATTAGAATCACCTGGGAATCTTTTTAAAATCCTGATTTCTGGGCCTCATCCTCCGGAAATTCTGTTTCTTTGTTACTAATGTTGTGGCCCCACCCCATAACAAAGAAACAGTTCCGGAGGATGGGGCCCAGAAATCAGGATTTTAAAAAGATTCCCAGGTGATTCTAATGTGCAGCCAAGGTTGAGGACCACTGCTAGAGTATGGGACTGCAATTTGATTGCCTTTCTAGTTTAAAAAGACTTTTCAGGAACAAATGGATAAAACCAAATTCTTCACTGAGTTTCTAAATAAAAATTTGATATTGTTATTTTTATTGTGAATTTCCTAAAAATAATATAAATTTAGACTCTAATTTAGAGCATTAATTGGGAGGAGAGATCCTGGGCATGTTCAAAATGCCCTTTGAGAACATTCCATTGCTCCCCCACTGTCAGACCTAAACCTGTTCCCTTCACAACCTCAACCACCCAAAGGCCTGTGTATCCAGCCCTGCTTCCTTGTTTCCAAAATTCATTTTCATTAACGTTTACCTTAGCTTCTCTGCCTCGGCTATACACACAAATAAGGGCAACCATTTACTGAGAGTCTGCTGTGTACCAACAAAAGTCATTCTTATGGCATTCTTTAAAACTGGATGATTAAACCTGGTTTACAGAATGAGGGGTAACAGACCTGCAGCCCAGAAAAGTCTAAGAAATTTGTCCAAGTTCATACCAACAACGCCGGAGCTAAAATTCAAATACAGGTCTGCAGCCCACAGTATTTCATCACACCATATTCTCTAAACAGTCTTTCTCAGTCTCTTCAGCCACACACATACAGATACACGTAGACATACACAAACACATACACAACTAATGCAAATTAGTTTTTCATAGTTTCTTTTTTTTTTTGGTTGGGGTGGGAATCAGCATTTGGTCAATTAGTTTTGACAACTTGCAACTAGTTAAGATCTACATATATATTTTCCCTTTCAAATATTATAACACATTGCAAAAATATGCAACATAGCAGAAAAGTAAAGCAGTACTAGCTATGGCATTTTTGTTTCTTCTTAATAATATTTAATAAATACTCAGCATGAATTTCTGCCCAGAATACAAAGCCCTAAAATTCAAAGGTACTCATTATCACAAACATGTTATTATTCACTCATGAGTGCTGAGGAATTTAATGAAGGCAGAGGCATTTTGCTTTCCATTAAAAAAACACACGATTAAATGGAATATAAATTTCCATTTATTCATTCAAAACATATATTAAATACCTGTGAAATTAGCACTGTAAAGTGTATAAAATGAAAGATTACAATTTACACTTGGGAAATGGTCAGTAATAGTAGCAAAATTTTATAATGTAAAATGTATTTGAGACATAGCTTTGTCTGATGCCAAAGGAATTCTTATTTTGTGGGTGAGGCCAGGAGTTTAGGGGGAAATCTACTGTTTTTACCATTTAATTGTTTCCAGAGTATTTTTCCTCTCGATGTAGGGCCAGTGGTGGTCTTGATATGTGTCTTCCACCCACTCCCGTCCACCCTTCCCAGGTTTTAAGTGCCTGAAGGCAAAGTGGAATAGCAACTAAGCTTTTGGGGAAGCTCATGGGAAAATCCTTTGTCAATCTACTTTAAACAAAACAACTTCAACACTTGCAATTCCCCTGCTCGCTCTATCTCCTTTTTTCTTTATCTCTTCAAAAGGGGAACTCAGGGAACAAATAAACCATTTAGCTTACTGTTTTGCTATACATTAAGTGTCCCCCAAGTTGCTAATAACATGCAATTATTTCTCCCTGAAATGGACCCTAGCCAAGATTCTGAGCCAGGGATGTATGTCAGGGTGCCCCCTGGGGTGTCCCCTGGGCTCCAGGAGCTGGCAGACTACTGGCTTGGAAAACACAGGAGAGCAATGGGCAGTAGGAAACCCAGAGCCCAGCAAATCCAGCCTGGGGCAAAGCATCCCCCTACACCTTTCCAATGCTGAGAGGGCAACGTGAAAGATGATGGATTTCATCTCAGAATGAGCCCCTGCTTTCAACAGCCTTTCCAAAAGTACTTCTAACTCAGTATTTTTCTTTTCATGTGGAACATAATTAGTTTATATGCAACAACAATTTGTGGACTTCGGAAAACACTAGAGTGTAGAGATGAACATTCGTGAGTGAAGTGGAAGGCTCCAGGGACAATTCTATAAGGGGAAAATATTTTTTTTAAATACTCCTAGTCAAATCTTCTCATTCTCTAAGCTGCAAAATGCTCCAGAATGTGGTGAGAGGTTGTTTACCAAAGTTAACCAACTGCTCTTCACTTCAAGATGTTATTTCTACATGAATAAATCAGTATTCTGAAAAGGCCCCTTCCCTAAACTGTCGCTGTCTGCTTGTGTTTGAAGAGATGGGTTGGGGGAAAGGCCTTGCAGGAACCAGCACCGTGTCAGGAATAGGTTGTTCTTAATTGTACCTCACTGTCAAAAAATAAAGACTGAGCAAGATTAGAATATTAAAACAGGTCAAGAGCCTGGAGTTTTTGTTTATATTTTAGAATGCATTTTTGGATAGCCTCGGTCACAAAGAGGGAATGCAGACAGCATTTGAAATGCTTGCCTGATATAAAATCAACATCAATGTTTAACTTAGAATCTGAGGAAAGATGGATGCTTCTTTTGGGGGGCATTGACTTTCCAAGCACTATCACACTGATACTTGGCTCATGTTCGAAACCATGTTTGAAAACGACAAAGGCTACTTTTAGAAAAAAAAATGCCACTTTTGTTTCTTTTTGGTAGACAATTTTCAAAGCTCTGTCAACTAGAAAAAAATCAAGTAGAGCACAAACTTGTCTTTAATCTGTTTTAACTCATGTCTATTGAGTATTTGCATGAGCCAGACACTGTGCTAAGTGTGGTAGCCCATGTACTCCCTACAATAACACTACAGGGCAGGTACCATTATTATGCCATATTTATAGACAAAGAAACTGAATCTCAGAGAAAATGGAAATAACATGAGGCCACACAACTAATGGGAGGGCTGAAACTCCCACTTTGATCTGACTCCAAAGACACACACATCACTCTGGATTCCTCTGAAAAAAAAGCTTACAGGGCTATGCTAGGAATGGTATTTTAGTCTTGAACACACCCCATAGTTTGTTTCTCTTACCCCCAATTCTTCCAACTCCAAGGCCACACCACACTGAACAAAGGGGTGTGGGGGGGGGGCGCGGCTGCAACAGCCTAACTCAATTTGATACCTCTCCCCACTCCCAAGTCTTAGCCGCTCCCAAGCTTTCCAGGTGAGTCTTTCTGTGACATAGATATATCTGTGATAAATCCCAAATAGGGTTCACATTTTTCTGTTTCCAATTCTCTCTATTCCCATCCTCTGATTTGTTCCATTCATTATATTGTAAGTTCCTAGAAGGAGGAAATAATTGCTTCCATTTCCCCCATCACCTGTCCTTATATCGGGAATGATGATGAACAGGATGTAAGACATCCTACCTTCTTATTATATCTGAAACCCCAAAGATCCATCACATTTTAATGTTCTCCAGGCAGTGTTTAATTAGGTATACTTACACATAAGAGAAATTTCCTTGCAAAAAAACAAAAATCTTTGTATGCTTAGTTTTCTAAGCACCTGCTTCATAAAACAATAGAAGCTCCTTGCTAGCACTTTACAGGGAAGATAAGATACTGAGCTCTGCAGAATTGCCCAGTTTTTGTCATCACTGAAATAATTTTTAAAGAACAATAAATCTGCCAAAAATGGATGGTTCCCTGATAAAGCACTACAACTGGAAATGTGACAAATGACCTTCTTCCTAGACTTCCATCCCAAAACTCTATCTCTTATGAGAAAAAGGAGAGAAAAAGCAGGAGCTACATCTTATAAAACCAGGGGATAACAAATGCCTTATTGTCTGGTCCTCAGCTTATTCTTTCTTCAAATCCAAATACTTAATATTTTCAATAAGTTATAGCATTCCTGCCTGATGATTTTTATTTCATCTTTATATGAATTATTTCAACCAATTCCACATACAATTTACCAAATTTTTAAACTCTTTTTATATTGGGTCTGAATTTTAGCAGGTTCAGGCATGTGCCTTTATTAAATGAGCAGCTATTGTAATTTTCAATCATGACTTCCAAAGCCTTGGATGAGTGAGTCTAGACCTTGTTTGCTGCATGGCCAGTATTTCCACCAGGTGATGCCTAGAGTCCTTCATTCTCACCAGGACCCCCACAGAGCCCATCTCTTCCACCTGCTGGTTATGTTTCCTCTTCAAAAATTTCCTAATTTTGTAATTCTAATTGTTGGTCAATTCCTTTGGTAGGAAAAACAATTTATAAATTTAATTTAAATCTGAAACAATTAAATACACTAGCTGAATTAAATCTCACAAGCTGATTTATACATGTTACTAAGGCAAATTTGTAAATGAGGAAAATGAGAGGCTCAGAAGCTAAGAAACTCGTCTGAGATCACATAACTAGGAAGTAATGACCAGACACTTAAATCCATGGTTTGCTTCATTCTGAAGCCCATGTTATTGTTTATTTAATCTTTTTTAAAAAAATATTTTTATTGATTTTATAAAGAAAGGAAGAGGGAGAGAGAGATAGAAACATCAATGATGAGAGAGAATCATCTATCAGCTACCTCCTGCACCACCACCACCCCCCCACACACACTGGGGATCGAGCCTGCAACCCAGGCATGTGCTTTGACTGGGAATTGAACCTTGACTGCCTGGTTCATAGGTCGAAGCTCAACCACTGAGCCACGCTGGCTAGGCTATTTATTTAATCTTTAAATTCCTTTACAGTAGGGACTTGACATCAAATTCCTAACTTTGGGAGCTAGGAATTGTTTAAGAAGAGTATAGGAGATCCGAGCAATTTACTTATGAAAGAAATGTAGCATGTGACTATGGTGGCCTTTTAACAAATGGATTGGGGTTTGTCCTGAAGAAGCAATCAGGATCAGGAAGATGTCTGTTTAAATAGCATGCATGCTGCCTGAATTCTGTTCTTCCTCTGTTGGTGTGGTGGAGGAAAGGGAATTGTTTATCCCAGTGATTGTTACTCTGCATACAACAGTGCTGAATCTAAAAACAGAAAAGAGGTGGACGACGTAGCTGAATCTTAATTAAGAGTGATTTGGGCCAGTGCTGCTGTTTGGGGACATCTGGTTTGAGTCTGAGATAAGTATTTACCAGGATGTGTATTAAGTGACCAGAGGGGTGGTTTCATGGAAAAATCTAGTACACAACAGCAAGGATCAAACCTTCTTTCAGATCCTCCTGTCCAGCACATAATAAAGTCAGTGTCCTGGGCTAGAACTTAAGTAACTGGGAGCAAAAACCAGCTCATCATGTGTAATTTCAACAGAGGATAATGCTTGAGACACTGTGTAATCTCCTTTAAGTAGAGCACAGAGCCATTTGTCCGGCCATTAATTTGAATGCCAGGATGGAAGGTAGGAAGCAGAAGCAGGGAGCATACCAGGGAGAGTGTAGTGGACTGTTTCTTTCCTGGCCCTGATGTGGTGACCGGCCATCTCCCACTGCCCCGCCCATTCTCAGTATATCAGTCCTGCATATGTTCTCTAAGAAAATGTTTCAGGGTGCCTCCTTTCCAGATAAAATCATATGCATTTGTCTTCAGAACTGAGGATGGAAATGATTCATGTCCTCAATGCAAGTTCTGGCACACCTAAACAAAGATTTGTAAATGGTAAGCTAAAATCTCCCAAAGAATTTAAGACACTGGTTATTCAAACATATTCTGAGACTGTGAAATTTGAGAACTAATGTATCCCTACTTGGAAACTACTGACATCATCTTCTATGCCTTATCTATCTATCTATATATAAAAGCCTAAGCAACCATTGACCATTTGACCATTCGACCAGTAGCTACGATGTGCACTGACCACTAGGGAGCAGATGCTCAAATCACAGGCATGGAAACATGGAACAGACTGATGAATCTCAGAGGGAAAGAGGGAGGGGGAGGGCAGGAAGAGATTAACCAACGATCTTATATGCATACTAGAGGCCCAGTGCATGGATTCGTGCACCAGTGGGGTCCCTCAGCCTGGCCTGCAGAGATGGGGCCCAAACCGGCTCTCCAACATCCCCCGAGGGGTCCTGGGTTGCAAGAGGGTTCAGGCCAGGCCTAGGGACCCAACCGGTGCATGAATCCATGCACCAGGCCTCTAGTTTTATTAATAACCAAGATCACTTTCTTCCTTAAAAGGCTCAATCTGTTTAGATTATCGTTTCATGTTCCATTTTATTTTGTTTCATTCATTTATATTTAGCCCCCAAAATGCAGATCATTAACCAAGTGATGAGTTTAAGATTTACATGATCTGTTTTTATGAATGAAACAATGATTATTATTAACATTGCTTCAGATTTGCATGACACTCTCATGTTCCAGAGTCCCTTGGCTTCTAGACCACCTTCTCTCTTCCCTCAAGTCTCAGGGCTGTGGCATCTATGGTAATTGCCCATCTGATTTGGGTTCTCATGACAGAAAAACCAGAATCTCTTTCTCTGAATGAGAAAACTGAGTAATGAATTTCATTAATTGGGGGCAAAATATCCATTTGAGTCAGCTTAGAATGACCTTCGGAAGCCACTGAGGTCCAAACAAACAGAAAGGTGTTTAAATCGGGCATAGAAAGCAAAGATGACCTTCCTGTCGGTGTTAAATGTTGAAACAGAAATCTAAAAGAGCCTGCTCCTCTGGAGGGTTTTTAAAAATAAGAACCGGGGCATGGATTTGTAGTCCTGCTTCAAGGTAAGGGAATAGACAAGGTGATCTCTCATGGGATCTAGCAGCCCTGTGATTCATCAAAGGTGTTTAAAAAGCCAAGCCATGAAAGAAAAGGAGCTGTAGCATCAATCTAAATCAAGGCTTACATGTACTTTCTCATTTTTTTAACTGCTAATCTCTCCCTGCATTTTCATAGGACCTATCACAGTAGGATATACCCTCTACAATTACTTTGACAAAGAACGATATCAGCGCTTTGTTTTCTTAGTCTCTTTCAAAGTAATCAACTTTTGACAGTGAAAAATAGCAGAAACGGGTTCCTGAAGCTCTGGGCTACAGTGATAGATTTGAGGAGTTGATTTAGCTAAGGGGGTTTCCATCTATCAGCCCCTGGCTAACTGTCTTGAGCAAGTGCCCACAGGCAGCAAACTCCAGTGGAAAGTTAGGTAAATGCAATAAAACGGTAGTCATATCAAGTTGACTTACTGACCAGGTACCTTGTAAAAAGGATACCAGATTTAAAAGCAAAATCTTTTTTTTTTAAATGAGGGTCACTCCCAGCAAAAGCATTCTATCTAGAGATGTGAAATTTCACATTGTGAAGAATTCTTGCAAACAGAAGGACTAATAAGCTGAGCCTCTGGACTTCGTATCTAAACTACACGGGATTTCATAATCAAGGATGCCAAATTGCTCTAACATGTTTTCACACATGAAAATGGACACCATGGCCCTAACCGGTTTGGCTTAGTGGATGGAGCGTCGGCCTGCGGACTGAAGGGTCCCAGGTTCGATTCCGGTCAAGGGCATGTACCTTGGTTGCGGGCACATCCCCATTAGGGGGTGTGCAGGAGGCAGCTGATCGATGTTTCTCTCTCATCGATGTTTCTAGCTCTCTATCCCTCTCTTTTCCTCTCTGTAAAAAATCAATAAAATATATTTAAAATGGACACCATGTTCAATAATGAGAAAATACTTATTTATATTACCACTTAGGGGAATATTAGACATCCATTAGACATAATTACATGGCAAATGTATATTACTATATTATGTAGAAGAAAGCAAAATACAATATTTTATATATACACATGTTTTGTTGTAGGGTTTTTGTTATTTTTTCTTAAATATATATTTTTATTGATTTCAAAGAGGAAGGGAGAGGGAGAGAGAGATGTAAACATTAATGATGAGACAGAATCATTGATTAGGTGACTCCTGCATACCCTCTTACTGGGGATCGAGCCTGCAACCCAGGCATGTGCCCTGACCTGGAATTGAACAGTGACCTTCTGTTTCATAGGTTAACGCTCAACCACTGAGCAGCACCAGCTGTTGTAGGTTTTTAAATATCTGCATATGCATAAAGATAACTTGGGTATCTATGAAAATTATAATGTTGTCTTAGGATGCTAAGATGATATTCCTGGTCCCATTTTAAACATATATGTAAATATAAATACACAAGCGTACACATTCAACATAACAAATGACCACTTTTTTCAAAATTTAGTTCGTTATTTTCTGGTTTCAGAATAGTTTTTCTCCCAGGAGTTATAAGAAAATGGGGGTAAACCCACATGATCCCTTCCTCACTCCCTTCTCTGCTACTAAGATCTCCATCAGCTACAATACACACATATTTAAGGGGTTTCCATTTTAACTTATATTCAGCAGACGAGTTTTTCTTTTCCTTTCCCAGAATAGTTTTCCCTAGAAATTTTCCCATATGTTATTTCAGAAAATTATTTAGTGTTTTTCTTTAAGAAATTTGAAAATAGGACCCAGGCCAGTGTGGCTCAGTTGGTTGAGCATCATCCCATGCACCAAGAGGTTGCTGGTTTGATCCCCAGTCAGGGCAGATGCCTGGGTTGTGGGCTCAAACCTCAGTAGGGGGTGTGCAGGAGACAGCCAATTTATTTTTATCTTTCTCTTTCCCTCTCCCTTCCTCATTCTCTCTAAAATCAATAAAAACATATTTTTTTTAAAAAAAAAAGGAATTAGAAAATGAAAGGTCAAAATAGATCAATAAGACTTAGAGCAACCCTGCAGGGCTTCTGTAGGGTTTGAGGTGTGCAGGTTCCCATGTTTTAAATCACTGGGAAAGTGTGCTAAGAAAAGCTGCATGGCTGAACTAAAACCTTGCCTGGCAAAGGGAAGTTTTTGTGATGAATCTTTTCATCCCTTATAAATGAACTAGAGGCCCGATGCACGAAATTCGTAAAAGGAGCTCGGCCCTCGCAGCCCCGGCTTCGTCTGGAAGGTTGTCCGGAAGGTCGTTCAGCTGTCCAGTTTAATTAGCATATTATGCTTTTATTATTATAGATAGGGCAACAGAAAAAGATAAAGGCATATCTTGGATTCATGCAGCAGAAAATATATTGCTGAAAGGTTTTCAATGCCTTTGAGATACCATCACACAATCACATTGATCCAAATATTTCCTTGAAGCATGGATTTTAAAACACAATTTTCATGCCAACTGAGTTCTAAGTAGCCATCAAATTTCAGTTCCCTTTTCCTGGCCACAGCAGGAAACTCTTTGGCGGTTGGCAGCTTTGCTCCACTGAAATAAAACCCAGTAACCTTTGGATGTTCTGCTGTAATATCTGAATCCCACTTAAGTGAGTTTCTTCCCAGGGGGATCACGAGGCCTCGGGGAGACCAGGCCATGCATTCATTTGTACAGGACCTTTGGCCTGTTCGGACAGCCAAGGAGACAGCTTCGCGGCTGGCTTAGCAGAAGCTCAGGGACCGAGACGGCACAGTATTTCCTGGGTCGCTTTCTAAATCACAGCTTCAGCGTGTGACAGAGCACACCTACTTGGTGGGAAACGCTGTGTTATGGCTGAAATGAAAAAAGCATATAACCTCCCTCTTGGAAGATGGGTATTGAACAAGAAAGATAAAGACTGTTATGCACCTAATTTCATACCAAAAAGTAGAACTTACTTAGGAGCTCTCTGTTGCCTTTTCAGTGCCAAGTTCAGGTCTATTTGTAAATGTCAGCTTTGAGTAATTTAAAAAAAGGTATTCAAAATCATTTTCATGAAACTTCCAGGTTCCTGAAAGCAGAGACAGGGTTGCCTCTTCATATGAGGCCTGCAAGGTCCTCCTTTCACACTGACTTAGTGCGGCTGCAGAGAGGACTCGTGGAACAAGAGGGTCTTTGGAGTCAGGTAGGCCTGACTCAAAGGGCCTCTGCCATTCATGAACTGTGCCAACTTGGAGATGTCAGCTAACCTCTCACTGCTTTAATTTTCTTATACAAAAGGTGGAGAATACAAAACCTCTTCGCAGTGTGAATTAGGCCTCAATTAAATAAAAAGCCTCATCACATTACTATTATTACACAATGAAGTACTTGCAAACATCCAGAACTAGTAAGCATGCAATGAATACTAGCTTCCTTTTTTTTCTGTTTCACTCTTCTACACACAATAACTAATCCTATATAATAAAGATGTAGCCCTAACCGGTTTGGCTCAGTGGATAGAGCGTCAACCTGCGGACTCAAGGGTCCCAGGTTCGATTCCAGTCAAGGGCATGTACCTTGGTTGCGGGCACATCCCTAGTAGGGGGTGTGCAGGAGGCAGCTGATCGATGTTTCTCTCTCATCGATGTTTCTAACTCTCTATCCCTCTCCCTTCCTCTCTGTAAAAAATCAATAAAATATATTTTTAAAAAATAAAATAAAAATAAAGATGTAATATGCAAATGGTCATTACGCCATGAAGCGTAAGGACCAATTACATAAGAACCGGATCACGGATCAGCAGGAGGGTGGGGCAGCGAGCTACAAGCGGGCGGGGGAGAGCTACAGGAGAGCGGGACAGCAAGCTATGAGGGGGGCGGGGGAAGGGAGGGAGCTACAGGAGGGCGGGGCAGTGGATGGAGAGCCACTGGAGGGCGGCAGCGAGCTACTGGCGCACGGATTCATGCACAGGGCTACTAGTTAATTATATTACTTAAATTTCCTACTACCTCTTTAAAATACATAGGCCATATTTATTCATAGAGAAGAAAACAAAGCTTCAATCATAAAATGCCATAAAATATTTTCTCATAGGGTAGTCCAACAACATGGGACAGAGATTTCCTTGCCATTCACAGACAGTTCATTTTAGCATAATTATTGAAAAACTCAGCTTTGACTTTGACAATGTCTGGCAGTCCAAAACACCTTAAGATCATACTGCTTTACCTCCACATGCCGCACTGGGCTGTTCAGTCTGTGAGGCCTGTGACAAGCTATAGTTAATAAGTTTCCTGTGGTGTCAAAAGTAATAATATTAACACGCCATTGTGAGTTAAATTAATTTTGTTTTGTGCACTGGCCTGCATAAACGTGAATGACATTTCAAAATATGATGAGGCAGGAGCTGAGAAGGAGCCAAATGGCAAAGGCAAATTAGATGCACTCACTGGAGCAAGGCAAGCATTTGTGGGGTGCAGGAAGATGGGTGCAAGAAGCATATGGAGAGGGGTGTTTTGGTTCATTTTGCCCTTTAAAGAAATCCTGAAGAGAGATTCTGTCTTTAGAGAGACTAGAGATGTTTGACATCCTGTCTTCCTGTTTGAAAATGAAAGCGCTAATCTCTGATTTCAAGTGTCTTCAACCTCCAGATTTTCTTTCTCTGCCTGCAAGAGGCAGCTGATTGGTAATAGCTTTTAAGTGGATAACCGTCAAGTGGCATTTTAAAGTCCTAATGGTTGTGTGTGTGTTTTTTCAGAATCCCACACACACACTGCTGATGGCAGAGATAAATGTGCTGTGTGTATACAATTAAAAGAGACATTGGACCTAGAAGGAAAGTATCTTAAGATATACCAGCCACCACCAAAGTGGCTGGTATATCTTGTCTTTTTCCATTGGAGCTCTAATATTTCAAGTGTTGCAACCAGCAATCAACTTATGATTTGATGAAAAGAAAGATTTCCCTATATAGAGTTCCTACACATTGGAACTCTAGACTAGCTTATATCATATGGAACTATTATACTTCATTATATTATATAAACAGGAACTGTAGAATAGTTTAATGAGGCTGTGTACCTCCTCATACCATGAGCTTGACAATTTAGCCCAGGCCACATCCAACAGTAATAAGCCTCCATTTCTTCCATGTATCTGTTAGCACATTTTGAGGTGTTGTGTTTTTCTTCCTTCCTTTCAAGAAATACCGCCCAATTTTTAAACTTGTATATAAAAGTTCCTCTGTTTTAATAAAAGTAAGAGCACTGTATTCTGGGCTGTGTCTACTGTTTAATATCCACAGCCATCCCTCATTTTACAAAGGAACAGTGGAGAAACTCCACCAATGAGATGGTTGTTAAGTGACGGAGCCTACAAGTATTTTAACTCAGTCCAATCTGACCTCAAAGCCGAGGTTCCAGGTGACACAACCACAAAGCCCCTCGCCCTGTTTCTTTCCAGCAATCCATCAGTTATATGCGCTAGCGGCTCATGTAAGTAGCTATACATTCAGCACATGCTACATTTAACTCTCTCAAATGAAAACACACCTGCAAAGGAAATAGCTCCTTTGCGGGAAATTTTTGTTAATCTGATGATTCAATTTAACAAACATGTGTCTATAGATTATTCTATGCCAGGCTCTGGTGATATAAAGATGAGTTAGACATTGTTTCTCCATTTAAGGAGTATAGAGCTGATGAGGAAGGGATGATGCTATCTGAAAGTGGGAAGGTCAGAAGGGATGATCAGAATGTGAATTTCAAGCAGATTGTAAAGGATGATTAAGAATTCAACAGGTTGATCACTTCCAAGCAGAGGATGGGCATTGGGAACACGTAAGGAACAAGATAGCCAGATCTGGTTAGGGTATATGTCAGAGGAGCATGATTGGATGGGGGGGGGGGGGGAGAGAAACACAAATAAAGGTAATATTTCAGGGCCTCAAATGTGGGAACATAGGTGGGAGCAGGAGGATACTATAGCTGCCCGTGGCAGCCGCAGTTGTGTGGTTTGGGAAGCTGATACTTCCACGTACAAAGATAAATTGCAGCCTCTTGACTCCATTTCCGAGGGTGTTCCAGAGTCTATACAACGAAATGGCAGTGAAAGTAAGAACTCAAATTTGGAAAAGATTTTAGGAAATAGATTTACAGGACTTTGCTATCAATTAGACAGAGGAATGAGGGGCAGAGAACCACTGGAAATTATTCCAAATCTAGCTTGGTTGACCAAGAAGTGAGCATACAGGGCAATAAATGAAGTTACAGAAAGATGCATTAATTTTAAGAAAAAAGAATAGGCTCTATTTTGAACATGTTGATTGAAACAGTTTATGTTCATCTAAGATCATAGTTATACTCTCTTTTTTCCCCACAACTTAATTTAAATGCTTTATATGTAGTATTTAATGTTCTCCTAAATAGTGCCTACCGACAATCAACTAGCATGGCTTAATTGTTTTATTCCATTATCGTTTTACTAGTCTAGTATTTTCTTAAATTGTTCATAAATAAATCCAAAAGTTATATACGTTTAAAAAATCTCCAAAGAAAAAATGTCCTGAAGAACAGAACATAGCCTTCATTCTTCCAATTTAGGCTGGATATTTTCAGATTTCTTGTTGAACTTCCTGATTTCCATTTCAGCTCATTCCAGTTAGCAGCCAGATATAATAAACCACCACATCCCTTATTGAGGCTCAAAGCCACTTAGGAGTTGAGTAGGGGGACAAGATCCAAACTATGTTTATCCAAGAGGCCCACTGTGTGAGGATACCCCGAGTCTCCCTGCAGATGGAGAACCTAGGATAGGGTCATGTGTGGTGAGATACACATCTTACCACACTCCTGGCTGTCCATGCGCTCTTCTGTGTGTCCAAGAACAAACTAGTGAGAATACTAACTTAGAGGAATGTGACTGCATAAACATTCACATGGCATTATCCTTCCATTGATTAACACAGCAAAAATATGAGTGTTTACTATGTACCAGGCACTGTACCTGGCACTACACAGAGATGAATAAAATATTATCTTGTAAAAGAACTATTCTTAATTGCTTACAGATAGAAATACTACTATACTTAGAATAATAACTGGCATGCATTGTGCACTTACCATAGGCAGTGTTCTAAGCATTTTATGTAGCTCACTTCATTTAATTCTCACAACTAGTTGAAATCAGTACTATCATTATTCCCATTTTATACAATGGAAACTGAGGCTGAGGGAGATGAAACAACCTGCTCATGGTCACCTAGCTAATAAGTGGCAAACAGGGTTTTCAACGTAGGTCTCTCTGACTTTAGACTTCAGCTCTACATGTAGCCCAACTGATGTTTCAGTCAGACAACCTCTACACTGTATCCACGGACCTTTGGCCACATGAGAACAGAAAATATAGTACTTATCAGGTGTTTAGAGAAGGTGACTTGCTTTCATATTTTTCTAATTCTCTTCTTAAAGTAATCCCTTTCTTGCATTCATCCCTCATTTGCAGAAAGCTTATCATTCTGTTTTTCCTTATTTGACCTCACTAAATCCCTAAGAGAGAGGGGAATACATTTTATTATCCCTTCTGATTCAAAGCAATGTAATACATCTCCTTCTAGTCCATGCATTTAACTCAGGCCACCTCAGGAACATAAAGGAAAGTCGGGAGCTTGTGTCTGGGTATGCTTCCGCTCCTCTGAGAAACCCTTTTCAACTCAACGGTCTGCAGTTACCCGTGGAAGACCTTGAGACGGTCATCCAGGAATTGGAGCCTGCTGATTCCTGTGCATTCAGGAAGACATGAAAGCAATTACAAATTGCTTAACAGATGATGCATAATATTAGAGATGAAGAATCTGGCTGTGAACACTTACACCAGGGAAATCCTGCCATGTGATTTTTTTTTCCAGTTCAGCACCTGTGCTAAGAGGATCTTACTGACATAGTGCTAAATACTATTGAATAATGATCCAATATAAAAAGTTAACAGACGTCCTAACCGATTTGGCTCAGTGGATAGAGCATCAGCCTGTGGACTGAAGGGTCCCAGGATCGATTCCGGTCAAGGGCATGTACCTTGGTTGCGGGCACATCCCCAGTAGGGGGTGTGCAGGAGGCAGCTGATCGATGTTTCTAACTCTCTATACCTCTCCCTTCCTCTCTGTAAAAAATCAATAAAATATATTATTTTTAAAAAAAGTTAACAGACCTTTGTTGTGGGTTTGAATAACCATGACACCTCAAGAAAGTCACTTCACAGGACAGAGCCTCAGTTTTCCCATTGAGGCTGTAAAGGTAGCAAATAAATTACATGAAGTATCCAACACATACAAGCTGATCCATAAATGATAGCCTATTATTAACAACTAATAATTATTGAGCACTTATTATGTGCCAGGTTCTGTTGTATACACTTCACATATATTAACTTTGTGATCCTCACAACAGTCCTTTGATTTAGGTTTATTTGTTATCATTCCCATTTTACTGATGAGGATACAAAGTCCCACAAATGTTAACAATATTCCCAGGTCAAATATAGTCAGCAATATTGTAATAACTATTATGGTAGTAACTATTAAAGTACCGGGTGGGTACTTTACAATGTGTTCCCTCTGACATTTTAAGTATATGACTGTCTAACCTCTATGCTGTACACCTGAAACTAATATAAAATAATGTTGAATGCCAACTATAATTGAAAAATTTGGCAAAAATTAATAAAAAATGAATATTCCAAGATCACACAGCTAGTAAGTGATAAGCCAATATTTGAATACAGGAGTCTAACTGCAGTCTAACCATGACACTAACTATCTCTACTATCATTTTTGAGAGCCTCACTTCTTTTAGGAATATAGCCATAATCTCCTGTCCACTTTTTCTTTATTAATGTACCTTATCAGTAAGCATAGGAAACTTTCTCAATAATCCAGGCAAAAACTGCCCCCAACTTACTTCTGTAAGTTGTTCAGTTTCCCCCTCACACACAATTGAAGAGTATCCTTAATTTGTAATAGAAACAGCTTCCTACAGAAAGCTATCCCACCTAACTCTGTACCATTCTCAACTACAAGTGACATCATTGGCTCATTTCCCTACCTTTAATTCACTCTGTATAAAATGGGACCAATCTTTTCTAATAGTACACATTTTCTTTACTTTTTTATTTTTCCCATAAGCTTAAACCTACAAGATTCCTCTATCTTAGCATCTTGCAAAAATAGTCATATATATCTATGACTCATCTCCTTCCGCCAAATGTTTTTAAGTATTCAAGGACTGTGAAGGCTTTTTTCAGTAACAATTTTGTACTTATCCTTTTCAGCTTCAAATTCAAAATGCTATCCCTCTGATTTCACATATTCTTTCTCCTACATGAAAGATTTTAGAGGGGTCATCTAAAATTTGTGTGATTTAAAAAATAAAAATAAGGATTACCTGAGGCTTTTAATTTGTCCATTTGCAGAATTTCATTTAATCCTTACCTGAGGATATTTTTCCATTGATTTTTAGACAGAGTGGAAGGGAGAGATGTGGGGGAGGGGGAGAGAGAGACACAGATTGGTTGCCTCCAGCACATGCCCCAATCACACATCCCTGGGGATCAAACCTGCAGCTGAGGTATATGCCCTTGACCTGGAATCGAACCCACGACCATTCGGTGCACAGGCTGAAGCTCTAACCACTGAACAACCAGCCAGGGCCATTTGCAGAATTTATTGAACAGCAAGGGTTACTAGTTTTCTGAGGTAGATTTCTATGGAGATCTGCAGACTACTTTAAGGTACAGTATTGGTAAAGATGCTTTCATAGGATTTTACATGTGCAAATGTCTCTTTCTAAATAATTTTAGTACTGATCTCCATCAATAAAATACCACCTACTAAAATCACAAATAAAAACAAAATCCTAATAAAATGATAAAGGCCATCTGGTGAAGTTGACCAGAAATGTATGGATCAGTTCTCATTTACGTTTCTAGAAACTAAATTTCCTTCATAAAAATATGATGCTCAAAAACTGAAAGCCAGAATGTCACTATAAAGAGGGAAATCATCCTAGTTAAAATACCTTGAATTGTGATTGCATAACACATGCTTTTTTAAAAAGAAAATTCTCTTAGTAGTTATTTCTCATAAAAATCTGTAATGTACTTTACATGACTAAAAAAATCCCTGACATCTCAGCAGGGTCATTCCAGCTGTCAACATGAACATAGGCAAAATGAAGCAAATAAGAGATCTCCATGTGCTTTCTTTGTCTGAAGAGAATGGCTTCCATGCAAATTCACATCATACTCATTTGCAGATAAACTATATTTTTGCACCGTGTGATTCAGCGGCATCCACATTTCCATGCAAAGGACCATTGAATTTCCTAATGATGTTCTGATTTTCTTAACAATGAACACCAGTGAACTCTCCCCTAGGCAAACCAGATGAAAACGAAATTATTTCTGCAAAATGAACGATTTGTGAAATCTTGGCAAACTGAATTCCCGGCATACTTAGAGGTGATTGTGACTTCCTCTGTAACTTTGCCACAATGTGTAATATGTTAAAGGCAACATGAGAAATACACTAATTAGTTGCATAACCTTCGGCAGAAATAGATGAGAACAGATCACCATGGAAGAGAGAAAAGTCAAAAACTCTGGGGGGAAAAAAGTAATATACAGATGGGACAGCTTCACTAAGAAATTGAGATTAACGGAGGTGATGTGAGAGGTGTTCCCTTATCACCTTTGAGTTGGTGATCTACTTTGTGCAGGAGGTAACTAAAGTTAAGCAAATTTCTTCCTATTGCTTCAAGTCAGTTATATAATCAAGATGAAAATCTAAATTCAAAGTCCTAATCTATATGCCTATAATTTGCTGCTCCATATACTCTCCCCTACATCAGAAAACTAATTCAGTGGACTGTGCAAGAGAAAGATTTTGTTCCTATTACCCACAATCTGATTATAGCCTTTTCACAGTGACACTGTGATACTACCATGTAGATGCATCATGCTTGTGGCACAAAAGATGGACTGTACTTCTTTATCTCAATTAAAGAATTCTTACAGTTATCTTAGCATTCCATCTATAGAGGGTTATAATTACCCTGGAAATGACTAAAATGGTCATCGTCGTAATTGGGATTTATATCTATTCAGAAATTCAAATATTCCACCTCAGCTTATATCATCAAGTAATGAGGTTCTTTTGCATCTTTACTAGATTCAGCAACATTGAAATCTAAATTTAAAGAGGGTTTGTTTGCATCTTTACAAAATACAGCTACTCTATGTCTAAAAAAAGAAGAAGCAAAGAAAGTAGGAGAAACTATTTAAAAGTGGTTCTTCTACTGATATTAAACTAGCAAGAAAAATGAGTACCTTTCATTCACAGAACAGGTTTAATATTTAAAAGTTCTTTCCTATCTATGATTTCATTTTATTCTTACCAGCATATATTAATAGTTTCAATTTCTCTCCAACCATCAAACTAGCCAAATTCCCAATGTTACTCAAATAATTTTTAATACCTACTCAGTCCTCCCAAATTGTGATTTTTCTCTTTGTCTCTTTTACATTTTTATCCTGTTATTCTCCCAATGATCTTTGTACATTGTCCTTGCCATGCCTACTCTCCCAGAAAGCTTGATCCCCCAAATCCTACCTTTTTTGCTTTTAATAAGAAATCCAATTGACATTTCTAAATAACTCTTCCTTCAGATAACTGTTTTAAATGGTATCTGCTCTGTACTAGAAACAGTTCTATTTTTTTGTATTACTAGATCATATACCATAGCTTTCCTCCTCCAGCCCTAGACTTTGTTTTTACCTCCGCCTTATAGGTGTGCTTTCTGACATAAGAGGCAGGACCTATCAAAGAGCCAGGGGCTTACTCCTTTACTCTGCCCTGAGCCTCTCAGAAGGCAGAACTTTTGATTTCTGTCATGTCACCACAATCCCCATCACAGCAGATGACTTGTCCTCATAGTCTTGACTAACTGATTCCAAACTTTTCTTACTATAGAACAAAAACTGATAATTACCATTTTCCTCTCTCTTGATCTGTAACTTTGGTTTGACCTTTAGCTATATGGTAGACACGAGGTTAGACAACATGGATTAACATATAGGCCTTGTTTAGTGAAAGACAGATAGGCCAACAGACGTCTAGAGTCTGACATTGCAAATGCCATACTGAGAGTTTGGAAAGGTGTCATGGAAACACAAAGAGGGAAGAAACCCCAAACTCGGGAGAATGGTCAGGGAAAGACTCAGTTGAGAAATAAGTAGGAGTTCAGGAGAAAAATAAAGGGAAGGAGGTTATACCAGGCAAAGGAAGCACCATGTTTCAGGATTTGAAGCCACAATAGAACATGGTGCAATCAGGATCATACAAGTGGAACAAGTAGTAGTTCTTGTTCTATTTCTTGCAACCACAAATAAATTTGCTTTCATGTTATAATGTTTCTGCTGTATAATTGTCTATCTGTATAAATGCAGAATACCTTTACCATTTTCAAGTCCATGGCCTTTAAGCTCTACTCTGGCATCATTTTCATAGGTTGCCCTTTATATTTTAAAACATCTTTTCAAGTGAGAGCACCCTTTCCAATCTGTCAAAAGGGCAGTTATGTTTAAACTGGATCCTCCCATTTCTGCTGTCTTAACTCTTCTTGCTCACAAAGTTGGCCTTTTCTCTTTCCCACTACACATTCCCACTCACATTCTCACCCAGATTCTCCATCTCCAACAATCCATTCCCCTGCTCTGTGTGCTACTCCTCCCCTACTGATGAGCATCAAGAACCCCTAAGTCAATTCCTTTAGGAGTGCTGCTTCACTCTTACTTTATTGCAAAGTGCTTCCATTTTGTTGTGAAATTTCACCGTGCTTCTCAACTTTGGCACTCTGTCTTTATATTACACTAGCGGCCCTGTGGCCTCTTGCAATCCAGGACCCCTCGGGGGATGTTGAAGGCCTGGTGCACAGATTGGGCCCACTCCCCGCAGGCCCTTAGTATGCATATTAGATCTTTGGTTAATCTCTTCCCGACCTCCTCCTCCCCCCTTCCTTCTGAGATTCATCATTCTGTTCCATGGTTCCATGCCTGTGCATTGAACGTCTGCCCCCTGGTGGTCAGTGTGCGTTATAGCTACTGGTTGAATGAACAGTTGAATGGTTGCTTAGGCTTTTATATATATAGATAGTCCTGCTGCAAGCAGTGCTTTCTCTAAGCCTGTATATAGAGAAATTAGCCACTTCTGTTTTCCAGTTTTGTTGAGCTATAACTGACTGTCTGCTTTCTTTCTGTGATCTAATTCCTCTGCTTGCCTCAGACTCTTGTATTCTTTTCCATGAACTTAGGTCTCATCTATAGAAAACCTGTTAGGTATTTTTGTCTTCTATTGCTCTTTCCTTGGATCAGGTTCTCTGGGGGCTCTTTTTTACTCCCAATCCTTTCTTTATTCCTCTGTGGACCTCACACAGGCCTCTCCTCTTGGGTAGTGGTTTCCTATTCTCTGCAAGAATCATCTTCTCTAGCCATATTTATCTTAGCTCTTTCTCTTCCTGACAAGCTTACCTAAATTTCTGCTGCACCTTTAAATCCATTTTTAAAGAAATGCAAATAATATGTTACACTGATAATATTTTCTTCCATTCAATCAGTAATTGTCTTCTCCATCCCCTGCCCCTCAAGAGTATCCAATAACACCTTTTTTAAGGGGCCACCAACCCAGTAATATATACCTTCCTTTTTTGCTAAGCTCCTCATGCTATTTTGTCCTTATGTAAGACTTTTTTCTTCAGGTATTTTTTGTTGTTAATCCTCTCCCAAGGACATTTTTCCATTGATTTTTAGAGAGAGTGGAAGTGGGTGGGGAGAGAGAGACAGAGAGAGAAACATCAATGTGAGAGGACCAGGACCAGGGATTCAGCCTGCAACCAAAGTATGTGTCCTTGACCGGAATTGAACCCGGGACCCTTCAGTCTGCTGGCCAATGCCAGCTGGAGCTCTTCATGTATTTTTTGCTCATATGATTTGTGACACACATGTAAAGGACATGCCTGGTGTTCCAACAACAGCCAGAAGGTGTGTCTGCTCTGGAAAAGCAGACAATGTGCAGTGCCCATGATCCCCTCAACAGCTTTTTATTTCATTCTTTTCTATTTCCCTGCCCTAATGCCAATGTCTCTGCTGCTGTTAATGGAACTTCAACATATTATAGTATTTTTTCAATGAAATTTCCATATGACCTGTTTCCCCTGTGTCAATCCTGACGAGAACGAATAGCCTTGAGCCATAGCTTGGGGAAATCATCACAGTGCCTGGTGCTTTTCCGTCTGATACAGTCTACAAACTATATCCACTTTCTCTGTCATCTGAGGTTCATCAGACTTTTTATGTCTGTGCATTTGAATTACTGCAAATATGTCTCCTGGGTTCTTCCCAATTGAACTAATAATTAGGGTCCCACATGGCCCCTCGCCAGGCAACAGCTCTCATTCCTTATGAAGTGAATTCACATAAAACCCTCTTTCAAAATCCTCCCACTGCTCTCCTCGCCATTCCAGGTTGTTTGATTTCCTTGCCTTCTCTCTTCCCTATGCTCTCTTTCTAGTGGAAGATAAAATAGACAAACTGGCTTTTCCTTCACTGTCTATTTTTTTTCTCCTATTTTTTTCCTTTGTTTTCCACTGCCTCACTTTCCCAGCCCCAACTCCAATTTTTCAGGGGTTTTTTTTCTGTCTTCTCTCTTTTTTAAAGGTTCCTATTTGCAATGGACAGACCCCATGGCCAACTGAAGCCAGAAATAGAGAAGCTGAGTTTGGCTCCTCTGACCTCTCTAACCTTGCTTTTCAGTAGCTTTTCTCTCCTTACCAGCTTCCGTGTGACTTGATCAAGCCCACACCATACTCTCTCTTTTTATTATGTTTTCTTTTTGTTAACCTGAAGATATTTTTCCATTGATTTTTAGAGAGGATGGAAGGGAGGGGGAGAGACAGAGAGAAACATCGATCTGAGAGATCAATTGGTTGCCTCCCATATGTACCCGACCAGGGATGGGTGCTTGCAACCGAGGTAGGTGCCCTTGACCAGAATCAAATCTGGGACCCTTCAGTCCAAGGGATGAAGCTCTACCCACTGAGCAAAACTGGCTAGGGCCACCATACTTTCTTTATTGCCTTCTTTTGGTTTTTCTCTCCATGATTTTGAGCTCCCCTTGGGTCACAGATGGATCTCATGTAACCCTCATCTAAATATAAAGCAGTTATTATTTATCCAGTTGAATGGTGCAGGAAGAACTTTCTGAGAGCACCCCATGAGCTGGATAGTGACAGAACTCAGATCTGCTGAGCATTCATTCATCCTTCCCTCTTTACCCAACCCTCCCTGAAGAGAAGGAAAATCTTCCTGAGCCAATGACAAGTCCTAGTTGTGTGGCACTGCCATTCCGTCTGGATTCCCTGTTAATCACCATCATCCCAGAACTCAAAAGGGAAAAGTGTCCTCTGTCAAGGACAGCACCCTGGCTTCTGAGCTTTCTCTGTCAAGACCCTACTCTCCCATAGTTTCCCCTCAGGTTAGGATGCACCAGTAAATGTAGCTCCAGAGGGACAGGTCAGGATATAAACTCTTTGCAGTCACTGAGTATGATAGAAAAGTTTTAATTCTGCTCTATCAGTAAGCCTCTGAGTAAATCATTCAAATGCATGTCTTTGCCACTAGAGATGACACATCTATGGACTACTTGGCATTGTTTATCATGAATGCTCCAGGATCAATGACCCACATCTGGCATAATATTTCTTTAGTGTTTCTTGTATAACTGTATAGGTCAAATCCACATAGAAATGTACATTGCCCATATTTCAAACTTATTTGGTATTCACATCTTAAAAGAAGATAACACTGGTTTCCCATAATCCACATAACTATTAGGAAAAGGATACTTTATCTCAGAGCCTCCAAGTCACATGAGGACAAAAAAATAGAAGATTTAAAATTGGATCTGACCCAGATAAATCAAGGACATGTAGTTAACAGAGGGAGAATGTTAAAGGAACAAAGCAACTTGGTTAAGTCTTGCCTTGGGAAATCTCCCACAAACCTCTCCAGTATTTCCCTTCCTCTTCACGTGTTCTCATAAAGTTGGTCATTTCCTGGGATCCCACTTAGGCCCTCTATTAACTGAAGCAGCATCCCAAGCTATGGGGGCATACCCACTATCTCCCCCTTTTTTGTCCATCTCTACTCATTTGGATAAATCTTTCATAACCCCCAAAATCTGTCAAACTAAAACTGAATACCATGATGGATTGCCATGTTGTCCACTAGGGGGCAAAACGCTATTTCATATCATTGTAAAGGCCACCTAGAGATCTAGAGCTTTTGCAAAAAGGAACTAATGGTGGGATTTCATGGCACACTATAGTATGAGGAATCTTGACAAAGACATTTCTGGGACTCACTTTCCAGTTCACATTCTGTTCACATTCTTCTACCCTCCACTCAAAATTTACATATATGAAATTAACCACAAGTTTCTCTACCTTTTCTATAGTGGTCCTTCATAATACATCTTTCTATAATGGCACTTACCATTTTATGTTGAACTTCTGTTTTTATGCCTGTTATTCTCAGCACAGAATAAAATTCTTAAGGGAAAGAACAAGTTTTAATCCTTTGTTTTCAGTACCTTTGCACCAGGACAGACATATTGAAAACAAAATAAAGGTTTGGTAAACTAAATTAGTGAAGTATTAGACTAAGCATTCTTATTTTCTACAAACCATAAAAAATGAAATGGATCACTAATCATACTTTTAAAAACACCATTTAGAACTTATTCTCTTATTTGTGCTAATAATGTCAAATAGACCCAATTGCCCTGCTGGTGAGGCTCAATGGTTGAGTGATGACCCATGAACCCAGAGGTCATGGTTCAATTCCCAGTCAGGGCACATGTCCAGGTTGCAGGCTCAATCCTCAGTAAGAGGCATGCAGGAGGCAGCCAATTGATGTTTCTATCTCTCTATCCCTCTCCCTTCCTCTCTCTCTAAAAATCATTTTTTAAAATAGGCCTAATTGTGATGGTTCAGTAAAAGAAATGTATTTCTTGCTCACTCGATAGTATAAGGTAGTTCCACATTAGCAGGTAGGACTCCATGTTTCTTCAGGAACCATTCAGAAATCCTGGCTGATTGAACCTCTGCTCTTCCAAGGTCACTCTAAGGTCATTGTCTCGGTCATTAGAGAGAGAAAAGTTCATAGGTAGGAGTTTGAGGCGATTAAATCTAGAAGTGGTGCACATCACTTCTCTAGCAGTCTCTGCCAGAGTTGAGCATTCATTCTTTGGCTAAAAGTGTACTAATCACTTCCTTTGTGCCAGGTACTATGCATACAGATAAAGGGTACTATATACAGATGATCAAATTCATAGAAGTGAGATACAATCCAATGATCACAAAAATCAATACATGCCTGCTGTACATGATTATAATTATTGTACCTGATTATAATGCATTATTCCTATAATTAATAGTTCAAAAGAATATTACAGGGAGCTACTAAAGAGTATTCAAGAAGAATACTCTTATTTAGTCTGGTGATTCAGGTATGGCTCCTCAAAATAAATTATCTTTGAGGTGAGGCATTGGATATGAGTATAATTAACATGACATATTTAATGATATGAAGAAAATTGATGTGGCTAGAGCAGACAGGGGACAAGTGGTATCAGATGAGGCTGAGGAGTAACCTGGAACCAAACCCTGAGGAATACTCTAACTGATGTAAAGATGCAGGTCTTCATCCTAAGAGAGACAAGAGACCTATTTGAGGATTATAAGTAGATTTGTTACCTAAAAGGTGACTGACCACTGTATTTCAAGAGCAAATTTAAGGAGACCAACTAAGAGACTATTAGAATAATCCAGGTGACAGATTATTGAAATATGGTGATAAATATTCTAATATTGGAATATAAGAGATTTATTGGATATGGGTCAAAACAAGTAGACCCATTTGAGAAATTTCTAATAGATTAAATCAGAGCTCTAAAGAAGTCAAAGGTCAACGATAATTCCCAGTTTTCCAGCTTGAGTGCTGGTTGAATGCTGGTACCAATCACTGAAATAGAATGAACCAAGTTTTTGAGAAAGATAATAAATTCAGCTTTTGGCATTTGAGCCTAATATGTGTGTGAAATATTCTAATGTGAAAATGACAAGCAGATGGTTAGATGTATGAGTCTGTAGCACAGATAAAAGTTCTAAACTAAAGATACAAATTTGGAAATCCCTTCTAAGAAGATTGTAACTCAAGCCATAGACTGGGGTAATACCAGTTTATGAAGAAAAGAAATGGGCTAGGACTAAGCCTTGAGAAAGGACATCAAGAATGAGTGGCCAGGGGGAACCAAATTAAGTCACTCAGACTCAGAGTCTCAAGACCTGCCTCTGCCTTCAGTCTGATTATATTCATTCTTTATCCTCAGGCTATTGACCAAAGGGTGGGGCCAGAAGTTTTCCAACAGGGTGGGGTGATTGCCTCTACCTGAAGGCTGATTGTTATTCTCAATCTTTTTTTTTATTCCTTATTATTATTTTTTAAATCTTTTTTGTTGATAGTATTACAGATGTCCCTCTCTGCCCCTCCCCCACATTCACCCTCCTCTGGTTCCTGCCCTGCCCCAGGCCTTTAATACCAAATTATCTATGTCCATAGGAAATGTATACATGCATAGAAGATCTTTGTTTAAATTCTTCCACCCCACCCACTTCCCTCTGAGAATCGTCATTTCCATGCCTCTGGTTCTGTTTTATTGACCAGTTTATTCCGTCAATAGATTTCTTATTTATTTTGATTTTTAGATTTAATTTTTGATAGATATGTATTTGTTGCCATTTTATTGTTCATATATTTGATATTTTTCTTTTTCTTCTTATTCTTCTTCTTGAAGAATACCGTGCAATGCTAGTATGGTGGTGATGAACTCCTCTAGCTTTTTTGTCTGTGAAGCTCTTTATCTAATATTCAGTTTTAAATAATAGTTTTGCTGGGTAGAGTAATCTTGGTTGTAGGTCCTTACTATTCATCACTTTGAATATTTTTTGACACTCCCTTCTAGCCTGCATAGTTTCTGCTGAGAAATCAGATAACAGTCTATGGGTACTCCCTTGTAGGCAACTAACGGTTTTTCTCTTGCTGCTTTTAAAATCCTCTCTTTGTCTTTAGCCCTTGGCATTTTAATGATGATGTGTCTTAGTGTGGTCCTCTTTGGATTGCTCTTGTTTGGGACTCTCTGTGCTTCTACACTTATAAGTATATTTCTTTCCCAGGTAGGGGAAGTTTTTTGTCATTATTTCTTCAAATAGGTTTTCAATATCTTGCACTCTCTCTTTTCTGGCACCCCTATAAAAAAATTTTTAAAAAAGAGTGGCCATAGACAAATAAATCAAGAAAGCATTGGATTAAAGAATCAGAAAAGAGAAGTCAACAAATTCTGTTGAGAGTTCAGGTCAATGAGACCAAAAAAATATTTGGCTTACTAATATGGGTGTCATTTGAAACTTTAACAGGAACCATTTCAATAAAATGATGGAAAGAGAAATCAGTGGAACATATGTTATAGGGACAATGATTGTAGCCAGTTCATTCAAGAAGTTTGGCTGTAAAAAGGAGCAGAAGAACTTGAACTATCTAGAGAAGAGGGTGGTTCAAATAGGAATTTTGTTATAATAGCAAACACTCATATAGTACATTTTAAGTGCCAAGCACTTTTCTAACTACTTCACTTTGCCTTATAATCTACTATGTTTATTTTGCTCATTGATTTTTGCATGCTTTATTGTATTCCAGTGCCTAGAACAGTACCTGGCACACAGGAAATGCCCAATAAATATCTGCTTAATGAAGACATAGTTAGTTAATGCCCATGTCTCATTCCAGTGCTCTTCCCACCACTCTGTTCTGCATTTGACTATTACTCTTTAATAGGCATTTTCATTTTCTATTTTATCATTCTTATTTTGATCATTTCAGAATATCCTCTTTTCTGATGTTAGTTGTTATTTCTAAAAGGGCTCAAAGTGTATCTTTTCATCAAAATAGAAGTTAAAAATATCATGAAGAAATTTTGAAGATCTAAATCATAAACAGAAATTTATATTTAATTTAATTGCATGAATGTTATGCTTATAGAAGATTAACTTGGTTTAAGCTCTTAGAAACTTTGCATATGCATTTCTTTGCCTAGAACATTCTTGCTCTCTTCTTCAGCGGTGTTACATTGATTCTTCCTGCTGAATCTTCACATCTCGGCTCAAGTATTGGCTTTTTCAGGACCAATGTCATGACACCACCCCTCACCCCCCCTTACATGCTAGTAGTTCTGGCTAAAAGAGGAGAGCTAGCTAGAGACTTGTCTTACAGCTACATTTGCATGGCAAGTTCATTCATTTTACAAAGAACATGCATTTGAGGTGGCTGGATTTATAAGGGCTATAAATCTCCTATTAAAGTCCAGACTCTGCAAAGTTTCAGCCTTCTCCTCTTGGCTCCTATAGCATTTGTGCTGCCTATATGGTGTAGTTATTACATTATGTTGTTATTATCTACCTAAGTCTGTCTCTCCACTATATTCTGAAAATCTTAAAGTTATCTTAGTTATCTAGGTATAATGGAGTCTAGAACCTGAAAGAATCCATGGTGGGACATAACAGTTGTTTAATAAGATATGAGTGAATAATTGAGTGAATACAAAGTTAATGGATTATATAGTAAAAACAAGTATTCAAAGATATAACACACTGTCTCATGCACCTGAACAATTTACAGTACATTTGTACGCTAGGCCAGATTCAGTCTTTTTAGCCTCAGTGAATCCACGGCAGCATTTCACACTGTGACCATCTGGACCATTAGATGTAAATACCGGTTTGGCAGATACTTCAGGGCTATGAAAGTAGTTGTGGGAATAAGATGAATTTGAAAGATACTACCACACAAAGGACATATTTAAAGCCACCCACTTTGTTATTTAGATAAAAACCTGACATTGTCCTTCTTATAAATAAATAACATTTTAGTATTTTTTATAAATGGAGGATATGCATAGTCTGAATTTTCATTTTGAGAGATTATGGGACTGCCATTTAGTACTTGTCACCTCTAAATAGATTCCCAACCACATAGAAAAATCCTCTACTCAAAGAATCTATCACTAACTTAACACGTAGAAAAATCCTAAGATTAATATAAATAGAACATGCCTTTTTAAAATGTCACAGCATTAAGTCAATTCAGATGTCTTTTAAAAATTCATTCAAAAGTATAGTATTTCCAACACACATGTGAACTTAGCCCCATTTGCAAAGGTCACTAAGTGAACCCCTCTTTTTACATATAAAATGAGGTATGGTATTATAGAAGCCATCAAATAAATATTCATTTTAAATCAAACTTTTTATATAGCCATTGGATCTGACCTCTGTTCTAATATCTACCATGCTTTTCAAAAAGGAAAGGTATTGCTGGAGTTGTCTAGCCAGTCATTAATTTGTGTCTACTCTATTTAGTGGCTACTTTTAAAAAAAAAATCATGGAATTATCAAGCAGCTCAGAACAAAAGTGCTTTCTGATTGTCAGCTCCCCATTCTAAAAGAGCAGGTTAATTTCTCTAAATCTCACAGTTGGAACTTTCTAACACTGACTGGCAGTTTCCACCTAGTGATCAAGGCAATTGACTAAAATAAATTATACATAAAGCTGAAATTCCTAATAGTCATAAAGCCCCCTTCATGAGATAATCACAGCAGCAAAAGCACTCATTTGTCTGCTGAAGCTCTACAGGGTCTTGCTTGAAATTACCTTATAAAAACTGTACTTCCAGCATGTTTTCATTTCTAGTTTTACAATAGGAATAAAATGTCAGTGAAAATGGAGTAGCCAATGGGCGGTCAGTTGGAATATTTGTTTGTCCTTCCAAACGGCAATCTGATGGTAAAGGTAACTCATGGTTTGAGTCAAAGGACCTTGCTTCAGCTCCACACTGAGACGCCCATAGACCTTATGTAATCTCTGAGTCTCGAAGTTTTCATTTATAAAATGGACATAACAGTACCTACTTCACAGGGCAGTTGTGGAGAAAACACACACAGAATTGTCAAGGAGCAATAAGGATCTGAGAGACAGATTTGGGTATCATTTTTCTACATAAATGTTTCAAGAGCCACTTTTGTCTTCCATCACCATAACCCTGCTAAAGGAAACATTTATAAAATGTAGAAATGTTTGATTTTTAGAAATTTAGAGTGATAGATAAAATGTTTAATATTAAATCTTTATATATTACTAATCAATTATCTTTCTTCTAAACTGACATGTGAAAAGTATGAAATAAGAGTTTGATGTGAAAATGTCCACATAAAACTATCAGATCATTCCAATTCTTCTGTATAGATAACAAGGGATACAATAAAACCTTCACAGGCTAAAACCAGACTCTAGGGCAGGGGTGGGCAAACTTTTTGACTCGAGGGCCACAATGGGTTCTTAAACTGGACCGGAGGGTCGGAACAAAAGCATGGATGGAGTGTTTGTGTGAACTAATATAAATTCAAAGTAAACATCATTACAAAAAAGGGTACGGTCTTTTTTTTTTTTTAGTTTTATTCATTTCAAATGGGCCGGATCCGGCCCGCGGGCCATAGTTTGCCCACGGCTGCTCTAGGGACAGGGGTGCAACTCCATCTAATTAAATGTCCTAAAACAGTTAATCAAGGATAAAACCAGAATGTAACAGTAGAAAGTTGGCCCCATCCTCAAACTTTTCATTTTAGAAAATTATTAAAGCTGACTTTTAAAGAATTAGGAACAGCATATATTTATATCTCAGATAGTTGCAACTCAGAAAATTTAATGAACAAGATAAAGATTCACATGAACTGGGTATTTTCCTCCCCCGTTTCTAGAAAATGAGTTGTTCTTTATTTATCCGCTTGGTTCCAAAAAGGACACAAATTCCAGAATAAACAGTGACTAGTTTTCAAATGGCTTATAGATCCAGAAATAAGATTTTAAAACACTGAAAAGTAACTTCAATTGATTGATAGAAAAATACATGTTTAACTTGGTGTACCAATTATGATAATTTTATGAGCAAATGAAGCTTTACATGTTTAAGTCCCTAAGTTAGTTATATGTAGATCTGTAAAGGCTGCTAAAATAAGTACTTTTCCTTATTTATCTTTCTCCCAAAGTTTCCATTTTGATATTTTCTTTTTAAAAAAAACTACTCCTTCTTTCTCTATCCCATAGTTTTAAAATTACAGAAAACTTCACATATTTCTCCTACTTGAGATGTGGTTTGTCAAACTCCATAACTGCTCTCTTCTAAAACTAAATATTATGTAAAATCTTTAAAGTTCCCTAAATATCATAAGATAGAATAAAATGATACTAGGATGTAGGTAAGTTGTGACATTATTTTAAACAATTGAGATGCCAATAAATTAACTATGGAATTAAATTATGGGCCATAAAGAGAGGTGTCATTTCAAAGAGAACAGTCATGTCTAAAATGCCTAATTAGAACTGCTACAGTAACCTGGTTCTGCAACACAGTGAGTTCCCCAGGGAGGGTCCTGTGGCAAAAAGACAGAATCCAGCAAAAAGAACCCTCCTCCTAATGAGCATTTTTGAACAGCAATTTTGTTCATTTACATCTCTCTTATCTCATAAAGTTCAGATAAATTTGTCTACACTTTGTATTAATTTCTGTGATATTGACTCTCATTCTGTATTTTCAAAGACTATGAAAAGTAATTTATTCCACCAGGTCCTTCTGATGTGTAAATTAATTTGTAGGGGTGGCATTTCAGGTGAATTTAGCACATTAGAAGTAACTATTACCTACACTAATGGAGGTGAGCTATGACCTACATAACTCAAAAGGGGATATTATCTAAAGTTGCCATTTGCTTTTTTGGAAATGTGTGGGAACTGATAATTTAAGCAAGGACCTTGTCCTTAAGGAATTTACAGTCATGTGGGAAAACTAAGACGTGTGCACCATAAGATAAAAAATAAGTCCTTAGTGACTTGAGAGATGTATAGGTAAGATGTTCTGAGGACTCAAGGAATGAAAGAATGGGGGATATAAACACTATGTTGAGCCCAGTTAGCATGACTCAGTGGTTGAGTATTGACCTATGAACCAGGAGGTCACAGTTCCATTCCTGGTCAGGGCATATGCCCGGATTGCCGGCTCAATCCCCAGTAGGGGATGTGTAGGAGGCAGCCGATCAATGATTCTCTCCCATCATTGATGTTTCTATCTTACTCTCCCTCTTCCTTCCTCTCTGAAGTCAATAAAAATGTATTTAAATTAAAAAAACACATGTTGATATTTTCAATAAAAGCACTACTTAAGCAGAAAGAGCATCACTTCTCACACACACTGAATATATTACTTCTCACCTGTAGATAAAGCATAGAACAGGTAGCTATGCCTTTCTCTCTTAGAGGTGGATATAATGAGTATCCTATAAAGGAATTACATTTCCTTAATTGTTAACTTACATGTAGGCAGATATTTCTACACTGGAGACTCTGGCTGATTTACTATTCATAAAGTTATAGGTAAAGCTAAATATGGTCATAATAAGAGCATAACATGAGAGGACATGAGGAGATGGCCTCTGTAACTCACTCCTATGTTAAAAGTCTATCTTCAGAAATCTGATAACCATTACTGTCTTTGGAACCAGAATTCACTTTTTTTTTGGGGGGGGGGGGGGGGGGGGGGGTAGGAGGGAGGCAATAAGAAATAAACCCTAGTTTGTCAGATACCTAATTCCCTGTGGCAGAAAGCTGTGTAGATCCTCCAGCTTCTCCCACATCATCTCCCTCATGCTTATAAATACGAACACGAAAGTTCTAACAACATGGTTCTTAATGAGTGATGCCAGAGAGTAAGACACTTAAGGTGGGAGAACCCATAGCAGTTCTTTCTGGAAAAGTAAATACAAGTTTTGTATACCATCATCTTCAACTCTGACTCATTTGTTCAGAAATGCCTGGGTACAGGATTGGTGAATGTGCTTTGAACGTAAAATATGGTATCAATTAAATAGGTGAGGGGCTATGGGATTCTTTTTTATTACTATGTATTTTTTTTTCCAACCCGCCACTTAGATTTTTACAAATATTAGAATTTAGATTTTAACACATGTTAGGATAAAGAGAAAGAAAGTTAGACCTCACTTGAAATGAGTAAAAATGAAAGTGCAAAAACTTACTCCATTGTTTTTCAGTTACTAGAAATTCTAATCAATTGTCTTTTATCAAAAAATCTAAATATAAAGTATTAAACATAATCCTATTTGAGGTATAAAGAGACCAAAATTTAGGTAGGGGTGATTTTACTAAAAAAGTGCCTGGCTCCTTGCAAAGGTATTTAATAAAGTTAAGAAGTTTGCCCAGAGTGTGGCAGTGCCATTCAGAGTGGAGTCTCTAGCGAAGTCATCTTGATCTCATTTCCTGAACCGTTGGATTATGGATCTAGTTCAATGAATGTTAAAGCGTAAGTGAGCTGTTTAAAAACTGAAATGGGTTGCAGTCCCTCATGATGACACCTTACGAAAGACCACTGGGCAGAGGCCGATGAGCCTAAGAATTTCCCAACTAATTGTCATAACGCTCCTTCCTCCTGAGGAATTACAATGTATTTGTAGACTATATTTATCTTTATCTGAAAAGTTACTTATGCTTGTGTATTGGCTTTTGTAGCAAGAGAAACTGGGTGACATCTGCTTCTCCCTTCGCTATGTACCGACTGCTGGCAAACTGACTGTTGTCATCCTGGAGGCAAAGAACCTGAAGAAGATGGACGTGGGTGGCTTATCTGGTAAGTCTGGGACTTTTTTTTAAATGCTGCTTCATCATGGTTACCAAGTGCATAGCACACATGCTGTGACCCTCCAGCCCTTAATTGATCACTGTTCTCGTTCTTACGGAGCTGGAAGCAATCTCAGAATTCATCCCAACACAGCGCCCCAGGAAGCCACTCTCAATGTGTTGGAATTGGCACAGAAGATGAGATCTATTTTCCTGCTTCATAGCACAAGTATCAATTGTCAGTTCTATAGCACTGAGAGCTGAAAATGCTTGCTTTTCTTCTAAAAGGCAATGCCGCCACCCTGGCCAGAGTGGCTTAGTTGGTTGGGTATTGTCCTGTGCACTGAAAGGCTGTCGGTTCAATTTCCCTAGTTAGGGCACATGCCGGGTTGCAGGCTCCATCCCCAATAGGGAGCATGCAGGAGGCAGCCAATCGATGTTCCACTCTCACAACAATGTTTCTCTCCCTTCCCCTCTCTCTCTCCCTCTCCTTTTCTCTCTCTCTCTCTCTCTCTCTCTCTCTCTCTCTC
>NW_005371324.1:7357995-7447039 GCF_000412655.1 Myotis brandtii
AAAATTATATTATATATGATTTTTAAAAATAAAAGGCAATGCCTATGACCAACTATAATTTTGTTTAGTTTGGAGGGGGTACTTTTTTTGGTTCAAAATTCACTCATCATATGAAAAATAGTATTTTATCTGAGACTTATTAGGTGTTTCATAGCCTAGCACAGTTTTTAAAGATACTGTTTTATTAAAGTTTCTTCATTTCAAAATATGTGAACAATAAAGTCTGTTTGAGGGTGAATCCCCATGGTAATGCATTTATTTCCTGTAGCTTATATTGGAGATGGGAAAGACTTTGGGATTTAAAGTTCTATAAAACCCAACCTTAATTTTTTTTTAAAAATGGTGAGTAAAGTAGTACACTCTTGCTCAAAAGCAAAGTCAAGTCAAGGACTTGTCATTTCCACAGTTGAATGTACTTTTTTTTATTTTCTGTGTGATTAAATCAATTATATTTAATTTTCCAGTGAATTATTACAGTGTGAGAAATTTTCTTGATATGCCACAAGGTCATCATAAATAGACTACAGTTGTCATTGCTTGTGGCTGTGACACCAGAACTAGCATTACTGGTTATTCAGTGCTTTCTCCAATAAAAAATTTGCAAACTTCAAAAGGTCACCCTAATGCAGCCTGGTGATTTCATATTCTAAAGCAGTGATATTCAACTGCTATACCTGAGTCAGGGACACTGACCTCTTTTCCTTTAGATTGTCAGATAAAAAATGACAACAGCCAACACAACAGCAGCTGTCCAGTGTGAATGAATTAAAATCATACCTATTTTTTGTAAGATTGGCAAAAAAGAAAATGTAATTACTAGTAATTAGTTTACATGTGCCATGAGATGAAAAAGGTTGAAAATTGCTGTTCTAAAGTATAACAGCTAAAAAAAAAAAAAAAATGCTAGAGCTGAGTTTCTACTTACTGCACCACTAATTTGTTAATGAAATTCTCCTGGTGCCTCTTTATAAGTAAGTCGCCTGAGGAAGCTGCACTAATTCTTTCATGTCACTAAGACCTCATTTAATAACTTACTGCTTTCATTGCCTAATAGCATAGCTGAGCATATTTAAAGCTATGAGCAGTTTCCTCTAAAAATGTAAAGAGTACTTAATGTACCTAAGTTGCAAAATATATGTATCTATGTGTCTATACACACATACCTCCCCTAGCTCTGTCCATTGAAAAGGCCTAGAAACAGGCTAAGTAGCCAAGAGCATCCCTAGCACAAGCTATGGTTTGAAAGTATAATTTCTCATGAAAAGAACCTGGGGCATATTAGAGAAATGGGAGATTCCAGGTGTGACACAAAGTGTTCAAGACAAGCCTAGCCAGTGGTCGGCAAACTGCGGCTCACGAGCCACATGCGGCTCTTTGGCCCCTTGAGTGTGGCTCTTTCACAAAATACCGGCTTCTGCGCATGGGCCACGAAGTTTCAATCGCACTGTACATGCGCGCCCGCACGTGGTATTTTATGGAAGAGCCACACTCAAGGGGCCAAAGAGCCGCATGTGGCTCGCAAGCCGCAGTTTGCCCACCACTGGCCTACACCATCCCATCTACCAAAAAGCAAGGGAGCTATCAAAGACTAGTGAGGAACCAACTTGAAGTGGTTTCCAATGACAAAGATGTGATCATTTAAGCTTCGTAATTATAGTGTGATGTATTCAAACCTTAAAAAATAAGAGGATTTGGTGTGTCTATATGTAAAAAAATTCAGAGAAATTTTTAATTACAAGAACAATTTGCTACCAAATCACTACCTAATATCCTGAGGTATGACTTTAGACACCTTTGACCTTTAGCTTTCCTTTGGTTCAATAGCCAGATCCTATCACATGGTATTGTGTATCCTCTCTCACAGGTTCTGTTCCAAACTCCTATGCCAACAATATCATCCTCTATGCCTAGTACCCCCCTAGTCTGCCTTCCAGTTCATCTTATACCCCTCAAGGCTGCCTCCATTCTTTACTTAAGTCATTTTCTTTACCTGGAATTCTCTTCCCTTCACCAATACCTAGCTAAAATCTATCCATTCTTCAGGCTCAGCTTAAGTCTTCTTTTCTCCAGTCATTCAACAAACATGTACTGTGTCCCTACCTTATGTTAGGTATTTCTTTCATTTTTTAAATTGTTGCCAGTGTTACAGATATCCCCCATAGAGCCCCCTTTCCCCCTCCAACCAGCCTCAGCCCCATCCCAGGCTTTTACCACATTATTGTCTGTGCCCATGGGTTATGCATATAAGCATATATGTTCTTTGGTCAATCTCTTCCTGTTCCCCCACCTCTCTGTCCTCTGCCATCTGTCAGTCTGTTCCATGTATCCAGGCCTCTAGACCTGTTATGTTCATCAGTTTATTTTGTTCATTATATTTCACATATAAGTAATATCATGTGATATTTGTCTCTGACTGGCTTATTTCACTTAGCATAATACTCTCCAGGTCCATCCATGCTGCTGCAAAGAGTTTCTTCCTTTTTACAGCTGCATAGTATTCCATTGTGTAAATGTACCACAGCATTTTTTATCCACTTGTGTTAGGTATTTCTGAAACTAGATGTGCATCATTGGACAAAACAGCCCAAAAAAAACTACCCTCGTGAAGCTTATGTTTTAATGTGGGGAGATGGACAGGAAGCCAATAAATAAGAAAAACACATAGTATGCCAAGAGGGGAAAAATGCCACTGAGAAAGCAAAGGAGGAAGCAGGAGAAGGAATGCTGGGGTGTGGCTGTACATGGGTAGTCAGAGAAAGCTGCCTGGAGAGAGATGAGGGAGTGAGCCACAGGGTGTCTGGGAGAGAAAACATTTTAGGTAGAGGGACTCCACGAAGCCTTTTCTGATTCATTGCAATAGAACAAACCTTTCTCTTTTCAAATGCCAATGGCAGTTTGTTTACACCCTTCCAGCATCACGCTTCTCTCTCCCTAGAATGTGTTCTGTATTTATATCTCCCACGATGCCCTCACTGACTGCTAGCACTGAGCATAGCTGTTGAGTGAATAATGAATTATTTACAAAGGAGCTGTGGCCTGAAAAAACAAGTCTTGCATTTCAAATTTGTTTAACCTACTTACCATTAAACTAACTTTAAGCACTTGGATGGTCTGTGCCAAAGTAAGTTGACCTATGTATGTCCTATGAGACCCAAATTATATAATGAGATCATTCCAGGTAATCCAAATGCCAAATTACATTTGCTGGAAATGGCTGGTTAATTGGAACCGAAGTTGGATGTTTTGCCAAGGTTTAAATCCCACTCTGTCACTACTAGCAACTTGACTTTGGACAAGTTATTTAAGCTTTCTAAGCCTCAGGTGCATTATCGATAAAGTGGAAGTAATAAGAGAACCTGGTTTATACGGTCCTTGTGATAAATCAATAAAAGCACTGGGTCTGTCACACCTAAATGCTCAATAAATATCACTAATTTTTTCTATTAGGAACTTTATCAAATCTTGGGTTAAATATGCAAAATGTGAACGCAACTAATGGACAGTTTAACCAATTGCTTGATTCAAAAATGGAAAAGGAAAGTTCATCAGTTTGTTTGATCAGGATTGCCTGATCAATTCAGGCAAAATGCTCTCAGTAGACCATGCTTTGCATAGACCCAACAGTGAATTAAGACAAGGCATGGAATGAAACAACAAACAAAACTGAAAAAAAATAGAAATGGAATGCATTTTTAAAATAATTTTTATTACTACCCTCCAACAGAGCCTGTTTATCTCCTGCCTATTGTGTCAATTCAAAATGCAAGACACAAAGATTTTGCCTCAATCATATACCCATATAGCAAACCCTGTAAATTCCAACCCTTCTTTACAATTTAGAAATCCTTTTCTAACTTGGTATTTTCATTCAGTTCTCATTAGAGACCTCTGAGGCAGTTTCTGAAGGTGATAGCCTCAGAAAATTGAAATTTAGAGACATTAAATAATGTACATAAATCATCTTCCTCCATAGCTGGCACATAGGAGGGGATCAATACTGGCTATCGCTTTTGTCCCTAGTATTAACAGTCAAAGTCACCTGATTTGTAGTTGCTATAGCTATGACTGAAGCCCAGGCCCTCCGATTTCCAATGCAGAATTCTTTCCAATACACCATTCAGCCTTCCCCACACCCATCACCTTCCAGGTGGGACAATAGGGATCCGCCAACTCTAACATAGCAGAGGTACCTCTCTGCTTGGAGCTGAAACACCAAGATCCTTGGTGTTAATAAGGCTAGAAATGGAGGCTTTAAAGGGTTTCTTGATGACTGTGGAAATTTCCATATGTATTAACCCCTATAAATACTCCCAGAATCACAGAAGGACTTCACTTGTGGCTTCTGGCAGCCTTTTCTTCTTGTATGACCCAGTATGCAACAGAATGCAGTCTCCTAAACCAGTCCTTTCCTCCTTTCCCTGAAGCTCACACGGAGTCCTTTTGAGATGTCTCTAAGTTTTTGTACTGCTGGGAACCACAGCAAATCAACAGGGGTAACAATGTTGTAGCCCTGCTGCCTAAATTACAAAGAAAACAACAAAATCATGTCAAGCATGGTGATAAAAGGGTGCTGGGAAGACACACAAAATAAACAGAAAGTGCATGCATCTATTCCAGCAGTCTCCTGAACATCACGGAGCTGTAAAGGAGGCTATGAAGTGTGATCAGTTCAGGAATGGCCCCAGGGCTGGTTGGGAAAATGTGGTTGTGTTCTTCCTCATCATCTCTTTCTCCCTTTCACTTCCCTCCCCAATTCCCACCACCAGGCTTCTTCTTCGCCATCCCCAGTCCTGTCTTATCTCTGTGGAAACTGTACTATAGAAAGCAAAGGGTAGGGTTGTAGGTCCCCCAGCTAAGTCTCCAAAAAGGAGAGCAAAGAAATTCAGAAATGGCAGCAACTACTTAAGGAAGATAATGCATAAAGAATAAAGGGGATTCACTGTAGTAAAGGAGCCACTATCTGAATCTGCCAGACTGCCAGTGTGTGGACTGGCTGCTGAGACCGACATCAGTAAGATTGACCTTACCCACTACCCCACCCCACCCCCACACACACACATGCACACATGCTCTCTCTTTTCTATGAGATGCAATTTTTAAAAATTGTTTATTTTCTTGTATCTACTATCCTAGAAACAAAACTTGGGAAAGACAGTCAATTTCAATATGTGGAGGCATCTAAGAAAGAACATACAGTCAACCTTAGGGAACCACTAGATTCCATATAGAAACTATAAATTAGCAGAGACAGAACATTCTTTCAGGCATTATTTATCAAGATGTGATATTCCACCTACATTAGAGTCACCCAGGGACCATGTTAAAATTTAAGATTTCAGGGACTACCTCACACTAAGCTATACTGAGTATCTCCGGGTGGGAACCTAGATATTATGTTTTTTAAATCCCCAAGTTATTCTTATGCATCTTAAGTTTAAAAACTATGTTTTATAGAGCATATAGTGATATCTGAAGTTACAGTGGTAATCATATCACAACATATAAATTTATCAAATCGTATTTTATATCTTAAATTTACACAATGCTATATGTCAATTATATCTTATTTTAGAAATAAAAAACAACTACCCTTGCAGTGGTTCTCAACCTTCTGGCCCTTTAAATACAGTTCCTCATGTTGTGACCCAACCATAAAATTATTTTCGTTGCTACTTCATAACTGTAATGTTGCTACTGTTATGAATCGTAATGTAAAAATCTGATATGCAGGATGGTCTTAGGCGACCCCTGTGAAAGGGTCGTTCGACTGCCAAAGGGGTCGCGACCCACAGGTTGAGAACCTCTGCTTTAGAGGCTCAAATGCTACCTCATAATTTTAGCTGAAGTCCATGTCAGCCAAATGCCAAGTTAGAATTTTTTTGGTCAGTGATGTAGAATACATTCTTTGCCTTATATACTGGAATTTTCTTAAATAACAAATTCTATTTTTTTCATTAACCCAGTATCTTCTTTCCTGAAATCACCTTTTCCGCATATGTAAACTATTATCTTTTTTTTTTTCTTCAGTCAATTCCACTTTTTTCCAAAATGTTCTGGCAACATCCCTTGATAAAGGTGAAGGGATGTTGCCAGAACATCTCATCATCTTTAGTGTACAAAGACTTAATCACTAAAATAACATACAAATCTGTACACAAGGGGGAAACTGAGATGCTCCTTTCAGCCTAGAAATTTAATAAATAATTTTATGTTTGATCTTATGGACTCATTGATCCTGTCTTTGCTGTATAGCCAAACACTAATTAAACAATCAACAAGCTAATTTATATTAGTGGCTTCATGATGGAATTTTAGTTTGGGTACAAAGGAACTTTGGAATAGGGTAGAATTTTTTAAAGAGAAGATAAAAGCAATAACAGTTCCTTTATACATTCCTGACCACCAACCACCCTTATCTGTCCTTCCACTGGTGCTGAAAGCATGACAAAGAAAACCACTCCAAATTCAATTGATTTGAGTTAAAAGCCACTAGTCTGGGAGCCGGGCCAATAAATAAAATGGCAAAAAAACTTATAAGAGCCAATTAGTTATGGATATGCAAATTAATTGGCCCGTGATATCAGGGTCAAGCAATAATATGCAAATAAACTGGCATCTTATTGAACTAACAGGACAGGAATATGCATAATAAGTTGGCTGTGATGTCAGAAGGCTTCCTCATGATTTTAGGCTTGAATGTTAGAATATAAAATTCTGTGACACTTCAAAGCGTTTAGTTACAATACTGATAAAATAGTCTAAATCCCTAAAATGTGAATAAATTGATCTAAAAAAGAAATGACAAATCTTTACACTGGATTCTCCTAGAAACAGAGTTATTAAGAAGGTTTATAGCCAAGCCCTATGCAAGTTGAGCCCCAGGCATTGTTACCACAGAATGGATAGAATGCTATGCCCGAAGGACTAATGGTGGTTTTAAGAAAATGAAAAGAGAAGCTGTGAGATCTGAGCTATATTTGAAATCAAGAGAAATGAGTGCTAGGCTGAAATGTACTAGTTAGAACAGTTAGCACAAAAACTCCTAAATAAGTCCATTAGCTGGCAGGTACAGGTCCAGTCATTCAGCAAACACCATTTGAATACACACTGAGCTAGGCACTGTGCCATCCTTGGGTGTGCAGGTATGCAGGTATGCAGGTATGCAGGTAAAAGTCACAGCGGACACATGCATAGCACAGCGTGCACCAGAACACCCTTCTAAATGCTTCCTATATGTTAAAAGATTTAATCCCTATTACACCCCTATGAGGCAGATGCTATTTTTAATGCTATTTTATTGATGGAACTAAAGCACAAGAGGTAAATAACTTTCCCAAGGTCACAGACTTAGTATGTGCTGATTTAGAATGTCAAGCCAGTCCGAATTCAAACTCCATGAATAAAGCATATGACTTCCAAGTCCTTATCCTTTCTCAGCAGGTTCAACCTGGAGTGCAGATGACTAACTACATGTTACAGTTTGAGAGATGGCCAAAAATTCTCCCCTATTCCAAATTTCCTTAGTACCCAAACTAAAATTCCATCATGAAGCCACTAATATAAATTAGCTTGTTGATTGTTTAATTAGTGTTTGGCTATACAGCAAAAACAGGATCAATGAGTCCATAAGATCAAACATCAAATTATTTATTAGATTTCTAAGCTGAAAGGAGCACCTCAGTTTCCCCCTTGTGTACAGATTGGTATGTTATTTTAGTGATTAAGTCTTTGTACACTAAAGATGATGAGATGTTCTGGCAACATCCCTTCACCTTTATCAAGGGATGTTGCCAGACATTTTGTAAGAAAGTCCTAGTCTAAGGGATTTGAGTGCCTACTAGGTGGTAGAGAAAGAACCAGAGAAAAATGTTATCTACTACAAATTTAATTAAGGGCTGACTCTGGAACACAGTGTATCACATTGTGGGGTTGAGGGTGGGGTGGGCAGTAGATGTAATAATACAAAACCTTACTATCACTCTAAAGTACTATGGGACTCTGTGGGTCAAAATTAGATATTGAAATATTAAATTGAAGAAATTGGAATTGCACCCTAGCCGATTTTGGCTCAGTGGGTAGAGCATTGGCCTGTGGACTGAAGGGTCCCGGGTTCAATTCCAGTCAAGGGCACATGCCCAGGTTGTGGGCTCGATCCCCAGTGAGGGGCATGCAGGAGGCAGCTGATCAATGATTCTTTCTCATCAGTGATGTTTCTATCTCGCTCTCCCTCTTTCTTCCTCTCTGAAATCAATAAAAAAATATATTTAAAAGAAAAGAAATTGAAATTACAATAGACAACTTACCAGGAAAATAGAGCTCAGCTGGAAAATGTTAACAAGACAAATCTACAGATGAAGAAGTAGGATGCCAAAGAGGTCTGTGCTAAGGCATTTTTACTAGTCACCATAAAATTCCCAATTTTGAAGTTGACAAATGCTTTCAGCTACTGAAATTTCAACTTTAGTGGATAAAGTCTTGCTAGGCTGAGTCAGCCAAAATGTGGTAGATGAGCTCCAGTATGGGCAAGCTTGGAAACAATACAGTAAAGAGAAAAAAAATGAAGTATAAAATAATAGGGTCAATTATAAACCAAGAAAAAGGTCACACAGAACCATCCACTGAGGACATTTAACAAAGTGCACTGCTAAAACCAAAGATGCTGGTGTTGTCAAAGATTTTATAAATACATACAAGAGGAAAAAAATACCCTACTTTTATCTTACACTAAGGCCCATCCTTGGTGTGGTCAAGCACCTTAAGAAAGATATAGTGGTATTAGATGACCAGAGGAGGGCAACTAAAACAGGGTGAAGTCCTAGCCGGTTTGGCTCAGTGGATAGAGCATCAGCCTGCAGACTGAAGGGTCCTGAGTTCGATTCCAGTCAAGAGCACATACCTTGGTTTCAGGCTCGATTCCTGGCCCTAGTTGGGCCCATGGGGGAGGCAACCAATCGTGTCTCTCTCACATCGATGTTTCTCTCTCTGTGTCTCTCTCCCCCTCCGTTCTATTCTCTCTAAATATCAATGGGAAAATATCCTCAGGTGAGGATTAACACAAAAATAAAAATAAAATAAATAAATAAAATAGGAGGGAAGTTGCAGTGTGTGAGGACAGGCTAGGATTAGTATTTTGTGGTCTGGAAAGAGGAAAGCTGAGCACAGAGATGATTAAAGTCTGAAAATCATGAAAGGTAGAGCTAGAGTAATACCTGACTGTTTATCACATCCCACAATACTAGAATTAGGAAGCAACTTTGATTTTTGAAAGAGCATAGATAAAAGGGAGAGTTACTCAGCGTGACCTCAAAGGCACCTTGCTACTCAAAAATTCTCTGCCAAATTTCCTTCACTATTTTTCAGTTGGGTTAAGTAAAAACTTGTTACTCTAAAAGATAGAGCAGGTAGAGATAAATGTATGGGTTTGGAGTAATGGGCTTAAAAGGGAACATCTCTCTAAACTTTTACTGTGTGTTTTACTGTAGGACCCCATGCCTTTCCATGGGCAACTATCAGAAACAGACCCCACAGCTGCCTCTCTCACAATCCAACCCAGAACAGCTGCATTCCCATCCTGGAGTTGCATTCCATCCTCTGCTCTCCCCTCAGTACAAGGAAAGGAACAGGGGGAGTCAGATTGTCTAAGAGGCTGTTGTGTTGGCAGAATCAAAGCCCCCAAATAGTCTTGTTTTTTAAAACAAAATTGGTTGGCTTTTTAAGGGATATTATCCATATTTGATAAAGAGTTTTTCTAATAAAACTTTTAAAAATACATAGCAAATGTGTATGCCATCTTTCTCTTCCTTTTATGAAGCTACAAGATTCCTGTTAGGCTGACCACAGGTGACAACAATGGAACTACTATTGAGTCTCAAACACTGCAAAGATGCTCAGAGAAATGGAAACATCAAAGATGATCTTTTTAAAAAATTGTACTTTATTATAGTTACCTACACTTTCAAAAGGATATTTGGGTTGTTTTTGGTCCCTTAATCCCTTATTTCTAATATCTGTTATAAACATGCCACTCTTTTTCTCTCTGCTCCATAGTTTTGCCACCTGCTCATTATATAGTAGCCTTATTATAGCAGAAACAGCAGCCCTATGAAAAAAGTTAAATCAGAATAACAAATGTAATTCTTTAAGTCAATTGATTATTTAGCTGTCATTTTCAGATTTTTCTTCCTTCCTTTATTCCTCTTCATTCCCTTTAATAATAAAATAAAATTAAAAAAAACAAAACAAAATATCCAGACTATCTCTAGAGATAGAGGAAGGGAGTGACCCAGAAATAACATTACTATGGTTTTTTTCTCAATGACAGCCATGAAGACATTTTTCAGTGAAAAAGTAAAGATAAAAATGGTCCCCTGGCCGCATCTTCTGCCCAGCATGAACAGATAGGACCATGATGCAGCATCCTATCTGCTCACTGCTTTATAAACCAACTCCCTATGAAAGGAAGTCTAGAAGCCACTGTAGCGGGTTGCCTTTCTGAATTACTAATGACCTAACTTTTGCTATTCATCATTGCCATGATCCCTGGGAAACCAGGAGACTTCCTATATATTTTTTCCTACAAAAAAAATGATTTTTAAATGTTTATGTAGAAAGTTAACTTTTTTTGCTTAAAAATATGAAAGAAGCACATTTTTTATATTATCAGAAACACAAACTGCTTTTACCCAAAATGAAAGCAACATAGGTTGATAAGAAATTCATAGCTTTCAAATGTCTAATTTCAGTCAACAATATGATAGTCCCCCATGAACCAAAAATTGGTGAATGCATATTTAGAGATAGTATGCTTGCAGAACTAATACATATAGAACTAATCTGTATGGAGCTGTGAGACTGCACAGTTATCCACTGATCTAACAGCTGCCATTTGGGCATGTGATGGTCTTTCATATCCTAATTAAGGAAATAAATGCTTTTACAAAATTTCCCCAGTTTTTAGTTTTAAATTTTAGAAAAGCTTAAGAAATAAAGTTAAAATAACCTATAATCCCATCACTTATTTTAATATGTAAGGAAAAAAAATTAAGTCCCCAAACTAGTCCCTCTAACCCTTTCCCATTCAGAAGTATTAATTGTCTCAAGGAAACAATTCGAAGTTTCATATCCAGATTTTCTTTTCTGCTTTATATAAATTAAACACATATACATATGTGTGTGTGTGTGTGTGTGTGTGTGTGTGTGTGTGTGTGTGTGTGTATGCACTTTATACAAATGGGATCATATCAAATGCATTATTCTGTGAGACTTTTTCACCTAGCAATATAAATAAAGACCCTTCCAGGCCAGTACATATAGATGTGTCATTACTTTTATACTCACTGCATAGCATCCCTTTGTTTGGGTGTATCATAATATATTTCATAAGTCCCTTAGAAATATGTAATTCTCTGAGGAAAACTAATTTACCAGAGGACTTAAAGCAATACCTGAATAAATAGAAGAATGCGCTCCTGGATAGGAATACAATATAGTAAAGATGTTAGTTTCTCCCAAATTAATAATAAATGTTACAAATGTAGTTAAAAGACAAGCAACAGATTGGAAGAAAGCAGATAAGGCAGTAATGTCCCTATAATACAAAGAGTTCCTCCATATCAATAAGAGAAAGAAAACCAATGGGGGGAAGTCTCCATTTATTTTTAATGTTCCTGAAATTTTCTTGCTGCTGCTTCTACTATTGGCTCCTGTTGATGGTAAAATCTTACATTTATACAGTCTCATCATGCCTCTAAATAAGAAGGATTTTAAAGTAAGATGCAATTACCCTAAGTTCAAAACCTAAAAAAAAATGTGTTGCTTTAAAAAGACAACTGCAATTGATTGCAAAGAGTCCAAAAGAAAGAAAGAAAGAAAGATCCGGTCATTAGCTTGTAGCTTTTCATCAGCTATATTTGCAGGAGTTTGAATCCATTAAAACACTCAATCCAGCAGCACTGTTTTGATAGCAAGTTGCAGATACCTGTGACAGTCAGTGTAAAAATATCTACCTTTGCAAAAGTAAAACCAACATGTTTGAGAGAATTTACAAAACTGCTTAAACATTTGAAAGCTGCTTATACTAAAAGTTGTCAATTGAAGGTGTACATCTAAAAAATACTTTTGAGCTCCACAGTACCTTCTTCACATGCAGTGAAAACATCAAAAAATGAAGCTAGCCTAAAGAGCTATATTCCAGTGATGCTTCGGTTCCCCATATAATTGGAAATCTATTTTCATCTTAACTGAAAGATATGTTCATGTATTATATAAGAATTTCACTGAAAACATTTTAAAACAATTTAGTGGCAGAGATTTTAGAAGAGGCCTTATGAATGCTTATGAATTATGTAAGTCTGAACTTTCATTTTAATAACTTCATTAAAATATAAAAACCTTAAAAAGCCTCTCAACAAGAATTTAACTTCATAGAAATGCTTTATATGTGCCCTGACCTTGCCGAAAGGCATGCCTAAGGCGTCATTCACAGTTATTACAGGGCAAAGCCTAATAATAAATACCTATCTGAAAATGCCAGCATTTGTCCTCGCCTCCATGGCCTCCACGGGAGTCCCCACTGGGCCATCAACAGACCCTCTCCTGAGAGACAGCGGGATGCATCCGAAAAGAAACAGCCACTGGCATTGGAAAACCTGGATCTGAAGCCTTTAACCTTTCGGATCCTCAGTCTGTTGATCTATATAATTGGGATGTTAATGACAGCATGGTTGTTGGGTTAGCAAATGAAGTATAGCAGGTCCTCAAATAACATCATTGCCATTGTAACATCGATGAGACTCTGTGGGAACTTAACTGGTTTATAACAATTAGCCTATAGCAAAATTGGTGTCATTATACTTTGTTTCACTTAAAGTCACAGAACCCATCTTGGACATTAAGTGAGGACTTAACTGTAATGTCAGATGGAAACCCTAAGATTAAAAGCACTGTATAAATGTTGGTTGTTTCTAAGCAAGGGACAGCTCTTGGTCAACTCTATTTTTCTCAGCATATCTTTGTTCTTAGAAAATACATTCCTACATGGCTCACATAAATATTACACATGTGTATGCGTGTGCTTAAAGAATGCAATTCCATTATTTGGACAGCAGTCATCTGCTTAGATTAACCTGTCCTAGGAGAACATGCTAAGGTTCACCAGCAAATTCTGTTCCCTCCTCTGTTACTATTTGGTCACAAAACTCAGTATATTTTATGAAAAATAAGACCATTACTATATTTCTACCACCCTCGACTTTTTAAGTTATTTATTTGAACTTTCTAAGATACCAGATTTCTCTTCCAAGTGTTTTTTTTTTTTTGGTTGTGTTTTTTTTTGTTTGTTTTTTGTTTTTCTTTTTTTTTTTTATTATAACCAGCTTAAGACAAAAGCAGTTAATTGGGCCAACAATAAGGAATAAAGAGGAATTGAGCCTCTCTCATCCTAATTATCAAGTTGTTGCCTGGTTGCTAGACAAACTTCCCTCTCTCTAATATGCAACACCAGGAAATGGAAGGTACTGTTGCTACGTTCATTTAACTAGAAGTGACAGGGCCTGATTCCAAAGCAACCACCGTTTGTCTTCCAAATGATGGCCCAGCAGATGAATACCTAATCGGATACAACATGAGTCAGCATTCATTGCCTGCTGCAAGTGCATAATTGAGTGGTTAAAATTCCAACTTTCATTTAGCTCTACAAATTTTAAAATCTTTACAAATAACGACACCAACATGAGAGAAGTACCCATGTAAACTCTCACGTCCTTGCAGAACTTTGACTCTCTTCAGCTTCTTTTCCTCCAGCTGATTTCCTTTTCTATATCAAACATACTCCCAGGCTGTACCCAGCCTAGCCAGTTTTTTATAAAATGAAAATTCTCTGGCTGGATTATGCATCTACTCTCTAGCCTTCATCTTAAATCAGATGGACTGCTCCACTTGCCAACAGGAAAAGCAGCTCAGTGAAAACACTTACGAAGAAACTAGGTAAGAAATGTGAAATATTGTTGTGTATTAGTCCTACAGCAGAGATGATTCCTCCGTGCCACTTTGATTTGTTACTTAACTAATCCTAAATTTCCCCACATCAGTAATGTTGAACAGGGCCCCTCTCAAATAACCAGCCAGTCTGACCTGAGGTTAAACCAATTGCTTAGGAAACATTTTCTGCAAAGCTATGAGCCTGAAGACTATCTATATTCCAGACTCCAGGGATAAAAGTGTCAGAGCTTCACAGGATGCTAAGGGAGATATAAACATGAAATTAGTGGGTACATTCCAGACCAATCCTCAAGTTTAAAAAAAAACAAAACTCTTCACAAATATATATTGCAGTCAGGGCTGCTTCTATTGTTAATAAAGTATCTTTAGTATTCCTGCAATCGAACTCAAGAAAATAGAACTGAGGTGTTACGTAAATTTAGCCCAGAGCTAAAGAGAAGGAGATTCTCTTCAAGCCAACTTATAAAAAAATTTTGATAAATGGGTGTATCTTTTAAAATCAACTTGCCCACATACAGTTATAGTATACATTTTGATTCTTATAAACTGCCACTTGAAATTTTTTTTTATTGTAAAGCAGTCCAGCCATCCTTAGTGCTATAAAAGGAACTAGTTATTAAAGCTACTAGAACTTAATACTTCCTTATAAGCAAGATATAGGAATGGGATTTTTGTTTTCATCTTGGGTGGATCAATGAACAAAGAGCTGTTTTTTTTATGTGTGTGATTACTTTGGTATGGGTGGTTCTTGTCATTCATTGCCTCTCTAACTTGCCATTTAAATTTTAAAATGATTTCATATGAAATGTAAAACAGCAGTGCAATCTTATTACCGAGATTATTCATTTTAAAGATGAGATTGTCAACAGAGCTTCCCCACTCTACACTGAGAAATCTGGACTAATGCATTCATTTCTGGAAACACACTTAAGAGGAAAGGCATTGACTTTCTAAAGCAAATCCAGAGGGAGATCAGGGTCATGCAGAGGGCAGACACAGTCTCCGCGGGAGGAACTGTTCAAAGAATCGGAGATGTTAAAGCTGCAAAAGACAGAGCAGACACAATAACTGCCTGCAAATATGTGAGAAAAGAATTGAACTTACTCTTGTTAACTATAAAGATCTGAACTGGGATCAATGGGTGTAAGCAATGAAGATCCATACTTGGTTCTTTCCATCTCAGTACCTAAGCAAAGGCTATAGGGGAGCTTAGCAGAGATACTGTGTAGGGATGATGCCATACCCACCTCCATGGGTTAACATTAATCTGTTAAATTCCTGTCTCCCAAAACTGTCCCATTCTCAATGAGAACTAAAGCTCTAAAACATCATACCCAAACTGAAGCTAGTATTATCACACGAAACAGCACCTCTATTAAAGACAAATTTACCCCATCAAGAGCCAGTATTTTTCCTTTAAAAAATAAGAATGAAAGACTACTGGTGATGATGATATAACAATAAATAGCTGTAACCCAGCTGATGCTTTTGGTCTTGTTTGACCCTACTCATTATCCCACGAGGTTGATATTATCCCCATGAGATTGATACTATCCCCATATGTAAATGAGGAAACTAAGGCTTAGAAAGTAAAGTGACTTGCTCAAGGTCACAGAGTGAACAAATGACACAACCAAGCTCCTCACTCCAGCTGAGTCTGCGGCCTCAGCCTGTCTGCTTACCCACTACATTCCACTGTCTAGACTGTGCACACTCTAACTTCAATTGGCCATAATCCCCGAACCGTAGAAACCTCAACCCTAGAAGATAATAAGTGCTTTCGAGCTGCAAAATGATCATCAGTTGGCTCACAATTAATACCCTCTATAGATTATTTTGACAAAGTAACAATATCCAACTGTGCCTGCAAATGCCAACACATGCAAATCCCCATGATTTCATAGATAAATAGCAAATGCGATAATGAGAAAAAGAAGGAAAAAAAACTGCTCTTTGTTCATATTTTTCCCTGTGTGTTTTTTTTATTTCTGCTGGAAAATAATGTCCAGAAGGAATCTGTGTTCTTTTCAACAACTAAAAGAAAAAGAGGAAGGTTAGAGTTTACAAGTTCATATAATACAAAAAAAAAAAAAATAGAGAGAGAGCAGGCATGAGCTATGGCTTCCCAGTGGGTTGCTGAGCAGTTTTAATTTACTTTTAATCATTTCAGAAGTCATGCCTCAGAGGTATGAGCTGAAAAGCTTTATAGAATTTTGCTTTTTTCTTTCTTGTCCCTCCTTTTTCAGGTTGGCCAAAAAAAAAATGCTAAAGCAAAACAAAAAAACTGGGTAGAATCAATTCAGGTATTTGCTTCTCCTGGAAACTTTAGATATCCTAGCCTCGCCTTCATTATGCTTTATCTTTTACAGTCCACATATTTCACTTGATCACAGACTTGTCTTTCTTTGTGTCCTACAAATGCCTTTTCTCATTCATGAGACTGTGAGGTCCTTTCATCGTCAGGGTTGCCAGGCACCCTGTGTGTCCCTGTTTCTGTGTTTCCATGACACAGAGTCAGCACACACCATAGGTATCAGTGGCTCTTTCTCTGTGAATTTCTTTTGCCAGAGACCTGACTGAATTCATTTTTACATGGCCATCATCTGGCATTACCTAGCATGTAGTTAGGTCCCCATAAGAGTTGAAATTTAAATGAAAATGAGAATATTTTATCCCCCACAATAGGGCTTATAGTATGAACTGAGTTAAAATGAATTGAATAGAACAAATCAAATTGAACTGAATGGAATATATTGACATTATTATGTCACAATAAAATTATCCAGATTATACTTACAGACAAATGGATTAGCACGGCCTACCTATGATGTGATTCTGAAGATTGATACTCCTAGGATTACCTATTATGTTACCAGAGAAAGGGCAGTAACCTTTAGGCATAATATTGTAATTAGTTCTCTAAACTGAGACCAAAATAGTAGACACGGCCCAAATCACTATGTATTTGAAGAATAGCTAGGAAATACGGAACAAATCTCATGTTTGACAGTATTTTGAAAAAGGCAAATGATGTATAAAGTAACCTGAATTGACATGTTGTTTATATGGGAGGATCCCCAAAACAAGTAGATCTTAAATCTCATTTCCCCGTCTAAGTCACCTTCTTGGTCCAAGGTTTGCTGTGATCCACAGAGAGAAAAATCCAATCACTATCCTCCCCTCAACCTGCTCCTTTCTTATTAGCTCTGGTGTCTACAAACCAGTCCATCAGCCAGTCAGTCGCCATATATCTGGTCTAAGCCCTGAGTTCGGCACTTAAGATTCAGCCAATGAGATGGACAGTGTCCCTCTACTTGTGGAGCCTATAGTCTCAAAAAGCCTGCAGTCTCTCCTGGCCCGCATGACACAGTGATGGAGCATTGACCTATGAACCAAGAGGTCATGGTTCACTTCCCAGTCAGATCACATGCCCATGTTGTGGGCTCGTTTCCCAGTGTGGGGTATGCAGGAGGCAGCTGATCAATGACTCTCTCTCATCATTGATGTTTCTATCTCTCTCTCCCTCTCCCTTCCTCTCTGAAATAAAAATATATTTTTAAAGCCTACAGTCTCAACAATACATAAGTACAAAAATAATCACAAACCCTATGTTTTTTTTAAATATATTTTATTGATTTTTTACAGAGAGGAAGGGAGAGGAATAGAGAGTTAGAAACATCAATGAGAGAGAAACATCGATCAGCTGCCTCCTGCACATCTCCTACTGGGGATGTGCCCGCAACCCAGGTACATGCCCTTGACCGGAATCGAACCTGGGACCTTTCAGTCCGCAGGCCGACGCTCTATCCACTGAGCCAAACCGGTTTTGGCAACCCTATGTTTTTAAAAAAATTCAACAGAATGTGAAATGAAGAAATAAAAAGAGGTTTCCCTCACCCAAAGGAAGGCTGCTTTAGAGTTATAGGTAATTATTTTCTCCAAATTACATCTCTTTTCATAGAAAAAAAAAACAGATAAATAAGCATTTTATAAAAACCAAAGTGATGGTGGGGTACAGGAGATATTCCTTCTTTACGATCTTTACCTAAGTAGCATAGAGTTGCATGAGATCAGGTGTCTTCAAATTTTGATAGTGTACATGAGAAAACAGTTTAATTATATTTCTGAATATGAGTTCTTTCCAAGAAAGCTCTACCCAAATATGATGAGATCCCTGGGACTTTTAATTTTCAATTACTAACTTGTTAACTGAAATAACTGAGGAGATATACTAGTATATTCATTGTGTCATAAATATGTATATTCTATGAATATATATGTTTATTATATATATTTCACTAAAATGCTAAGTTGTCCTTAGTATTTTGGATAAAATAATAATTCAAGAATATTCTGGAATTATTATTTTATCCAAAATACTAAGGACAACTTAGCATTTTAGTGAAATATATATATAATAAACACAAAATTTAAAGGCTTAATATTTAAGTAGGCACATAGCAAGTACCCCAAAATAGCTGTTGAATCTATTAAGAGTAGATCTAATTTAGTCTTTTTCTCACTTCCTCTTCTTCCCTAATAGTTTTATTCACTCATTAATTTAAAAAACATGCCATACCTACTAAGTGCTAGGCAGTTCTGGAGGCTAAGTTTACAGCAGTGAATAAAACAGGCAATCCTCTTTCATGAGGGCAACATTCTAGAGAGGGAAAAAAAGAAAAGAAAAGAAACATGACCAGTGAATAAATTAAAAGTGTGCTAGGAAAGTGTTTAGGATAAAAATGAAGCAGGGCATGTTTATGAAAAGTGGTCAAATTCTGAATACATTTTGAAGAGCCAACAGGATTTGCTTCTGACTATGAATGAGAGAGAGGAACCAAGGACGGGTGCATTGACTTTGGCCAGAGTAACTGGAAGAATGGAGCTGCTAAAACTGGGATGGGGAAAATTTCAACAGGTCAGGCTCCGAGAGAATGGACAGGATGGGCTTCCTTAGGAACATGTTTAACTTATGGTATAAATTAGGACAAATGGAGATATCTACCCTATAGTTAAAACTTTGGTGGTTATCACATCAAGTGTATTTGAAAACTATGCTGTCTTCTCATTTAGTCTCCGTATCATCTAATTCTTAAAGCCATCAACTATATAAAACATAGGCCATACACCATGAAGTTTATCCTCATCCACACCTTTAATCCTTATCCTGAATTTGCATTTGTTATTGATGCCACACACCATACTGAAAATACTTGACTTTCAGATTACTGAACTCAATCAGTCTTTCCCTCACTAACTTGAAGATGCTTAAGGATTTAATCCTTTATGAAATCCTTCTTATTCAACCCCAGTTTACTGATGCATGTATTGCTCCAGGATAGATCTAGAAACCTTTAGAAATATCACAAGTATTACCTACTTTGGAGAATCTTCTCTTTTTGTTATCTAATCATGACATATAAATACCAACTCAAAAAGAAAGTCTATTGAAAACAATCTTTTTGGTTCTTCTTACTACTAAACAGGCTGGATTACATATTCTATGTCAATTTATAGAAGTAAATTTGTAGCCCTGTCTGGTTTGGCTCAGTGGATAGAGCATCTGCCTGCAGACTGAGGGGTCCCGGGTTTGATTCCGGTCAAGGGCACATGACCCAGGTTGTGGACTCCATCCCCAGTAGGGGGCATGCAGGAGGCAACCAATCAATGATTCTCTCTCATCATTGATGTTTCTATCTCTCTCTCCTTCTCCCTTTCTCTCTGAATTTTTAACAAATTTGTAAAGAAAATAATTGTTTTTAAAGAATCAACTGATGAGTTTAACGGCTTCCAAGATTTTATTAAAACCAAGTCTAATTGCCAGAAGGAAGGGGGGGTGGGTAGGAGAGGGCAAAGGGGGGATAAGTAGGGATAGAAAAAGACTTGACTTGGGGTGGTAAGCACATGATGCAGTATGCAGATGACATATTATAGAATTGTACACTGTATGATTTTATTAACCAATTATCACCCAAAAATTTACAATTAAAAAATAATTTAAAAATTTTTTTAAAGTCTAGGTTCTGATTTGCAGTGGTTTTCACACCACTCTGCCCTAAGAACCACTTGTGAAGGTCAAAAGCACAATTTATCAACCCCATTAGCTATAAAAACAAACAAAACATGACCCTCCGTTGAGCAAATGCTTTTGCTGAGACACTAGCATTAAATCATGAACTCATGCCAAAAACAAAAGCATAAAGATTGGAATCCAGATCAAACGTGATTAAACCAAGGAACATACTAGAATGCCCACACACAGTTCCAACCCATAACCTCACTTGGGCAAATACTAAATATCATAACTAAAAATGGTCATTTAATGAATTTACAGCCCAAATTGGGAAAGCTCTTCCATCAATTACTTGCATACAGACCCTAGAAAAGTTGTGGAAGTCATGACAGTGACTTTGACGTCATTACAAAAATGAGTGTCTATATGAACACAGGATTTCAGTCAAAGTGTTTCTTTTCAAAATGGGTATAGAAATCGGGCATCTATTACTGTACCTTCTATTTCCTTCCATGGTAATCTCCTCCTGAGAAAAGAAATGCATTTAATTCTGATGTTCCTGTCATGTTTCTGACAATTTACATCCTCATTTTCAGTTCTAATATTATAGTTTAGTAAATAGTTCTCAGACCCAATAAGCATATCAGCAGAGAATTTTTTAGCAAGTTAATCAAGATGCGGGCAAGACAATGGGATATGCTTGAAATAACAAATCACTTGATTGCTTAATTAAGTTAGCAAGACTGCCACAAAATGAAACATTGCCATTTCTAAAACCTCAGTTGAAAATATTTCTGGATAATGACATGCACATTTTCAAGAAATAAAGAAAATTGTCCTAGTGAAGGCAAGAGGTGACATTTGTGCACTATACCAAGTAGTCCTCTGAGGACCCTGAAAACACATAAGGGTTTTGTTAATCATCTTAAAAATCTCAAAGAGCAGCCTAAGCTACACATGCAGTAGTCTCCCCCATATCTGAGGTTTTGCTTTCCAAGATTTCAGTTACCTGTAGTCAATGGTCTAAAAATATTAAGTGGAAAATTCCAGAAATAATTCATAAGTTTTAAATCGAGATGTTGGGGGTAGCCTGACGATATCTCACATGATCCCACCCCGTCCCACCCAGGACATGAATTATCCCTTTGTCCAACGTCTACACGCTGTGTACGCTACCCTCACACTAGTCACTTAGTTGCCATCTAGGTTAACAGATCAACTGTCCTGGCACCACAGTGCTTGTGTTCAGGTAACTCTTATTTTGCTTAATGGCCCCAAAGCACAGGACAAATGATGCTGGCAATTCAGATGTGCCAAAGAGAAGTTGTAAGTGCTTCCTTTAAGTGAAACGGTATTTATGTATAGGACAAAACATAGCTTATATAGGGTTTGGTACTGTCTGGTTTCAGGCATCCACTGGGGGTTTTGGAACGTATCCCCTTGGATAAGAGAGACTACTGTAATATAGTAAATCCACATAAAGCTTCCTGGTGTTTCAGAGAAAGTCCTAATTAGCCCAAACTTTTGATTGGTTGAAATCTTTATTTCTAAGGGTAGTAGCAAACCCCTGAAGAGCTGTGATTTCAAACCTCTCTGTCTGTTGTGTCTATTGCCTCTTGATATGGTAATCATAGATATGTTTGTATACTGAAACATCATCTAATAGAACTCTAATTTTGACAAACATGATTAGTAAGAGGATACTAAAATTACCCAAAAGGGACTAAAGCAAAAATAGCTATTATTGAGGGTTTCTATCTTCCACTCATTGGGTTTAATACTTTACATGAATTATGGCACCTTATTGTCACAACAAACCTGAGATGGTTACTATTTACCCCATTTAAAAGATGGGGAAACACACCTGAGACAGCTAAATAACTTGCCACGTTCATGCCAGAGAGTAAATGACTGGATAATAATCCACATCACGTCTTCTAACTGCACTTGGATCATGTTGCCTGATTTCGGAATCTAAAATCCCTTTCCAGAAAGATTTTGACCTCTTTGGAAAACTTCATGGTCAATTTTACTTCATTTGCTATGATGGTTAATCTAACATTTTAACTCAAGTTTTGGCATTCAACACTCCTTCAACTCCCCCTAAAAAAAGAGGAAATAACACACCTGTCACTTAGATCTTTTGAGAAAAATATTAACAGCAGGAGCTAATTAGCATACTCTGAAAGACAGGGCTGGGAGTCCAGAGAGACACTTTGGCAAAGATTCAATTTGAAATATGTTCCTGGCGCTTATTTATCCACCTTTATACCTTATTCAGTCAGCCAACCAGCGAATATCTGTCTGTGCCTGGGGTCAAGCAAGTACTTTCCTAAAATGAAAAGGTCCTGGTTAGCAGATTGGAGGAAGCTTTCTCTGCCATCGCCCCAGGGGAATTGGGTGAAAGGCTCTCCCTCAACCTCATTATCTCCTAGAAACACCTACTAGTGCCTTCTTCCTTCTTGAAACCATAAATGTCCTGGTCCTGCTTGGGTGATCCAATATGTTGGATCTCACAGATACAGGAGTGTAGTGTGTGTCCCAGAAAGCCAAATCCACAGAAGAAGATTGGCTCCGATGGGTAAAATTATAGAGTAGAAGTAACTGCTCCCTTATTCAGAGCTTCCTATGTGCTGGGCAAGTTTTGCTTCAATTAATTCCTATGACATTTCCAGGAAATCCTATACAATGGGGCCTTGACTTACGAGTGTCCCGACTAACTAGTTTTTTGAGATACCAACTGTCTCTCGGCCGATTTTTTGCATTGAGTTGACAGAGTAATTTGAGTTAACGAGCTCCTTAACAAGCTCAGTCTCAGAACGGATTAAACTCGTAAGTCAAGGCCCCACTGTATAATAAAGAGGTAAAATGCAAATGGTCGTTACACCGTGATGCCTAACAGCCATCAGCAGGAGGGCGGGGCAGTGAGCTATGAGCAGCAGAGAGCTACAGGAGGGTGGGGCAGTGAGCTACCTGCCGCGGAGAGCTACGAGTGGTGGTGGGCCAGGCGGCCAGCTGAGGCAAGTGTCAGTGAGCTACTCATGCATGGATTCGTGCGCAGGGCCACTAGTGTATCAATATCAACCCTTTTCGGTTGAGATAACTATGGCTTAGAGACCTAAGAAATGTAAAGCCCAGGCCCTTAGTTACTATTTTTCTCTCGGGATTTAAATAGTTTTTGTTTCTTGAAAAATTAAAAATCTGTGGCCTATATTAAGCTGCAATACTGTTATTCTGAATTCCCCGATTTCCACTTTAAAACACAGCAGTTTCGATCTTTTAACCCTTTGCGGTCCAATTTTATTTTTGGAATTCAAACAGTCTGGTCCAAATTAATTGACTGGATTGAATGTTGAACTTACTGACAATGCATATAATTGCAGCGGTTTGCGGTGTCGACCTCAGCTCCACGTTGGACCTGCTCCTAGCACCTGGTCTGTCGAGTCAGCCTTGGACATTGGACCGAAAAGGGTTAAGCAGTGGCTCTCAACCTTCTGGCCCTTTAAATACAGTTCCTCATGTTGTGACCCAACCATAAAATTATTTTCGTTGCTACTTCATAACTGTAATGTTGCTACTGTTAGGAATTGTAATGTAAATATCTGATATGCAGGATGGTCTTAGGTGACCCCTGTGAAAGGGTTGTTCGACCGCCAAAGGGGTCGCGACCCACAGGTTGAGAACCGCTGTTTTAAAGGATTATACTTGCATTCCTTTTGCTCTCCCCAAAGGAAGCTATTCTTTGTTCAAAAGTAAAAGTGTGCATCTAAACTTGGTAAAACTCATGTAGCTGAGACTCTCTCAAGTTCCCATGGAACCAGGTAATTCTTATCAAATCTCCTTGAAAAAGATAAAAGGACCACCATGGTTACAAAGTGCAGAGCAACAAAACCCAGGGTCCAGGTAACAGCGCTGCATTGAAATGCAGCATTTGTATATACCAACTCCCCACCTTAGCACACAGCATGGCAGGGGGTGGCAAGGGTTTGAATTCTGAATTCCTGTTAGAATAATATCTGCCAAGAACAAGCCCTGAATGTACTGCTTGTCCCTGTAGAGAAAAATGAGGAGCTTATCATGCAGGTTTTTGTAAAGATAATACCTACACCTGTTGTCAGGCTAAAGCTTTAGACACTCCCGGATGAAATGCCAGGTCTGAACCGTGTGGGTTAGGGAGCACGGCTGAGCTACAAATTGCTTGGAAGCAGGCTGATTTAAGGTTGCCATGGCAAAGGAAAGCAGACAATGAGAAGCTTTTACATTAATATTTTCTAAGTCCTGTTATGATAGGATTGTCCAGCTGAGGGGCACTTTTCTGTACTTCCACTGACATGCCCAGATAGAATAATAAACACTAATTATAGAGTATTATAATGATTTCTGGGCTTGCCTCAGAGGGTGTGTATCTGGCAAGGTAATTACTTCTCTGACAGATAGGTTTTTACATGAGAATTGAGGACGATGAGTCTAGTTTATTGCCTGCTGATGAGACCATGGGGGAGGAAGGTCATGTGGCTGCTTATTAAGACCTTTTTAGTCAACATGTTTTCAATCAGTTGTCAAGGTACCCACCCCCGGTTTTAAGAAGTACTTCGTGTGGAAATGACACAGTAATTCTCAGTGGTGGGAGTCTGCTACTCCAGGGAAGTGTCTAAGTGATGAGAGACTGTTCTCAGGTTGAAATTAAAAATATGACAACTAGTGCAAAAGAGAGGGCCAGATTGTTTTATTGCACTTACATTCCTTGAGAGATTATTCCCCCTTACCAATTTATACTCAAGTTCCTACACCAAGATTCTGGATAATAGAAGGTACTCTGACCCGGGGTATTTATTTTCAGTGGCATTTTTAAAATGTTTTATTTTAAACTAGAGGCGCATTGCACGAAGAGATTCATGCAATAGGCCTTCCCTTCCCCTGGCTGCCGGCACCAGTTTTCCTCTGGCACCCAGGACCCAGGCCTTCGCTCCGGTCACTCGCTCTAGCCTCAATGGAGAAGCCAAGCCTCTTCAGTCTTCAGTTGTCTTCAGCCTTCAGTCTTCGCTCCATGCCTGTGTATGCAAATTAACCGCCATCTTTGTTAGGTTAATTTGCATACTCATCTGATTGGCTGGTGGGTGTAGCGGAGTGACGCCAATTTGCATGTTTCTCTTTTATTAGTGTAGATTACAGTTGGTATATGATATTTTCAGTTTCAGGTGTACAACCCTGATTAGACATTCATATAACTTACAAAATGATCACCCTAATAAATCTAGTACCCATCTGACACCATACATAGTTATTATACTATCATTGACTATATTCCCGATGCTGTACTTTACATCCTCGCGACTATTCTGTAACTACCAATTTGTACTTCTTAATCCCTTCACCTTTTTCACCCAGAAAATTTATTATCAAAAGTAACAAGCACATGTGCCACATCCTCTTGAGGAATTCATCCCTTTCCCCACTTTGACTTTGCCCAGGAAAGAGGGGTGGGAATTCTCTCCCCTCATTGTTTACTTATAGATAAAGAATCTATAAAAGAGGACAAAAATAAAAGCAAGTTAGAGAATTCAGGGAGGGAGATAAAGTAAAAGAAACCTAAATAAATTTTTATCAAAATTTTGAAAATGTGTACGTGTACTGCCCTTCTTGAAATATTTCATCTTATTAAAGTGAGATGGTTTCAATGTCACCCCAATAAATTCAATTTAAAAATAAATGATTTGGTTTCAACACATCCTTCCTAGCCCCACTACAAGTATAAAGATTGAGAGGAAAAAACAGGTTTATCATTTTAAAACTATGGCAAATGACTTGTACTCCAAATACTGAGTAGAGATTCCTGAGTTTTGATGAAATATAAATGTCCCAATACAATTCCCCTTTCAGATTACTAAACAAGTTCAGATACTGTTCATAAAATAAGATTTTTCTCCAGTGGTCTGTGTGGTGTTTGATACCACAGATAACCTAGGATCCTTTGCCATGTCTTCTAGAAATGCTGAAAGGAAATTTACCCACACCAAATATAGCTATTAAAACACTTATTCCTGGCATGATGATAGAGGTCCCTATATGCTCTGTAGAACAGACTATATTTCCATTTTTCCCCTAACTATACTTTTCTCCTGTTCAATACAATATAGTAGCAAAATTAATTCATATGGTACAGATGCCTATTGAATCAAGACACAGGGGTGTTTACTGTTTTTCAAGCCACCACCCTCCCCCACCCAAAAAAAGGGCTCCATTTGCTTCTCTGCCTTTCATACACAGTTTGCTGTTGTCCCTTGCAGAATTTACAGCGCTAGAAAAAATACACAGTGGAATGATCAGAATTTAATTAGGTTTATTTGTTGTTGCAACAGCTTTCAAATTCTTTCCTCTTATGAAGGAGTGAATCCCTAGATTACTCAGACACATTAAAAAAAAAGAAAAAAGAAAGAAACTACAGAGGAATTTTTATTTGCACTTCTGAGTTAATCATGTAAAGCACCTGTGCTTTTCTAAAAGCTGCAAATCCTTCTTTGTCTTTATTATGATGATGAGCTAACAAGATGAATTCATCTCTAGAACTGTATAAAAACCAAAGTGTGATAAATGGCCCCCAGAATATAACCCCTCCTGGATCATACCTATTATTTAGAAATTCTCTGGGGAAACGAGAATCTTGCAGAAGCATTGTTTTGTGTCCTGGTTATTAAACCAGACGACTTCGCCTCCTCTGGAGAACTTAATATTGAGGGTAGGCTGAAAGCTGATCCCTTTAATCCGGAAGATTTTTCATAAATAAAGGAAATTGAGTTTTAGTCATTGAAGCAAATTCCCCGTATGGGTCATGTTTTTGTGTTTAAGTGCTGAACTATGCAATAACACAGCAACTGAAGGAAAGTTCCCAACTTTGAGAATATCCAGCAGATTTGAGTATTGTTATTTACCCTAATGAACTCTTAATAATTGCAATGAACATATACTTAATATAAATGCTTTTGTCTTTTTAAAATTTATTCTATACACAAAATATAAACCAAATTTTAGATGATTAGATTTGTACACCAAAAAGACCTTTAATTTTTTGATATTTTAATTACATCCCACATACAATATTATTAGTTTCAGGTATACAAAATAGTGGTTAGACATTTGCATACCTTATGGAAGTGATTGCCCCATAATTCCAGTACCCACCTGACACCATATATCATAATATTATTACAATATTATTGCCTATATTCCTATGCTATATTTTACATCCCCATGACTATTACTATAGCTGGCAATGTGTACATTTTAATCCTTTTCACCTTATTCACCCTTCTCCCACCCCAAAATAATCTTCATTCAACCTCTTCTATGTCCAGGATTCTCTAAAGCTTGGGTATCAAGATTTATCAAACAGTTTAGTATTAAATTAAGTAGAAATTTTTCATCTACAGGGACCTATAACTTAAGTAGCCTATATCTGAATTAAGTATAAAAAATGTTTAATATTCAGCTTAGTACTAGCATGTAAAGTTTATGAGTTCAAAGGAAAATTTTTTAAGTGGCTTTCCATTGCCTGACCATATGGACTCTAGACAAAAAGTTATGACCCTGAGGTGAATGACTATTTTGACAAACATGTTTGACACTATCCTGGGAGATCTGAAGCACTATATACTTAGAGCCAGGGTAATGATTTTAATTTATAGTTCCATCATTTCAAGTTTTGAATAGAACCATATCAGCAAACAAGAATAAAAGTTGATTCAATGTTGGTGGCAGATGTGAGAAAGCATCGTCAATTATTATATGATAGGCTTAATTGGCTTTCTCCTGAGTCACACAGACATTATGTTCATAATCTGCTTATATATGGGTGTTTAATGTCCAAATCTTTGAACTACTGTTGATTTTTTATTCTTTTCTGGTAACAGTTATTCCCACCAAGCATTTTGTAATAAATAGTTGATGCAATGAGAGTCAGGGTGAAGTATTGAGTTTCAGTGTGGAATAAGCTACTATCAAAAAAAATGACAAGAAAAAAAATTACAAGGACTAATCAATTATTGGAAATGAATTCTCAAGATTGTGTATTTTTGTTTGTACATTTTTTTTCTACCTAATGCAGATGTTCAGTCAAGGTTTATGTATATTCATTGATTTTTCAAGTCTGATTAGTTTTAAAAACAACTTGAATCTTCATGTTTATGCCCCCAAAACTGTCACCCACAATTAAAATTAAAGTCATGATACCAAATTACTATTGGCAGAGCCAGGATTTACAATTCAAATGGTATCAGGGCAAAATTGTAAGCTAGACTACACATGCAGATTATTATGGGTTTGAGAATATATTGGTGTATTAAGCCAAAGTTAACAATTAGAGGGGGGGATCCATCAACTATAGGTATAAATTTCATTACCTGTTTGTTGTTGTTGTTTTAAGTTCAAGAATAGGTATTGTGTATGAACTTTACTAAGTGAAGGGAATAAAGCCATGAATACGAGGTACACTGGTACCTTAGGTGAAAACATACACCGTGATACATAGCTCTCCAAAGACTGCTTCTTTGTCCTGCTTTTGTCAGTTAGCTGGAAAAGTGGTCTATCATTAAGTAAACAAGGTAGAAAAATCCTTCAGTCAAAAGGAAAACAAACTTTGTCATGGGAAACTCAGATTAGCGCACGATTAAGATAGTGCAGGTGATCATTATTGCCTGTGGTCTCTAATACTGTTCTCAATGTGTCAGCACTGCTACTTTACATGACAATGTCAAGTCCTGGGCCTTGAATTAACTCCTAAAGGTTGCCCAGTCCATCACCCTGCTATTAGATAAAATGGAAACCATTTCCCAAGGAAGGCACCACATTCCTCTGCAGAGAAGAAACTTGATTGTTGACAAACAAAAATATGTATTTACATATGTTACACGTATGTAATGTTGTTATAGATATTTGCTATATGTATAGTACATAACAAATATATTTAGAAATGATGAATTTCCAACCAAAAAAGTTCGCAAATTTAAGATTCCTTTGGAAATAGCCACACCTACCCCCAAATATTTCTTTGAAGTTTTTTCCCTTCCATTTTATTCTATTGTACTCTACTGTATGAGCTATCTGCCATGCCCATTGTGCTTTTATTAAAAATACTAGTGGCCTGATGCATGAAAATTCATGCAAAAGTAGGCCTTCCTTCCCCTGGCTGCTGGCACCGGCTTCCCTCCTCCAGCCACAGGCAGGCACTCAGGACCCAGGCTGCTTCCCTCCTCCGGCTGCCCCCAGGCACCTGGGACCTGGGCTGGCTTCCCTCTGGCCCCAGCTTGGTCAGGAAGGACATCCCGAATTATGTCCGGAAGACATTCAGTCTAATTAGCATATTACCCTTTTATTACTATAGATTAATAACTTTTCTGCATTCTTGAAATTTCCCTGGTATTTGGATATTTAAATATCTATTATGAGCATAATCTCTATAAACTACTCATGATTCACAAAAATTCTCAGTGCCTTTTCTTGAAGTTAGTAGTTTCCAGACATCGATGCCAAGAGTCTCACACAGCCCTGAGTCTATAGGTGCTTCTCCAAACTCCTCACAGTTGCCTCAGTTTCCCCATCACTCCCCACTGCTCTTTTCCTGCTACCCTGCACACAGCCAATGTTTCCATAGTTCTGCACTCTTCTCACACTTCTTGCTCTCCCCACACTAACCTCACATGTGTGAAAGACATTCTACTGGAAGACTAGCCTTATTGCAGCCTTTTATACAATCATTCTAAACAAATTTGACATAAGGATGTCTGCCCAGTCTCCTGCCTATAGGGGATAAAGGACATGAGTTTGAGATCAAAGACATACATGTTATTACAAGTCACAATCATGTCTAATAACTTAACCTATCTTTATCTTATTTTGATTTATGTCCATTTTTAGCACTTCTGCTATCTCTACTCTCCTACCCACTTTGTAATTATTTAAATACTAGAGGCCCAGTGCACGAAATTCCTGCACTGGGGGTAGGGGGATCCCCTCAGCCCAACCTGTGCCCTCTTGCAGTCCAGGACCCATCAGGGGATGTCCACCTGCCAGCTTAGGCCCGCTCCCCCTGGGGACCGGGCCTAAGCTGGCAGTCAGACATCCTTCTCACAGTCCAGGGCTCTCTCAGTCCAGGACCCCCCGCTCCTTACCTCCCACCACCACCGCTGTGCTGGCCAGCAGTGATCCCAGCTTCTGGCTGAGCAGCACTCCCTCTGTGGGAACTCCTGCATTGAGTGTCTGCCCCTTGGTGGTCAATGTACATCAGAGTGAATGGTCATTCTGCCATTCGGTTGATTTGCTATTAGGGTTTTATTATATAGGATTTTATCTAACTGGTATCCCTCATAAGAGGAACATTTTTGCACATGTTATATATTTTTGCTTGAAGAGACAGTAACTTTCAGGGACAGCAGAGGCCCAGAGAAGCAACTGGGAATCTAGTGGTAATTCATAAGTAAAGATCTTCCTCTTTTCTCTACCTTGGTTAAGTTTAATGGAGAGGGCACTAAACTGAGTTCTAGGTGCACTTAAACCATAATTTGAACCATAACCATGGGCAAGTCGCATAATTTGTCCAGGTATCAGTCTGATAAAAAAAATTAAACTATTTGATATCTAAGGCCTCTTTAAGAAGTCAGTGATTTTATTACTATTTTTTATTAAGCAAGGTTTAGAAGGCTGGCCTATCAAAGGAAGTCACTGTAAAAAATAATCCTAGTGAAATATTTCAAATATGAAGATATTTAAATGTCAGTTGTATGGACATTTTTGGAATATTTCTAAGCAGTCATAATCACGGCTTTCTTATTCTTTCTATGTGCATTTGATTAAAAATGATGCATAAAATTATATTTTATATGCATTCTATTGACAATGCTAATTAAGTTTAATTTATTTTAAAAGCTGTTTATAATGTCAATACATTAAGAAATGCCTAAATAATAGTTGCTAGGAGAGAGGCTAAAATGCCAATAGATGGTCTTGGAAATTTCTGTAATGTCTAATTATGTATAGATCCAGACTATTCATGTTTGGCATACAAGTAACAGCTGAAAGTTAGAATGGTTTGACCAATATATGCAATTAAATGGACACATTTTAACCCTTTTCTTAGGAAGTGGCTTTTTATTATGAGCATATTTAAGTGATATATTTAATCTAAAATCTTCGATAACTCATGAAGACCATTAAGTTCTCAAACACTTAATTTCATGGTTACATTAACACAAAAGAACCTCTACATTCTTTGCACACTTAATTTTTCTTCACTATTGTACAAATATTTAAGAGTGTGTGTGTGTGTGTGTGTGTGTGTGTGTGTGTGTGTGTGTGTGTGTGTGTGTGTAGCTGCAGGGGCTGTAGATGGAGCTGGGTCAGAAAATATCTGCAGTGACCATGTAATATTTTTCCAGTTCCTTGGTCACTGTCTTTCAACACCAGTACTGGTATGTCCTTTTTCTCTCCAATCTACGCACATACATACTTTTGAAAGAAACAAGACTGTTTCCAAACAAAAGAGAACAAAACCTGATGCTTTTCAGGGAAGGATTATATGCTTGAAACAGTATTAACTTTGTAGTTGGTGGAAACTTTTAAAAAGGGTTTTCATGTTCTATTCACAGGAAAACTCATGGAAGCAGCAGGTACTTTAAATCCCAATTTCTGGGGCTAAATCTATTATAGAAATTATTATACAAGGATATAATACATACATACATGATTTCCGCCCCCTTTTGCTAAGCCCGTTGATGTATCTAAGTGCTGTCGTTTAACAAACTCCAAAGGAACTCATCTTTGAGTGCCATTAAGGATGTGTACTTACAATGCTAGAAACTTGATTATTTATAATGTTCAGAAAAATATGCTTCATAAGTAGATTTATTCTCCTTCTCTGTGACTCTCCATGACTACTTCCAACAAAATATTATGTAATCATATTATTCTCATTCACATGTATAAAACCTGGTAATTAAAATGTGGAAATACCAGTTTTCTGACTCAAATCTTTCAGCAACACAAACATTAGCCATAGTTTTTGTATAAAGACACTATCACGTTGGTAAATTCTAATACAAGCTTCCTGTACTTTCCCCAGTCTTGTGTCCTTTAGTAGACTTAATAAACTCTCAATTAAAGAAGGTGGCCAATGAAAACTTAAACTACTTTAAGTTAACTAAAGATGTTATAAGATACTGCCATTAGCTAAGTGCTTGGTGTGAATCAGGTACTAAGTGTTTCACAGAGAATAGCACATCTCACCCTATGAGGCTGGTACTGTAATTATCATCATTTTGCAGATAAGGAAACTGAAACTTTAAGAGCTTAAATAATTGTCCATAATTATAGAGGTGGAGCTAGAATTCAAATCAAGTTTGTCTGGCTCCTGAATTACTATTCTATACGGCACCCTAGCAGCATATTTATATTCATGTTTTCTTTGCCATCTGATTATAAAATGCTGCCACCCATCTTAGTGGTTGAAGAGATTCAACTTTAGTTCTAGCACATGTAATAACACACAATTTTAAATGTAACTTCGGAATATTCCTGCTCAGTTTCCAAGTTCAAGTCAAATTCAAAGTCTTTGATGTGCTTCACTCCAGCCACTCAGTGCAAATTATGTCACTAGGAGCTAGGTAATAACCATTACTTTCAAGATCAGTCACATTCAGTAGGCCCAGTAGTTAAGCAGCTATTTTCAACCACCAGAGTGCATTAGAATTTCCTGGGATACTTGTTAAAAGTGCAGGTGCCCAGACCCACCCCAGTAGTCCTGATTCTGTATCTTAACTGGTTATCCCCATGTTAACAATGCCTGGTTATTCTGTTGCAAAGTCTTGAGGCATGACCCTTTGAGAAACACTAGCTTAGAGATACACAAGATTTTTTAAAAGTCCCCTGGGAATGAATAAAAACTAACTTAGTGAAGAATGACACAGTCCATAGGTCATCAACTCCAAAGCATGTGTTTGGGAGATGGCCAAGAGCTAAAGTGGCCCATTTGCATTATTTCCTGAATGTAGAAAAGATGCTGCCAAGAGCAAAGAAAAGAGGACATTATCTTTTGTAATCATTGAAATAGAATCTTTAGTGATCCCCCAACAGTTATGAGTCTGACAGTAAAAATTATACATAATTACACCACTTAGGAAAATAAGAGAAAGAAACAGATGGATTTATTTTTATTCAGAATGGCTGATTTATTGTGATCAGAAACCAAGGAATTTTAAAATACCAAGGAGTCCGAACCTGCATGTGAGGTTTGGGAAACAATGGGCAGAACGCTAGATGTCACAACTAAAGATGCAGCTATCAGTACAGCCAGTTGTGAAAGCTACACAGTAAATATCAATCCATTGTTGAAAACTTTCCAATTTGCATACATTTTAAACTCTCTCAAAATGTGCCACATCCACACCACATGAACAGCACACACCACCACAGAAAAATAATCCTCTTCGAAAGCGGATACCAATCGATGCTTGAGATGTGACAACCTGCCGTTAATCATCATTTTTCCAAAGGGGCGGGTTAGATATTGTTCTGTGACAATTATCTCCATAGCCACCACATTTTCAACCTTTTAAAATATATGTTTAAAATACCCTAAATAGTCAAGTTTCTATGGGGATACTTTGGACTATTTGAAAACAGTCACAAACCATTTCCTAAACATTTTTTTTTCATTTTCTAGCATACCTACAAAAACATTACCTTTTTGCATTGTGAAAAACAATTTACTATAAATTAGGAAATCTATGTACAACCTCCAACTCTACAAATATTATATAAGAATATAGCAAATATACAGATTGTTGATACATAAGTGAGAATAAACACTGGTTTACAGCAAATAAGAACAGGAAGATGGAGGATAATTCTTCACTCCCCACTTGACCCCACCTGTGACGTACAATTTACTTGCAGTATAAGGGACAGAGAGTACAGAAAGAATATCAAGAGAGGTGAACCAATTTAAGCTGATGAAAAATTTTTAAAGAAGTATATATGTCTGATATACATAAAGTAAAGAGGTGATCTGGGCAGTTTAATCAAGATTCATCTGGTCCAGTTAATAAAGAAATCTGAGTAAATCTAGTCTAACCATGTCTGGATAGGCAATCCTGAAAACATATTTTTAGCACTAACCGGTTTGGCTCAGTGGATAGAGCATCGGCCTGCAGACTGAAGGGTCCCAGGTTCGATTCCGGTCAAGGGCATGTACCTTGGTTGTGGGCATATCCCCAGTAGGGAGTGTGCAGGAGGCAACTGAATTGATGTTTCTAACTCTCTATCCCTCTCCCTTCCTCTCTGTAAAAATCAATAAAATATATTTTTTTAAAAATAAAAATTAAAAAAACATATTTTTAGACTTCTCAGTCAGCTTCCCTCCAACTTCTGCGCCCCCCCAACCCCATCCCTCTCCTCTTTCCTCTGACCTTTGGGGTGGAACAGACTGAGCAACTTCACCATTATTTACCATCTGCCAAACGCTAACCCCTCTGCTGTTCCATCTGGGAGTGCAAGGACCCGAAACAGCTGCCATTTCAATGTATACCTTGCTTCTGACTAACCTGAAAGTTATAGCAGGGACTGCACTGAAGAGGTGATACATTATTTGGCTACAAACTGCTCTAATGCTTTAGCATCTGGTCACTTGTATTATTTAAAATCAGACATATACATAACCTGTTCATGTAGCCCGGATAGCTGGGTGATAAGCACCTGATAAATGCTAGGGGAATGAATACTAGGGGAATATAGTTAGGTATTAACTTATTGCAATGGACCAGCACATATGAATATGATTTGGGATATCACAGAAGCAGTTGTCAAAATGGAAATAGTGTTGCTTTTACTGGAAAGGAAAAATTGAAAACAGTGGAAATGCAGCTAGAAAAAATTACAGAGAGAAACTCAAACAGTGTGTCAGGTTTAGCCTGTGTAGGCAATTGGTACACACTAATAAAGATAGATTCTTATGACAGTATGTAAAACAGAGGCTGCAGGATGATTCAGTATCAAATAGGAACCCATTTAAACTCGAAATGATCAATACCAATCAGAAGCTGATGACACACAATCCACTCTTTATTCTCATGTCTCATCTGAGAGGTTGACATTTCAGAATTCATACATTTTTAAAGGTACTTGACTATTGGAATAGAAATTGGTCTATTTGGCTTATTTTATGTTAAACACACACACACACAACTTGTTTCAGCCCACATGGATAAAATACCTAACTAGAATTCATCAAAAACAGATTTACACTTGCCCTGGCCAGTTTGGCTCAGTGGATAGAGCATTGGCCTGCAGACTGAAGGGTCCCAGGTTCGATTCCGGTCAAGGGCACATGCCCAGGTTTCGGGCTCTATGCCCAGCAGGGGGTGTGCAGGAGGCAGCCAATCAGTGATTCTCTCTCATCATTGATATTTCTCTCTCCCCCTCTTCCTTCCTCTCTGAAATCAATAAAAATACATTTAAAAAAAAACAGATTTACACGGCATCATTTCAAAAAAAAAAATCAGATGACATGTCCTCCCTCTTACATTCAAATGCTAAAACATCTGGACCATAAATTTATTCTTACCAATGACATACTATATACACAAAATTGTTTTGCTATTGAGTATATTTAGGCACTAAGTGGATTAGCCTGTGTACATAAAATTACCTTCATAACCATAAATAGAATTAAAGGTTAAACAGATGCATATGAGAATCCTAATATTTAAAAACTATTTTTACACACCACACACATGCAACTTTTTTATATCATTTTTAAATGCCAAGATGATTTTAAAGGACCTGACATATAATAGGCATTAAACACATTTGCCAAATAAACAAGGGGAAAGGAAGGAAAAGGAGGTAGAGAGGAAGACCGATTGGTTATAGAAGAGACATTAGCCCATCAAGTCTGCATTAAAAAATTTCTGAGAAATTTAGTTGTAGGTTAACAAAATAGAGAACTCAACATTTATTACAGACTTTAGTAGTAATCTCTGATTCATAAAGTAAAGATATTTCTTCTCCTGGTCTATGTGTAATATAGTATATTTGATTAAAAGAATGTAATGAAAGGAGGAAAAGAGTGCAGGGAGAATATGAAGGGGGAGAAAAAACAATTTAAGTTGATGCATTATATCAAAAATAAAATAACTTATAGTAAATTTAAAATGTCATCATTCCACACTCAGTAAAGAAAACAAGTATTCAAAATTTCCTAAATTAATACTCAGTAAATTTAGGGAGGCTTATTCTTATAGTTCGCAAGACAGCCACATTAATTATTTGTTATATTATGGCTACGGAACACTCAATACTTCCTATGCTAAATTAGGAATATTAATTTTTAACCAATTAATGCTCAGATATGAAGTTATCGATAACCATTTCTAAACCAAATGTGTTATTACTTTAGAAACTGAGATATTTATTGTGTTGATTGTCTTATAGGTCCAGAGTATGCTAACAGATTTCTAGTTACCTATAAGGGATGTCTATAATGATGGCTTATTACCATCTTTGATCACCTCACTATAGAAGATTGATGTGGTTTCTGCCCAAAATTAGCACTTTTTATTTCATTTGAATACTTGTGAGAATATATTTGATCATTTTGTAGTACCTCAAAGTCAATATTAATATTTGAAATGTTTTTAAATTAAACCTTTATTGTTGAAAGTATTACATATGTCCCTCTTCCTCCTCCATTGACCCCTCTAGCCCGCCCAATATTGAAATATTAAATTGAATATTAGTCTGGTCTTTCTCAACCTTCTCAATATGTCAGCGACACTTTATGAGATTTTAAAAATACAGATGCCCAGGCTCTAACCCAAGAGAGGCTGTTGGTTAAAGGTCACAGGGAGCAATTAATTTTTAAAATTTCCTCAGGTGATACAAATCTAGTATGAAACTAGATTAAATGAAGTCATCATTCTTTTTCTGATTGAAAAGGAAAGAATAGAGCTCAAAGAATAGAAGTTTTATAAATGACATCCCCTGGCTAAGGTACATACAGTAATCACAGGTTAAATGGAAGTAACTTTGGCGCAAATACTTTGTGTGGCCCTGGCTGAGGAAATTTTTCAGGCAGTCTGTCAACAAATATCTGAGCATTATTTACTGCCAGGCACCATCACATGGAGCCTGGGAATCGAGAGGTTAACAGACTCTTAAGGAACTGATATTATGGGAGGAAGAGAGATCATAAGAATTTTTTTTAAAGAGGAAAATGTTTGCAATTGCCTTGGTACTGGCAAGCACTGTGAAGGCGACAAAGAGAATAAACGATGCAGAGGATGAATGCATTAGCTCTGCTGAACAAAGACCTTTGAGAACCTGGAGTAAAGTGTTTCAACAAGAAGAGTGAGTGCCCAGGTCCTGAGATGGGAAGAGACTTTTGTCTGAGGAGCATCCAGAAGGCCAAAGGCTGACATGGCGAGATCGTGGTGCGCCACCGGCAGAGGGTAGGGAATTCGGTCTGAGAGGCAGGAGGAGTCAGCTCTGGCAGGGGCTGGAGGAAGGCGCTGTTTATATTCCAGTTGCTCTGGGGAGCTAGTCAAATGCTTTTAAATGATAAAGAGGAGATGCCCTGGTTGCTGTGTAGAAGGCAGCCTGGGGAGGGGGTCAAAAACAGCAGTGGGATTCCCACTGCAGGAAGCTGACAGTGGCTTGGTGCTGGCAAGATTCTAACTGACCCTCTGCATGGCACAAATACACGGTTTTCTCCATCATTATTTTAGATCAAAAACTCCATACTTAATGATGAGGTGGGGTGGGTGATTGTTTCGTTTTGTAAGTGTATCTGACGTTCCAATCCCAACAGCTTCCCATCTAGGAAAAGCTTACACCGTGTTTCCTGCAAGCGCCTGTGAAGTCTATATTACTATGTAACAGTGAAATCTCTGAAATTTTTGAGTCCTAGAAATTTTGGTGAATTTTTAGTCTTGTAACTGAATGAGGTTAGGTTGTGAACGCTACAAACATTCGACTCTGAATTGCTGTTCAGAGCTGAAAGTCGGCCTTCTAATTGAATTAATTTCTAAATACAAAATATTTCTCCTGGTACTACCAATTATATTCCATGTGCCGCTTATTCAGAAAGCCATCAGTGTGCAAGGTTGGTCTGGCCCACAGAACTGAGAGAACGTTGGGTAGGAGGGGCCTTGTTACCACATAGGTTGAGCTCCTCTAGGCTGCGCTTCTCTGAACTACCAGGGGAAATCAGTTCAAAGGCTTTTGAAGGAATTTTACCCTTTAGGTAGAGAGAATACTAAGGACTGCGCTCTGAGTTCATGGCCATTGCCAGCTGGTATTTAATAATTGATTTGGCTTTTAAGCAAGTACTGTCAAAAAATCTTTGGAATTACTGTGTTCAATTCTTAATTTATCCTGGCTGCGTACTGTCAGCAACTTAATTTTCCTGATGAACAGGGACCAGGTGTTTCACATGGCACATGTGTCTTAACACCTATTATGTTGAGAAATATGTAACAGGAAGTCAGTATATATCTGTTGAACAAAGTAAACAGTTGCTAGAATATGGTCGCTCTACTCCAGAAGCCAAGAATAAAATAGAGGCCTGGCCGGTGTATCTCAGTGGCTGACCATCGACCTATGAACCAGGAGGTCACAGTTCAAGTCCCAGTCAGGGCACATGCCCAGGTTGCGGGACATACAGGAGGCAGATGATCAATGATTCTCTCTCATCATTGATGTTTCTCCCTCTCCCTTCCTCTCTGAAATCAATCACTTTTTAAAAAGAAAAAAAAGAATAAAGTAGAGTAGGCTTTAAAATATAATTGGATTAAGGTTAATTTATATAAATTAAACTATACAATATTTTGTCAACAACAGACACATATCAAAACATTTGCAAAACAGGATTTATTGATGAGGAAAGTTTTCTGGGATAATTCGTCTAAATTACTATTCCAAAAAGAGGTTTAAGTATATGAAATATGCATATTTTATAAACAATGAAGTTTTAATGGAAGGGAGAACTTGGTATTAGGAGGCCAAAAAAAAAATTTTCTGTTTAACAGTGATTCATTCTTTCAACAGTATTTCTGTCACAGCCCTTCTCAGGTAACCCTTCTCCAGACCCCCACTGCAGGCCACTGACTGCTCCACATGACCATACAAGTAGCCAGCACAGTCAATCAAATCATGTCATTTCAGAGCCTTCTCTTTATTCCTGCCTACCTGTCAGAGTCAGCAGCATTACTACAGAGTCTTGTATTGCTGTGCCTCGTCTCCTTTGAAATTCTGTTATCTTAGAATACTATTATTTCAAAGACAGGGGATTAGAATAGGGCATGAATGGGAGGGAATATTGATCATTTTCTTGGTCTTTTTAAGCTTTTTTTCCCTTTCTATCAAATTTATTGGGGTGACACTGGTTAAAATTATACAGGTTTCAGGCGTACAATTCTACAACACATCTGTACACTATCTTGTATGTTCCCCACCCCAAGTCAAGTCTCTATCCATTGCCATTTATCCCCCCTTTGCCCTTCTCCACCTCCCTCCACTCCCCAGTCTAAGTTTTAGAAGGGTTTTTTAAAAAAATTTTTCTGATATATTTTTATATTGATTTCAGAGAGAGGAGTGGAGAGGGAGCGAGATAGAAACATCAGTGATGAGAGAGAATCAGCAATAGGCTGCCTCCAGCATGCCCCTTACAAGGGATCAAGCCCAAAACCCAGGAATCAAACTTCGGCCTCCTGGTTCATGGGTCTACACTCAACCACTGAGTCACATGGGCCAGGCTAGGTTTTTTTTTTTCTTATGTAATTATATTTAAATGCAGATGGTTATATGACATTGTAACAAGTCATCTATGGCAATGTCAATGGGGTTTTTATTTGCCTTTTAAAATTTCAATCATTGTCTTCAGCAGATAATTTTAAAGAAAATATTATGATAAAAAAAACCAAGGCAAATATTCAGATCATGTTATTTAGAAGTTATATTTCATTTTCTCTAGAAGTCAATTAACGTGTTAACTATATTGCCAAAAAGGAAAAATAAAACCTTCATTGGCTTTGTTTATACCAGGAAGAGTCCACATTATTCCATTTATCTCATCTTCCACACGGTATCCCAAGAGAAAGCAGATTAAGTCTTACCAAGTACATTTGATGATTACTGATGGATTTGTTTTTAAAGGCACCTTTCCATAGACCAGTGATGGCGAACCTTTTGAGCTCGGCGTGTCAGCATTTTGAAAAACCCTAACTTAACTCTGGTGCCGTGTCACATATAGAAATTTTTTGATATTTGCAACCATAGTAAAACAAAGATTTATATTTTTGATATTTATTTTGTATATTTAAATGCCATTTAACAAAGAAAAATCAACCAAAAAAATGAGTTCGCATGTCACCTCTGACACGTGTCATAGGTTCTCCATCACTGCCATAGACAAATGAGGAAAGAGATTAAAATTCTCACATAGTAGATATGGCAGAGTCAAAACGTGGTTCTCAAACCTTGGGGTGTTTCAAAATGCAGCTGCTGCAGAGGTCTGGGCGCCCCGAGGATCTGCATCCCCTGTAAGTGCCCTAGGAAGCTGGTGTCGATGGCACTGAGAACCCCTGGAATGAAGCTTAGCCACTCCCTGCTTTTCTTGAGGAATAAAAATTTTTTAATTTGTTATATCCACAAGAACAATGTCTTAAGAAAAGCTTTCATCAACCTTTAGCCACATTCATGTGCAGCTCTTGAATGAGAGAATCCAAATGGACTTGAATGAAAACAAAGACTTTATCTGAGCATCTTTCTCTCTAAAGCCAAGATGACTAGAACATACCTAGTCCCACCTCTTCTTCTATTCTTAGATCTCCACTTTTCCTCCAAGTACACTAGCCACACTCTCACTCCTCCTGCCTAACTTATCCTTTGTTCATTCACAGACATCATGTGACATCATAGAAAGAAGTGGGTCCCTGTGCCTGAGTTGAGCCCCAATTACTGCACCGAAACAAAGATAATATCTACTTCTCCCCGCTATTGTTAATGATTTGACTAAATGATATGTATGTAGAATCAAGCCTAATGCCCAGCACACAGGGGAGGGGGCCTTCTCTCTCACTACCTGCAAAACGAGTTTCCATCTTTCTAGAACTTCCCGCCTCTACATGTCATTACATTAATCTCCCCGTCACCGCACTTAGTGACACTCTCCCCGAATATTCCAGAGTGTACCAGGCAGAAAGTGAGAGAGTGAAGATGCTAGGCAGGGTTTGCAGGTTTTCAGAAGGCAGACAAACATAAACCGGATGGTGATGGTTCAATAGCTCCCATTTCTGGTCCTTGCAAGAAAGAACCAACCTGCAGAGGTCAGAGCTATAGGACTTTGCAGCCATCTTAATCACCTCTGGCTACACAGCTTCCCCTACAGGTAATGGCGCCACCTGACAGAACAGATGGGACCACAGGTATATTGCTGAAAGGCAGGCATTGCTTTGGTCACCTATTTCTAACTCACTGTTGCCTGTCCTAATGCTGTGTATCCATAGGCCACGCTGGTGGATTTGGTTTTTAGGAAGCCCATGCATGACTCTAAAGGACTCACACCTCTAATCCAAAAGTGGGACAAATCTTTCTTAGATTTCCATTCACCCCGTTGGATAATACCACAATAATCTATGGATTCAAGTAATCATCCCAGCCAGTTTGAGAAGCACTACCGTGGCAGTTAGAGACATGTCACCTAGGTGCCAGCTCTAATAAACAACGTGGCCTTGAATAAACCTGCAGTTTCTCATGTCTATTACCCTCATCAGTAAGGTGGGCATAATGCCGCACAACTCATGTTATTATGATATACATTAAGTGCTTCGAAAGTCAAGCAAGGGCAAATGTAAGGCTGGTGGGAAAATGTGATGCTGGTGGTTAAGTTGAACAAAGTGTATTAACTAGAATCCAGTCAATTCTCAGCTTTCATCTATACCATATATCAAGAATGTGCTATTATATTCCCATCATACTTTCACTTAGCATTCATGAAGCATCACATAAGCCCCCCTGATGATATAGCCTGGGACAAAAATCCAGGTTTGCCACTTCTTCCACTTTGAAATAAGTGTCTTTTCTGAGTACTTTTGTTGGCTAGCTTATTTCTGTTCAAAGAATTTTACTTTTCAATGTATTTCATGTGTCAATAGGAGATTACCACATGGAAGATAGATATTAAAAATAATTAAATGTAAAACATTTTAGGAAGAATGAGAGTAAAAAGGTGGACTTCCCTGGGGCTTGTCATAGTGCCGGTACATACTCACCGCCCTCTCTGCAGAATGGGTATGTTCGCACTTTCAGAGCTGTGGGCCCTTCACAGAGCCTTCTGTCATGGGGGTTGACCCTCCAATGGAGTCAGCCCACACTCCAGCCCTCGCAGGCTCACATAATAAGAATTCCCTCTCCCCTCTTGCCACTCCCCCAACAAAAAGCTTCCATAATGCTACACACAAACCCCTGGGAATAGCTCCTCTCTTGCCTGGAAGTGTAGACGCCTTTCTAGAACTGTCATATCACACTTGACCAGTAGGTGCTGCCATCCAAACATGGGTGATTTTCCTTCCAGTCTGGCAAGTTCAAGGTTTCCAGCTTTGGGAGCTAAAACCTGGGTTTCAAGTCTGGTAACGTCTTTTTCACAGTGGTCATCTAGGACTGATCACTTCTGAAGGCTGTAGTTTCTGTTCAAACCGACTTAACACAAGGCAGCCTGAGAAACAGCACTCTTGGATGGGCAGCTGAAGCAGATTTTCACAGGTGTTTCCTCTGTACTGCAAATCTAATAGCCCCCTACGTTTAATCACATCCATGCTAGAGGCAGAAAAAACACTACAACAAAAGATGAAACGAGAGCAAACGCAGTAAAGCTTATGGCTCCCCAAGAGCCGTTTTGATGTAGAGATCGCCATGAATGCTCATTAAATCCTCAGTGTGTGAGGCAGGACTTTGGGGAAAGTTAAAATGAAGATAATAAGACACCATATCTACCACACTGACATGTTTGTACAGCATTCAAAATACACCAAGGAAATTCCATGTGACTCCCCAGCATATTAAAGGCCTGAAACAGCTCTTCTAGATAAATCCAGATAACCAAGTACATACTTGGAAGACACAATTAGTTTTATTATAACATTGACCACAAACAACAACATTTAAAAAGCAACTCAAAGAATAGTCCCCATGATAGAGAGCCAGTTATATCCTCTTCATGAGCAAAGTGGAGCTCCCATACACCATGAATATTCAATACATCAGAATTATAAAAGGCATTAAACGACAGGTATGTGAGAGGAAAGCCAATAAGGTTTATATTCCCAGTGCTTTATTTATTGGAAAATATTCATAAGGTTCATCCTCAGCTGGAAACTAAATGGAAATGGGACCTTGTATTGTTAGGGTTCTCCAGAGAAACACCAATATAATGTATATGTGTGTGTGTATAGAGAGAGAGGGAGATTTTAAGCCATTAACTCACGAATTTGTAGAGATTGGCAAGTCCAAAAGAGGTTGGCACGGCAGGGCAGGGAGGGAGCTGGAGCTGGAGCTGGAGACCCAGGGAAGAGTGGATATTGCTGATTGAAAGCAAAGGCAGTCTGCTGGCAACATTCTGTCTTCCTTGGAGGAGGTCAGTCTTTTTATATGAAAGCCTTCAATTGACTGAGGCCCACCTCATTTTACCTTAATTACCTATTTAAGGATGTAACTCCAAATACAGTCACATTCCTGTGTGCTGGGGCTTAGGACTTCAACATATGAACTGGGGGGGAGGGGAGAGAAGTTCAGCCCATTAAAGGCCTGAATGGGAATTATGATGATCTAGAAATTTAAAAAGAGAGAGAGAGATGGGGAGAAGTTGGAAAAAAACAACAACACAAAAAACACATGTGTTTCTTGGTGTAGTGAGTCTCAAGGTGTGATCCTAGGCCCAGCAGCATCAACAACACCTGGGCAGTTGATAGAGATGCAAATTCTCAGACCCCACCCATGGTCTACTGCACTTGAGAGTGGGGCTCAGCACTGTTTTCCATTGAAATCCAGGTGATTTCAATGCGGGCTGAGGTTTGAGAACAACTCCCTTAGAAGTTGGCTGATTATAAGAACAATGCCACCTGAGAAATTTTCCAACAAAAATAGATCTAAATATTTCTTAATCTCCGGGTTTTCTTTAAACACTTCAGCTGAATCCTATTTTACAAATTGGCCTTGGAATCCATGTTACTCTGATAAATTGTAACTGAAGCCAGAGCTCCAAGGATAAGCATGATAACAAAGGAACTTGGCCTCTGAGTACAGATTTCCGACAGGGTAAAAGCAAAACTGTGGGTGCCCAACAAAACTAATTTATCAAATAACAGAGCAGTTTGCTTGCTGTATCTGGTTGGAGGCCACAATTGTCTTATGCAATTCCCATGAATGGCAAACTGAATTATCATGGTTGAACTTTGTAAAATGCACTCTATTCTCCTTCTTAAAAATGAAAAACTAGAAATAGAACTGCTAAGTTGGTCACTTTTGAGCAGGAATCAAATTTATACTATGCTACACTGGCCCCAAAACACCTTCTAAACCCTCACAACATTGGCTAATACACTGGCCAATGAAGCCGTGGCCATGCCTCTCACCGAGTCCTTTGAGAATCTACCCCGAGCAAAATGATTTAACTCCCCTGTGAGTTATTTCCAAGCCTCCGTGGATGGTCAGATCTACAAATAAGGATACACACAACCAATTTATCTGAAGAAGTCAGCTTTGTCTGAGGCATATATGCTACGTGGAGGTCAGGTGCCTGCCACCAAAGGTAGAGCTTATGTCCAGGAAGCTTTCTGGCCTTGTCTAGCACAGTTCTCAGAGCAAACATAAGATGCTGCATCACATTGCATCATAGCAATAGATCCAGCACTCATAATTACTTATGTAATTTGTGGGGCAAGAATTTCCCAGGCCTTCAGGAAAAAGATTATTTGTGAAGCCTAACTTTTTTATATTGGCTATCAAGAAAAAGGTGTTGAGTGGTCCTTTTAATTGGACTTGGATCTAGATGTAGCCTCTTTGTGACATTCTGTCACAGAATGCAACTGTGAACTTAATAGATTTGGGCAGGAACAATGTGAGTAAGCCTCGGGGCTACTTACAAGCCATAGTATTGAACGGTGTCCAGGTGGGACAGAGAGCATTTCACACTGAGCAATTACACCAGCAGTTCATTGATGGAGAAGTTGCTACTTACCTGGTGCCACAAGAATAAGGACAGTCCCTCGGCTGGAAGCTCATATTCTAGACAAATAGTCGGGTAATCTGGATTCTTTTTTCACTCCTTCATGACTCACTCTTCTCTGGGTTTATCTCTGGAACTCCCCCTGGGGTGACTTATTACCTGTGACTAATCATACTGTGTGGGCCTCTTCCATTAATAATAAGTGAAATCAACTTAAATTTAGCATCAGGAACTATCTTGAAAGAAAAATAGGTTTATCAGAGTAGCCTAAAAAAATAATTCATAGACACAGACAACAGTATGGTGATTACAAGAGGGAAGCGGGGTTGGGGAAGTTGGAGAGGATAAAGGGGGGATAAATGGTGAAGGATGGAGACTTGACTTGGGGTGGTGAACACACAATACAATATACAGATGATGTATTATAGAATTGTACATAAAACCTACATAATTTTATTAACCAATGTCACCCCAGTTAATTCAATGAAAAATGAAATAATATTTTTTTAAAAAAGAGTAGCCTCTTAATGTTTTGAGAAGGAAAAGAGGCCGCGCCACAAATATGGTAAGGGACTTGCTGATGAGCGAGATAGGATCCTGTCACCTGTCATGACTCTAGCACGAGGTAGTGGCACCACCACCTCTCTGTTCCACTTCCCCTCCCTCAGCCCAGTTACCTAGCTGCTCCTTAGAGGTGCTTGCCAACCAGGAGAGAAAGAAAAGCTTGACTCCTGGAATAGTTATCCCTATTTGGGATTGCCACACTCTGAGAGATGCAAATGCTAAGCTCAGAGAAGACCCAGAGTCCTCTTTGTGGACACTGCCATCCCAATTTTTGGCCTCACTTGGAGGTGGGATGCACCGACAGCACAGTCTGTGATTCAGAGGCACATCAAAGCTCCTCTGATGGCCCCTCCTTAAATCAGAAGAGGTTCAGATTGTCTACATTCTCTTCTTGCACATGGCCCATGCTGAGGTTTTCGTTTCATTGCAGAAGTTTGTCCTTCATCCTCTGATCTCGGAGGTACATTGTTACCTTCTTTTCCTTCATCTTTGACCATATCTCCACCCATAGCACCCTCTTCTTCCCAGCTCCCTCCTCCTACAAACAACAGTGTCTCCTGACACTGACCACTGCCAAACGATGTTGCTTCCAGAACAGGTTGAATGGGATATCTCAAACACATGGGGGATGTTCCTGATTTACCTGGAATCAGTTTGGCCTGGGTATTTATACTTGAATTTAAAGCAAATGTAAGTAAAGGCAGTTTTGGGTGAGCCACTCTGAACAGGAGATGGCAGTAGCAACCAAGGAATTTGGGCACCCTTTTCCAGTTCCAACAAAGGACATTCCTATCTGTTGTTTGTCAATTATGGGCATAATTTTGCCTCACCAAAGCCAAAATGGCTAAATAATGTGTCCAAGGTCCCTGTGTGGAGGTCCACAACTATTGAACAACTAAAAATTGCTCCAATTGAACACTGAACAACCAAATGAGCACGTGGAGAGCAGTTACTTAGTCTCACTACAGAGGAAAGGAAGGGCCCTCCAGAAAGTGCAGACACCCCACTTAGACTGGCATTGGAGGGGATTTTGGAAAACACAGGATTTGAGATCTTAAGTCACACACTTAGACTTTGAGGGAGTTATTTAACAGAGGTGACTCCGCCTATGCCCAGATGTGGATTAAGGGGATAAAGGAGTCTTTATAAAAGGTCAAATAATATAACAGCCAGGAAAACTTTGTTAATTATAAGCTCTAAACATACAAGGAAGGCATTTTTGTTGGTTTGCCCCTGCACTTCCAAATGTCCTAGACCACTTTTTTTTTTACTTCCTTTTTCTCTTTCTTTGCCCAGGTAATATGGCCAGAAGCAGTTCGGCCATCCGTAGGTCTATTATTTCTCTGATAATTATAATTTCCCAGCGTTATGGCACACAAATTACTCTGTAATAGCTCTAAATTCTTTGCTTCATCCTGAGTCTACAATTATGCTCTCACCCAGGCTCCTGTCATCTGCTGTCTTGATTTATGAAACCTTCTGTTCTCTGATCTCCTCATTTCTTACCTCTGCCTCCTTTAAAACTTACGAAATGTGGCTGCAAGGTCAAATTTCTCATCGTTACAGCATTACATTCTCAGGTGTGATCATTACTGTCTTAATAAAGCCGGCAGTTCCACAGTAGTCTGTTTAATCCACTAGATAATTGCTCACTATAGAATCCCCATCCTGTCCCTAGCTAGGATTCCAGAACCACTGTGTTGTGGTTTGAAACACCTATTAATTTGGCTCATGCATTAATTAAAGTTTTATTTCTAATCAAGTATATGATGGATCAAGTGCTGCATATAAATAAGGAAACTATAACTAATTATAACCAATTTCATTTGAAGTGAGAACAATAGAACCAGAATGTTTTCTGGTAACTTCCATATACTTACAGACCCTTTGCAAAAGTCAGAAAAATATCTAAAATTTAGAATATTGCTGAATCAGTTTGGTACTATGGTAGAAGATTTAGGACGCATGCAACCACGCAAAATTTTTGATGTAGTTAATAAGGCAAAGACATATTACTTCACTTTGCCCCACTTTTGACCCAGAGTGAATTATATCCACAGTAAAATTAGACCTAACTAGGTTCTGGTACCTGAATGGCCAAGAGGTATAGAAATTTCCAGCCCAGCTTTTTAGTGAGTGGGACATAAGAAGCCCATAATCTAAAGCCAGTCCTTGGTTTTATTATTTATTTTGCTGCCTTGATCATTTTTCTGCACTCATTTGGCTTGAAGGCACAGACATTCCCTGTTGATTATCTCGACTTGGCAGTAGGTTTCTGCTACACATTTTGATTCCTAATATGGTAGTAGGAGAGGGTTTTGTTTGAGTTCCAGCGAGTTTCTCCAGGCTTGTGGAATGCAGTGAGGAAAGAATCCTACAGAGATTAAAACATGAACATTTGCATTGATGAAGAAAAATAAAAGAAAAAAGAGGCTCTCTTTAAAATGTGGGTGTTGTTTTTTTTTCCGTTTCCTCTGGCCACTTTCATTTCTAATAATGTCTTCGAGCTGTGGGAGGGAGAGAGGAATTAATTAATGTTGTTTGTTTAATCATCTATATTTTCATGAAAATTTCAAAGTCATTTTGAAATGCCTGAGAGTTTTTTACAGAAGCAATGCTAACAAAATACACTTTTCATCATCATCAAGGTTTAAATCCTTGAAGCATCCACTCACAGCACTCTGTAAATTAGCCACCTAATGATGACATCTGAGAAAATAAGTTTCATGTCCCCAAAAGAGAGTAATATATCATGCTCTCTACTCAGGATACAAATCAGACTGTTCCTCTTCATTTTTGTTACAGTATGAATTAATGCTAAAGAAACCATGTATTGATTGTTTCAGAGGTCAATACAATTTTTCTCTCGGAGTCATAAATTTGTTCACAGCAATATTTATTTGGTAACAACTTTTAAACAATACGTCCCAGGTGACAAACTTTCTTTTAGTAATGGGTTCATTTCCCCCTGAATAAATTTATAAAAGGCCACATTTGCATTGGTGTAAAATTTTTCATCATTTACATCCATTTACTGTTTCCTTTATATAACAAAGAATTATATTTGGCATCTATTGCCCCCAAATTGGCTGGATCAGCATTTGAGGTTATGTCTATTTAGGCTTATCTGCTGCATCCAAACAATGAAAAAGAAAAAAAAAATCACTAATGAGAGAGTCACCTAGAAAGCCAAGAAATGCAACATGCTAGTGTAGATTTGTGTGAAAGTTTGGTGTTTATAATGCTTCAACTATTTTCTTTTTCTGGGCAACTAATGCTAAGAAGCCCTTCAATAAAAAGTTCTGATCAGTTAGCAACAACCACAAACATAACTAGTCCATACAGTTACATAGGCCTAGGAGCAGCTATAAATACCTGAAAACCCCAGTAACAGAGGTTTAAATGAAACAGAAATGTATGTTTCTATAATATGAAATAGTATGAAGGTAAGCAGTTCAAATATCACATCGGGTCTCCATCTATCACAAGGAACCTAGACTGCTATCATTCTCTTCTGCCATATTCTGCACGTGATGTCCTTGTCATGGACTGTGAGAAGAAAAAAAGGGGGAGGGGGAAAATAAGGGTAAATACGGTAAATCCTTTCATGAAAGTTCTTAAAGTCCCACACGGTCCTTCCACTTACATTTCAATGAACAGAATCTAGTCTTGACCCCTTTACTGCAAGGAAAGCTGGGAAATGTAGTCTTTTATTCTGGGTAGCAATGTGCCAGCTAAAAATTGGGATGCGAAAACTAAGGGAAAGGAGTGAAGTAGGTATTGAAGTAGGCAACACACAGTCTTCACCATAGTTAGGTGCATAGGCTTTTTGACTTGCTGTCATTGTCAGGGTCATACAGTGATTTAGCTTCCCCATGTATATTCATATTTACTTAATTAAATTAAAAGTAGCTTTACTATAAACTATAGAAAATTTGAAAAATCAGACAATTAGAAAACAATCCTATATAATAAGAGAGGAATATGCTAATTAGCCATTACACCCTGAGGCATAAGGACAAGCATGTCAGGAATCAGCAGGAGGGTGGGCCAGTGAGGTACAAGGGCTGCGCCGGAGAGCTACAGGATGGGGCAGGGCAGCAAGCAGATGGTGGTAGGGGGAGCTACAGGAGGGCAGGGCAGCGGGTGGAGAGCTATAGGAGAGCGACAGCGACCTACTGGCGCACAGATTCATGCACAGGGCTACTAGTTATTAATAACCTTAAAATTTACTGCTCAGAAATAACCAGGGCTTTTTTGTTCTCTTTTTGGTACATAATTCGAGGTCTTTCTTTATGCACACATGTATATTTCTATACTTTCCATTATAAAGTTGGAATATATAAAGCATTCAATTTTTCACCTTTTTAAACAACACAATAGTATGAACATTTCTCTGCATCAATAATCTTTCAACATTGTTTTAAATGACTATAGATTATTTCATATACCCATACCATAATTTATTTAACCAATGTCCAATTATTGAACACTTTAGTCATTTCAAATTTTTCTGTATTATAAACCACACTGCAATTAACATCTTTGTCACCAATCTTTGCTCATATCCTGTTACCTTCCTTGAAAGGTAGATTCTCTGATCAAAGAATATGCGTATCTTACAGCCAAGTTCCTCTCCAGAAAGACTGTTAGCATTTTATTTTTTAAAAATATATTTTTATTGATTTTTTACAGAGAGGAAGGGAGAGGGATAGAGAGTTAGAAACATCGATGAGAGAGAAACATCGACCAGCTGCCTCCTGCACACCTCCTACTGGGGATGTGCCTGCAACCAAGGTACATGCCCTTGACCGGAATCGAACCTGGGACCTCAACATTGTTTTAAATGACTATAGATTATTTCATATACCCATACCATAATTTATTTAACCAATGTCCAATTATTGAACACTTTAGTCATTTCAAATTTTTCTGTATTATAAACCACACTGCAATTAACATCTTTGTCACCAATCTTTGCTCATATCCTGTTACCTTCCTTGAAAGGTAGATTCTCTGATCAAAGAATATGCGTATCTTACAGCCAAGTTCCTCTCCAGAAAGACTGTTAGCATTTTATTTTTTAAAAATATATTTTTATTGATTTTTTACAGAGAGGAAGGGAGAGGGATAGAGAGTTAGAAACATCGATGAGAGAGAAACATCGACCAGCTGCCTCCTGCACACCTCCTACTGGGGATGTGCCTGCAACCAAGGTACATGCCCTTGACCGGAATCGAACCTGGGACCCTTCAGTCCGCAGGCTGACACTCTATCCACCGAGCTAAACCGGTTTTGGCAAGACTGCTAGCATTTTACATTGTTACCTTCCCATCTGAGTATATGACGGTACCTTTTGACCAACAATGAATGTTATATGCTTTTTTTAAGTCTTTGTCAATTTGATAGGCCAAAGTGTGGAGTCTCAATTTATTTGTATTTGTTTAATTACTATTGAAGTTGAACACTTCTCCCTGCCTTAGATGTAGCCTTCTTTACTATTTTGAAAAGATATGACAGGAGAGAGAGAAAGAGGTTCAAGGGCTCATATGTGGAATATTAACTTCAGCCAGGAAGGAACCAGTTGTTAGGTAAGTCATGGCTGCTGATGTGTGACCGGCAACATAAAAGAGGAGGTTACCCTTTCATTTCTCATGGCACTCAAGGAAGATGCCACCGGATCACTTCAAGTAAGGTACCTCCATTTGTTGCTTCGTTGTTTCAGAAAGAAGCTACCACAATCTTGGCTCGAGTTGTGTTGAGCTTGAAGGACAATGCTTCGTATGTGATTTATGTGATTTCCCTCAAGTGACTGTAGAGCTCTTGCCTCATCAGAGTGGCAACATATTTAGAGGGACTCAAATTTAATTCAGGTAGTCAGTGAAGCACAAGATCTATCTACCCAACTAGGGTATCTTCTATCTAAATTTGTAACTGAGCTGAAAACAACTTTGTGCCTTTAAATACCTGACCTATGTGTCACATATCACTTCATCTGAAGCCAGGATGACATACAGCAAGTATCCAGATCAGTTTTCCAGTCAAATAGCCTTTTGTATCATTTTCTGATGTAGAGAACTTCAAATACATTAGGCGCATACTATCTGTGAATGGATATGATATATTTCCTTGCTGTGTGTTGTATAAATTTCTTTGGAGTAGTTTACCTCTGTAACTTTTTAATCCTTTCCTTATGCCCAAAGGCCAATTAGTAAATCAAGAGTTAATATAAGAGCCCTGACCAGTTTGGCTCAGTGGCTAGAGCATTGGCCTGTGGACTGAAGGGTCCCAGGTTCGATTCCGGTCAAGGGCATGTACCTTGGTTGCGGGCACATCCCCAGTAGGGGGTGTGCAGGAGGCAGCTGATCAATGTTTCTCTCTCATGGATGTTTCTAACTCTCTATCCCTCTCCCTTCCTCTCTGTAAAAAATCAATAAAATATATATATTTTTTAAAAAGAGTTAATATAAGAGATAGTTTGAACACTCCAGGATAATTTCCAATTAGACCATCAGGACAAACCTTCAGATAACTGAGTGCCTAAATACTAAGGTGCAAATAAAAATAGGAAGAATAAGGATAAAGTTCATCCTCTACCAGCAAAATAAAAAATTAAACACTGAACCACAACTATCTCTTTTTCTCTGTAGGCCTAAAAATTATTTTCCATATATGGTAGAAAGGCAAATATGCATTGTTTACAATTTAGGTCAAGTCTTGTACAGTGTCTCGCATGGAGCACACCCCAATGGAAATTTAGTGGGCAATAACACGGAACAGTACAAGCACATAGGAATGTAAGACACCATTGGGGTTTGCACTTACTCCAACTGTCTTGCGGTAGTCTTTTTTTCTCCCTCTGTGGGAGAAGCTATTTAGAGTCAAGCATCATTAAATCAGAATGCAAAGGAAGGAGAAAATGAATATGGGTTAATTGCATTCTGGATGCCACTGAACCACACACAGTTGGTTCAAATTATTATTGTGGTATAAAAATTCATTGTGCATTCCAGGAGACAAATAATTTGGTGAAACTAGAGTATGGGTGTATACCAGGAAGTGGCCTCAGCTGAGAATTCTGAGTGTGTGTGTGTGTGTGTGTGTGTGTGTGTGTGTGTTGGCAGGGTGAGGACATATATAGATCCTTATAGTTTATGCTAAGAAGTTGGGATTTTGTCCTGAAGCAGAAATTTCCCAGGAGACTTGCAGCCTCATTATATGCAATTTGGCACATTCTGTGTGATGTTCTCCCCTTTGCTGCAATAAGAAGCTCTATACCTGTAATCTTGGTAGAGAAGTAAAGCCTTTATTCCTTATCAGCAGATCTACAGGGTAAGCAAAGGGAACACTATTATGGGAGCAGCTGTAATTGAGCTGAAGACCTCTTCCTGTCATCAACTGCCAAGAGATAAAAGGAATACAATCCAATATAGGGCAGAGAGTCACCAACGTCAAGCAATTAATTCTTTGTAATAGGAGTGGAAAGAAGGTAGAGAGGCCAATGAGAGTTGCAGGAATCACGGAAGGCTTCTTGGAGGAGGTGGTGTTTCCTACCCGTGCAGACTTAAGGCCTAAGCTTTGTGATCCTAAAGAATCGGTAGAACTCCAGGGAACCATTTCTTCAGTGGAATATACAAAACGGACATCTCTGGTCTCGTGGGTCACCACAGAAAACACAGGGGCCTGTACTTTTTGCAGGGCCCTGTCTGGATAACTTAGATAACTGCCCCTTTTCATTGGTCTTTATTTATTTTTCATTTTATTTACTTATTTATCTAAAATTATTTGCTTAAAATATTTTTAATTATAAAAGTAATATGTGTTTATGGCAATCTGTAAAAACAAAAGTATGAAGTCTCTCCCTCTACCCCCATACTCAACCCTTCCATCCAGAGAGAACCACTGTTCACTATTTCAGGTATACCCTTCCAGAAGTTTTCCATATATATATACACACACACACACACACACACACATAGATTGTATACTGTGTGCAAATATGATATTGTTTTACTCTTTCTAATGTAACTATGCTAAGGCTATATAGAAGGCACTTGACAACAGCAATCTGGTTGGTAACAGGGTCCTGAAACTCTGTTGTAATACACTTTATATAACATAGATTATCACCTGTCTATATCAAAGAAAGTAGGGAACACTAAAGCCATACCAACCAATTCCTTGGCTTTGCCATTGGACGTCTCTGCCAAAGAGCACACAAATGGTTGCCTACTATTCCATTGTGTGAATGGGCCATGACTTTGTAATCCTTCCCCAGTAGTAGATATACGGGTTGTATGTAGGGTTTTCCTTCATGAACAATAGAATCACTTTGTACATTTATCTTTGGTTACTTGGGCAAGAGACCTGCAGTGATGGTGAACCTATGACATGCGTGTCAGAGGTGACACGCGAACTCATTTTTTTGGTTGATTTTTCTTTGTTGAATGGCATTTAAATATATAAGATAAATAGCAAAAATATAAGTCTTTGTTTTACTATGGTTGCAAATATCAAAAAATTTCTATATGTGACACGGCACCAGAGTTAAGTTAGGGTTTTTCAAAATGCTGACACACCGAGCTCAAAAGGTTCACCATCACTGCCTTAGAGCATAAGTGCCTCCAAGTGGAATCCCTGAGTGGGAGGGAACATGCACTTTAAGTGTTAATAAAATGCTGCCAAATTGCTCTCCCAAACCTTGTTCTATTGACAGTCAGTGGCAGAGACATGTTTATATGTTGGGCTTTCCTTGTAGAAGGTGTAAGCTATGCTGTTGCAGAACTAGTTCTGCAAGCTTAAGGCTCAAAACCAACCTACCTATTTGCATCTAGGATCCCAGCCATGCGCTTTCTCTGAGCTTTTAATGTCTCCAAGCAGTTTGCATTGTAGTTCAGCTAAACCATGCAGTGGCATAGTCCCATCCACATAAAGAATCATTTTTATTTTTGCTTTCTAGAGTGTAAATAGCTGTTAGAGGGTTTCTTTCCAAACCCAGAGAAATTCTATTGAAAAAGCAAACTAGTAAGAGAGAGGAAGTCATAAAGGCCAAGTCTGAGCTGCCCTTGTCAGGAAGGCAGACAGAAAGGAACAGGCAGACAGACAGGTTCAGAAATTGAATAAGGAGCTGTGTGTCAGTCACGTGACCATTTCGGTCTCAGGAAAGAAAAGGTACCATACATATTGCCTGAAGGACACTGAGGAGGGGTGGTAGCAGACTGAATGGCAAAGACCAAACGCTCAGCTTCTTGGCTATTTTCACCTCCTGTTCGAATGCTTTTCAGAAACATGCAACTTCATCTTCCTTATATATATGTTTAGATATATAAATCCTCTTCTAAATAGAGTTTGGGTTTATATTCATGCTTTTGTGGTAAAATAAAAGGTAATCACTATGTTTTCAAAGATATAAAAATGCTAGGGGCCCAGTGCACGAATTCGTGCACCTTGAAAGGCATTGTGGGCCACGAGGCTGTGGTGAGCACAGAGGCGGGTCTCAGCCCATCCTCCATGGCCCCGCCCAGCCCTTTCCACCATGGCCCCCAGTCCCCAGTCTGCCAGCAGCCCCATTTCCGCTGCCACCACTCACACCCACTGACAGCGCAGAGCAATTGGGGTCGGTGCCAGCAGCCGGTGCAAACAGGGCCAGCACTGTCAGTGGGTGCAAGTGGTGGCTGCTGGCCCGATTGCCCTTGAGGGCTTCTCCACCTCCCCCTGCTCCTGAGGGGCGATCGGGGCAGCAGCCACCGCTCGCACCCACTGATGGCACTGAATGATCGATCGGGACTGGCACCAGGTGCAGGCAGCAGGTGCAGGATCACAGCACATGGGAGCAAAGAATTTTCAGTAACCACCAGAGGCTTGCCCCAATGACAGCGACCAGTGGCCTGCCTTGGTCTGGCGCCCCCGCTCACCTGCTCCACCACCATCCCACAGTCAATGCCTGCCATGTTCTGCACATGCCCCCTGGTGGTCAGTGCACATCATAGCAACCAGTTGTTCGGTTGTTCCGCCATTAGGTCTGTTTGCATATTAGGGTTTTATATATATAGACAACAGAAAAATGACAGCATTGTAAATTCAATTTCAGGTTTTTGTCAAATATCTTTTTCTCTTTATTTCGGTTAATCCTCACCCAAGGATATTTTTCCATTGATTTTTAGAGAAAGTGGAAGAGAGAGGGAGAGACAGAAAGAAACATCAATGTGAGAGAGACATATTGATTGGTTGTTTCCTGCATGCACCCTGACCAAGGCCAGGAACCTGCAACCAAGGTATGTGTCCTTGACTGGAATCCAAACCAGGACCCTTCAGTCCTCGGGCCGATGCTCTACCTATTGAGCCAAACCAGCTAGGGCAAATATCTTTTTTTTTAATGTAGTTAATAGACTGATTTTTGATTTTTTTTTTTTTTTGCTAAGAAAATGAGCAAAATGTAATCAGTTGTGTTAATATTTCAAACAGCAAGCTAGTGGAAATTTATCTCTACTCTTAAAAAACATTGGGGATGAATAAATTCCACTGGGGATGAATAAATTCCACTGTACATGTGCTATTGGTGAAGAAAAGAGGTATAAAAGGTACAACATGCTCTAGAACATGATTATACCTTCAATGAAATACAAAGGAAAAGCTCCATTGTTGGTCAGAAAACCACGTTTGAAATCTCCTATAGTCCTAATATGCATAGATATGTCTGTGTATTCTTTTCATTATTCATATTCCCTATGTGATACAACAGCAATATGATATTTTTAACTTAATCTAAGTTGTAAATCATTTATCAATTATCAGTCATCAAGAGTATCTGTTTAGTACAAACTGTGGCAGCGCAAAAAGAATGGAACCAGGAACATTTTCATTCAGTCCCTCCAGCTTCTATTATCGGTCACGGATACCCACCTGTTCTCCTCCCAGTCATGTTTTCTTACGTTTTACTTTTATTTGGGATTAAGTATTTGAACATTTGGGGTGTTTTGTTTGATTATGTGTTGGTTCCACAATGGCACATAATGTATTCTAAAAGGATTTTCAATGAAATGAGAACTGTCTGGTGGTACCAAGTCCGTTTGCTCGGATCTCCTAACTCCCTGTCTACATCTCTGCCTCCTTCCCTAGGCCAGCCTGGCAGTGGGGCCTCACCACTTCTCCAGGGAGGGCAACTTCATCTAAATTGTAAATCATGCCAGATCCCCTGGGCTCCTGCCCTGACCTTCCTTCTCCCTGCACCCCTCTCCTGTTTAAACTCCTTAATTGGCTTTAATTAGCTTCTCACCCCTTCATGATGAATCCAAATTCCTTAGACTGCTCTACAAGCCCCTCCATAACCAGGCTCAGGCCTGCCTCTCCAAAAGGCATCCCTTGTTTGCCATTTCCCTGTGCTGCAGCCACAATAACACCCCACCCTCTCACACAGGGGAGCTTTTGTGGGTGTCCTCACTCTGCTCTGAGGGTCACCCCCAGCCTCCAACCTGGAGAACCGCTAACCTGGTGCTTCTCAGGCCTTCCTGTCCACATGAACCTCCTGGAGCTCTTGTTCCAGTGATGAGTCTGCATCCGCTGGGCTGGGAAACGACTGAGGTTCTGCATTTCTAACAGGTTCCCGGGTAATGCTGAGGCTGCTCAGAACACGTGCTGACCACAAGGCTCTACCGGCACTCTGCCACCCTCCCCCCTGAAAACCTGCTCCCTGCAAAGCTGATCTGCGCAAAGCGTCCTCTTCCCTAGTCTTATACACGCGTATGCAGAATATGCACCATTGCCTTATAGGTCACACTACTGTCATGGCTGCCCCTCTCACCACCTGTGCACCATCTAAGGGCTTCTTCCTAGGAGTCCCACTGCTGACCTCAGGCCGGATGTATAGGCATTTCATAAAAGTATTTTGAACAGAGATGAGCAAAAATGTTTAAAGCAATGCTTGAATGACCACCTGATAAGATGTTGTTACAAACATCTATGCTGGATTGAAAGGTTAAATTAAATTCTTAACTTTCATATCATCTCATGTATTTTTTTATGTTACTACCATTATCTCCAGTGGGGTGGAGGGGTGGGAGAAGGGAGGTCTAGAACTATAGTAAGTCCACATATAAGGAAACCAGTTTTACTACAGGATAATTGATATAAGAAAGAGTTAAGTTCCTGCCCTAACTGGTTTGGCTCAGTGGATAGAGCGTCAGCCTGCGGACTAAAGGGTCACAGGTTCGATTCCGGCCAAGGGCATGTACCTTGGTTGCGGGCACATCCCCAGTAGGAGGTGTGCAGGAGGCAGCTAATTGATGTTTCTAACTCTCTATCCCCTCTCCCTTCCTCTCTGTAAAAAATCAATAAAATATGTTTTTTTTTAAAAAGAGTTAAGTTTCTACAGCATATTTCTGGTCACAAAAATAACATCAAACTTCTAAATAAAGGCCCTAAAGACTTTTAATATTAAACACTGAAATAAATGTGGAATACATACACTTAAGAAAGATTAATAAAAATAAGTAAGAGAATTCTTTTCCAACCCACTTATTCCAGTGCAGGGTGAAGGATGGGCAGAGCCTCTTCTGACAGCTCAGGGTGCCGGGCGGGGACCCACCCCGGGAAGCACTCATCACCCACACCCACACTCACTCAGTCTGGGACAATGTCGACACACCAGCTCACCTCCCGTGCGCATCTGTGGGATGTGGGAGGAGGCCCACACAGACAGTGGCCTGGCCAGGAATAGATTTTTTTCTGTCTTCAGTGTTAGTACAAAACAAAAAGGTTGAAGGAAACAACATTATTTGAGGATCTGCTGCAATTGATTTCCATTCTTTAACTAGCATGTTAAGTCTAGAGGCTGGTTAAGAGTTTGAAGAGCCCAGACCTGCTAGATGGCAAAACAAATTGATTATGTTCGTGGCCTTGAGGCTGACTTTGTCACTCCCACTCCCAACTTCTGCTGCATCGCACAGCCCTGCCGGTTTTCAAACTCTTGACCTTGCACACAAAGAAGCAAAGGAAAGCCAAGGCCAGTGGATAATCTCCAGCAGAGTGTCTGGGCAGGAAGTGGCACCTCAGAGACCTTTGCCCTACCCATCGAGGAGAGAGAGAGCTAGCAGAAGAAACAAACAGCATCTTTCGAACGTTTCTTTTATCATGTCACAAACATGACAGGATGGGCCAGCAGTAACTGTCCCTCCCATGGTAACCTCAGGCCCTAAAAATTGGTCAACAGTCTATTGGGGCTGCAAAGATAGCATTTGCAGCACAGTGGTTCTCAAGGTCCAATGTATATTAGAATCAACCAGGAAGTAATAGTTATAAAATATGAACACTTGGAGCCCCTTCCCAGACAATCTCTGGGGGCAAGGTCAGGGGTTCAGTAGCTTTTAAAATTCTCCAGGTGATTATCATGTGAAGCCAGAGTTCAGAACCACTGAGAGAGGATATCACCTCATTAGATGCTTGAAGTCCCCTACACCTGCCTCAAAAAGTGTAGGTAGCCTCACCTTAACACCCAACTAATTGGCCTCTTAGTCTTATCCATTATAGACCAAATAAAATCAAGGCAGGGCATTCTACCCTTTTCCTCATGCAGCATGCACTCATGAATTATAACTGAGAATCTCTTTATTTGCACCCATATCTCTCATCACAGTTTCTGTTAAGAAATTGGTAAGCTGATAGAGAATGTGAACCATAGAGAGAAGAAAGCTGGCCTGGCTGGCATGGCTCAGTGGTTGGGTGTCAACCTATGAACCCAGAGGTCACGGTTTGATTCCTGGTCAGGGGACATGCCTGGATTGCGGGCTCAATCCCCAGTGTGGAGCGTGCAGGAGGCAGCCAATCGATGATTCTCTCTCATCATTGATGTTTCTTTCTCTCTCTCCCTTTCCCTTCCTCTCTGAATCAATAAAAAATATATATTTTTTAAGAAAAGAAAGAAGAAAGCTGAATTCGTTTGGAAAATAAAATGTCAAGTCAGCGTGGTTCCTTTTCTTTTAAGTCTTAATGGACCTTGCTTTCTCATTCTCCTCCCACCTGTACCGTCTCCGTGAATCCATCAGTCATAGTGTTGAGCTCACAGCATCTGGCAGGAGGTCAGGTGGGGCCACACTGGCAAATCTGAAGTTTCAAGAGAATGGGATTTGGTTACATTTATAAGCACAGACCCACCCCCCACTCTAAGAGTTGGCTGCCATACTGCCAAATGTGAAAGGACACTTGCTACATACATGGCAGGAACTTTATAATTTTTGTTGAATCTGAATCAGAGCTCCTCAAATTTTCTAAATGAAATATTTCAGGTCTTACAATAAGTCTAATATAATAAATACTCAGGTACCCAGCACACAAAAGAAATAAAATAACATAATATATATCTCCTATATATCCTATATATCCTATATAATAAAAGCCTAATATGCTAAGTGTCCGGTTGTCTGGTCATCTGCTCAACCAATCAAAGCATAATATGCTAATGATATGCTAAGGCCGCTCAACTGCTCTCTATGACGTGCACTAACCACCAGGGGGCAGACGCTCTGACCAGTAGGTTTAGCTTGCTGCTGGGGTCTGGCCGATCAGGACTGAGTGAGACAGACCAGACACACCCTGAAGCCCTCTCATGGTCCCTCCCAGGCCCCGATAGTGCCCTGGTGTGGTCCCTCAGCCTGGCCTGCACCCTCTCGCAATCCAGGACCCCATGGGGGATGTTGGAAAACCACAGGCTAGGCCGAGGGAAAGCAACTATAAGAATATACTGTAATATAAGTTGTGTGAATGTGGTCTTTCTGTCAAATATATTTCACACCCTGTATATCCCTCCTTATCTCTTTTCTCTCATTCTCTCCTCAGAGGTAACCATTATCTTGAATTTGGGCTTATGATTCTCAGGACAATTTCATGTTTTATGTCCATCATTCCTGTGCATGTTTTCATTACATACACACAGAGTTTTGTTTTTCCACATTTTCAGTTATTTACATGGTATTATACTCTATGCATTTTGTTTTCAAACTTTATATAAATAGTATCATATTATGTATCCTTATGCAGCTTGTCTGTCCACATTCTATTCTTGAGGTACACCCATGTTGATTAATAGAAGCTTGCTCTTTTTAATTGCTGTATAGCACTCATTCCATAGTAGGAATACAACCCAACTGATGTTCACATTTCTCAGTTGATGATTATCTGGGTTGTTTTCAATTTTTGCTGTCATAAACAATGCAGCATTCCTATTCATGTCTCCTTAAGCAAGTGTGGGAGCGTATCTCTAGGATGTTCACACAAGAGTGGGATGTCTGGCCCTAGCTGGTTTGACTCAGTGAAGGGTCCTGGGTTAGATTCCAGTCAAGGGCACATGCCTGGGTTTTGGGCTCAATCCCCAGTAGGGGGCATGCAGGAGACCGCCAATCAATGATTCTCTCTCATCATTGATGTTTCTATCTCTCTCTCCCCTCTCCCTTTCTCTCTGAAATCAATAAAAAAAAATATTTTTTTTAAAAGAGTGGGATTTCTGGGTTGTAGTGGATACACATCTTCAGCTTTTTTAGATGTTACTGAACACCTGACCAGGAGAACATGAGCCTTCCTATCACTCACATCCTTGTCAACATTAATATTAACTTTTATTATAAATGTTTAAATTTTTTAACTAGTGTATTTTCCCTACAAATCCTGCAGAGGGCAGCATATCCTGGTGATTACAGTTCCTTTAAGCTGCATTCCAGTTTATGGGCCACTTCCTTCTTTACTCCTTGAAATGCTTTGACCTCTTAAGTCCATTACTCCTCAGCCCACACCCTTACCTCAATCGGCTCCCTGGAAGACTCTTATAAGGACAGACGAATGTAACAGTCTGAAAGCTGAAAGCTCCCTCCCAGTTTTCATTCCACATTTCTGGCATGTTTCTGTCTCCTGACAGGATGGGAGGAGAATAGAAAAGAGTCAGTATTGAATTAAAATCCTTTTTTCCAGTTCAAAGTAGCATAAGAGAGGATCTGAGCAGACAACACAGTCTTCCACTGTTCCGGAGCAGCGGTATGCAACCTAATTAGAAGGCATTACACGCTGTCAGAGACTGCTTATGCAAATGGAGAGCTACTGAGAAGTAGGGAAAGGTATTGTAGAGCAGTGGTGGCTTTATTTTTCCTCTGGAATAGAAGATATTTATTCCTTTGCCTTCTTAGTTACATTGTTCCTGGTTCCCTAAAGGAGAAAAACAGTGTTCCATTTCAATACACCTCCTCGAATTTCTCTCATTCTGGACAGAGCTGAAGCCCTGCCACGTCCAGACTTCCGTGGTGGGAATGCAGCCTTTAAGACGCATTCCTTTCAAGGAAGCAGATGTGGAACTGGGCTGTGCTGAACGACTAAAATGGCTGCTCTAGGAGCGAGTTTATTGTTAGGACTTTCAAAGCGGTCCTACCAGCCCACCACTAGGCTAGGAGTCCTTTGTCCTAGCTAACCTGGATTTTAGTATTTTAATACTTAATAGTGAATGAATGAATGATGAAATTATATTGTCCTTGAGAAGAAAGTAGATAAATATGCTTTTCTTTTAAGTTGACTACTGTCTTGAGTTATTAAATCTTTTCTTCCCTCTTATCATAGACCAAACTTTCTACAAATGGAATCTGTCAAACATTCTTTCAGCAAGATGATGTAGGTGTTCTAGGGAGTAAACTTCATTCCAAAGAAAATGTTGAGTTAAAGAATGTTTAATCCGGTTTCTCTATTGTAAAATGTCTTAAAGGCATTTCCGTGCTGATATGTATTATACATCTCTAAGGTGGAGACTTTGAGAGAGTCTGTGTTTCTAAGTGGTTAACCACAGTTAGCTCTTTCATGAATCATCTGACAAGAATACAGTTCAAAAGACACATTTTGGAAAATGCTAGGTTAGATATTCTAAGGTTGGTTATACCATCATCCATAATCATAGAGACCAGAAATTCATGAGACCCAAGTATATGTCACCCATGGATTGAAATTCTCTCCTGATAGGATGTCTGTCTTGACATGTTGGTAGGTAGACACATTGCTTCGGTATTGGATGTTCTTGTGGAGATAATTGAAGCCAACCTAATTTTTGCTTCCTTGTCAGTGACTTTTTTCTGCTTCAATGCCTGAAAAATGTCTAAATTCTTGAGCCTCAATATTCAATCAGGGACATGTTTGTAGTGTTGAGCATTCTGTTACCAATATTCCCTGGAACATGGGATACCTTTAATCTGTAGATGCAGCTATTCTTTGCTTTAGTGAATTTCCTTGTGTGATATTTGTGAATGCCTTTCTTGTTCCATTTATTGGATCTTCTTCTTCAGAGACATAAATTTTCCTTATGCTATGTGCTTTGGAACTCCAATCTATTAGGATCGGATTCCTTTGCTCCCCTTGTATTTACAAGCCTTTCTTCAAGGTCAATCACTATATTTACAGCCATGTTTTTTTTTATTCCTTTCTATGTCACCTTTATTTGCTCTATAATATTGTTTTTGTCCTCAACATCCTTAATCCTGTAACCTTCCTGTTGTTCTATCATCTTATCTTTGAGCTTACATTTTTCTGAGTTCATGTTTTCATTAACTTGATTCGAAATACAAAGCACTTCTGAGGAATTTTGTTTTGTTCTTTGGACTATGTTTTCTCTAAGAGTGGGGGTTTTATCATTCTTTTGCATGCTATGTTCCTATCTTTTAAGGGTTGATTGCTTTTCTTTGTTTTCATTTGAGAGCATTGCCTTAACATGTTTAGATATTTGTCACTGTTTTCTCCCCCCGGCCCCCACCTCCCTGTCTCGTTCACTACTTTTTGTTTTGATCTAGCGTAGATGATGTAGCCTTGACTCCATTCCCATTGACCCTAGCTTGTTTTCTCCCATATAGTTTGACAGCTAGGTAATGAGTTCCACCCACCTTACTGTAGAGTAAAGGACTGGGTAGAGAAGGAAAGGGGGAGCTCTTTGGAAGTTGTGTAAGTTAGGACTCCTGGTTCTGCTCTCTCCTCTGGGATTTATTGGTGTTTTCAAATAAACTGTAACCCCTTCCTTCAATCAGGACTCTTACCTACCCTGAAGAGGAATACTCTCGGGGTTTTTTCCTAGCCATTCAACAAATTTTTATTGAATGCCTATTCCCTTCCAGGCACTGTTCTAATCAAGGCACTGGAAATACAGCTGTGTGAACAAATGAGACAAAACCCCCCTTTCTCATGAATCTGTATTCATTACCATTGGTGCCTTTACTGATACAATGTGGTATCAGAAAGAAGCAGCCCACTCTGCCCAACAGCCATCTCACTATCCGTCAGTCAAAAGAGGTGGGAAATAAGGGTAGTCATTCTGCTGGATTATCTCTGGAACTGAGGGCAACAATTCACCACTAAAGCCTCAGAGGGGCAGGAAGGGAGGCAGGGTGAGGAGCTGCGCTGTGCCACTCCAGCCTCTTTTCTTTCCTTGGTCAGCAGTTGGCATGTGTGTTTGTGCAGATGTTCATGCTTTGTTTGGGGTATTCATGTTATCAAGTTGTACTTTGGTGGTTGATTTATTGTTGAGGAGGTAGGATCTAGTGCTTCTTATTGGCATTTTACTTGTGTGAGAGAGAAAGGAAGATTCTATGATCTGTTGTCACTATCAAACTTGAGCTTGAAGCCTCAACTAGTTCTCTCAGCTAGTTCTTTTAAAACCCTACCTATGGTCTCAAATATAAGATTGCCATGAAATATCTCCTTTCTCAGAACTACTCAAGTACTTTAAGACACAGATTAAAAAAAAAAAAAAGCCTAAAGCTGAAGTCATTTGGTTGGGTTATGGGCCAGATTCTCTTTGTTACAAAACAAGGACTTGAACTTTCAAGGACTTCTAAGAAATTAGTTAGTCTTATCCTGGACACTGAAAAATGCATTTCTTCATATCTACAGAACACATTTGTCAGAAGAATTCTTCAATGTCATGATACCTAATGCTCAAGATGGTTCTTACACAATCCCATAAGAATCCAAGCTCTCTCCTGAATATGTCAAACCTATGCAGATAGTGGCAGGCAGAAACAGGAGTGAGAATAAATACCTATCCCTAGGCTTTGAGATATGAGGTTCGTGTTAGCATTAGAAACCCCAAGCCTCTAGACCAGTGGTTCTAAACCTGTGGGTTTCAACCCCTTTGGGGGTCGAATGACCCTTTCACAGGGGTCACCTAAGAACATCGGAAAACACATATATAATTACATATTGTTTTGTGATTAATCACTATGCTTTAATTATGTTCAATTTGTAACAATGAAATTGGGGGTCACCACAACATGAGGAACTGTATTAAAGGGTCACGGCATTAGGAAGGTTGAGAACCACTGCTCTAGACCTATTTGCTTAACTGAAACAGTAAAAGAAACCATCAAACACTTGTGTCCTTAATTGCAAACCATGAGACTTAGCACTACCTGCAAATGTCTCCCAAATAAATCACACTTAATTCAGATTATGAAGAGAATATTCGATAAATGCTGTACTTATAAGGGAATTTGAATGTCACTAGATTGCATCTTCTTGTGTGACTAGCGTGCCTCTAATGTAATTTCCCCCCTCCAGAAATGTAATCCTCAGCCAGTTGCCTTGAACGCTGGTTACCGTGGAGATGATTATCAGTAGTGTGATGACCTATTTAGAGGAATTTCTGCATTGCCAGAAAACAAATAACCATAGAGAGAGCTGGACAAACGAATGATGCTCTTTCCTTGAAGGTGCCTTTACAAACAAATGCCATAGATGTCGGGTGTGTGTGTGTGTGTGTGTGTGTGTGTAGATTTATCCATAATTAGGGCTTGCAAATGTTTTCGTGAAGTGGCAATTGTCCTCACGCTCTTCTAGACTACAGAAGGTAGTACAAACAACAGCAGGTATAAGCATATGGACATCTTTCCTCTTTCAACAATTTGCACAGCCATGGTTGCATTGATTTCTCAGCAGTATTAACATAGCATCTTTTTCTGGCTCAGCCTCTGTTTTTTGAGGATTTTCTAGGGGTGCTGGAGTGTGGTGGACAGGTAGTTGGTAAGGATCAATTTTAACAAACCAATTAACTGGTCATTAATAATTCCTCAATAATACTGTGACTATTTTGATGGCTAATTTGATTTCCTCAGAATTATGCCACAAAGTCTATTCTCTAACCTCTTTTTGGTCTCCCATTTTTCTGTGAAACTTGTGATTATATGCAGATCCAGCTTAAGTTTTTAAGTTTAAATGTTTTTCATTAATCATTGTGCTATCCACTGCCTATTCAGCTGCTGCCTCTTTTTTTTTTTTTTTGAGAAAATTCTGATACCACTCTAACTACAGTCTGCAAATTCAAGTGATAAATATTAAACCTTTATTATAATCAAGGAAGCAGTAACAACATAAGCCAAGTATCACCCCAAATAGGAAAAACAGACCTACTGTCCTCCTTCTAATTCACCAAGGCCATATTTTATGTCATTTTTATATTTGTTCTAATGTTTCCAGGTGAATTCCTTTTTCTACTCTCATCTCTCATTATAACTTCCTCCAGGGTAATAGCAAGGGGGCCATATATTTTACCATCTTCTCATATTACCTAACAAAGTGCTGACATATGATGAATGCTCAATAAGCCTGACTCAACACATAATATGCCCTCCAAGAACTTTTAAAACCTCTTTAGTCATGTTTTACAACTCAGTTTTCATCTATTCACAATCACAATGGCCTTCTAGCAAGATTATGTAGGAATCTCCCTTTTTAAAAACCATGTACAGTGAGTCTGTTTTCTACAGAGCATCTTGAATCAAGGTCAGTTAACTTATTTAGGCTCTGTTTTCCATTTCTGCACTATAGACCTGTCTTTATGCCTAAAATCACATTGTTCTGAACTGAGGGCAAATACCAAATTCATATTAGTTACCTCACTAACTTCTTTAGTTTCACGGCCATGGTCTTACTGGCATGTTGAAAATGCTATTGGAAAGTTTTCCTTCACTTGACAATTTTCTCTTTCAATATTTTTAAGAAGAAAATATACTGATATTTTAATTAACAATTTCTTAACTAAATTTTAACTCCAGAAAATCTAGCACAAATTGATCTTGTACCCTTTGAGACAGCATGGAAGTACCTGGAGAGTATTATGCAAAGCGAAATAAGCCAGTCAGAGAGAAAGATAAGTATCACATGATCTCAGTCATATGTGGAATCTAATGAACAAAATAAACTGATAAAGAAAATAGATCCAGAGACATAGAGGCATGGAACAGACTGGAAAATCTCAGAGGGAAGGCAGGGGAGGGTGGTGGGTGGGTAGAGATCAACCAAAGAACTTGTAATCTTATATGCATAACCCATGGACACAGACAATAGGGTAGTGAAGGCCTGGGGCAGGAGCAGGGAGGGGGCAGGAGCAGACTAGAAGAGGTCAATGGGGGAAAAGGAGAGACATATGTAATACTTTCAACAATAAAGATTTAAAAAAAAAAAACAAATAAATAAAATGTTGACGTCTCTCCATCTAATCGAGTTGTATAGGAACGGTTTTACCTAAAAAGCATGAATGCTGCTTACTGGGGTATGGCCTTTGATTCATTTAGACCATTTCCTAAAAGAGGCATTAAAAACACAGAGTGTTTTCTATTTAATTCACAGCCCATAAATGGTAGCTTCTCTTAGAACATAATGTCTGCCCTCTTATTCATTTGTTTAATAAAGATATTTAACTGTCTCTTTAAAATGGCCTCCAGATTAAGTAACAAGCTGTGAGGTTTTTGTATCTTCAGATCTAGCACTACTTGGTAAGGAATTAATCCATTGAAACTGGACTTAGAATTGTAATCACCCAGAATATTTCTACCAAGAAACAAAATCAGACCTCTGACTCTGCCCAGTAAGTCCACTAAATTAATGCACTCTGCATTCTCTTGGATGGATTTTCAAGGAAAATCATGAGCTCACTTTAGAATATTTCCTCTGTATCTAATCTTCTCTCCTAGAGATGACAGCGCTTAGCATTTAGCAGTAGCAACCCTTCCCACCCTGAAGCTAAACTGGGAAGAATGAGAACAGAATGTTCTAACCTCTTCCATACCGCAGGCGGTTATTCAAGGGGAAAAAACATATTTCAGAGCCTTTTGCTAGATCAACTCGCTTTACAAATAGGCACAATCTCCTGAAGAATGATGTGGAATAGCTTTTCTCCAAAAGGATGCCATAGTTTTATACCCTCTCCTCTCAGAAAACTTAGGTCTTTAACCGCTAGTGACCCAATGCAAATCATTGCATTAACTCACTACACGTGTTCCAGCTGGTCATTTCTGTCCCGCTCTAGTCACTCTGGAGCAGCACCTGTTGAGCGTTTCTGATGAGAAGCCCAGGGAAGGGCTGTTGGGTGAATCCAGCGTTTTCACTGAGTCCCATCTGCCATCCTCTCCGTGGAGCACAGCCATCCTTTATGAGGACTGTGAAAGGAGAGGCTGCCTTAAAATGGAGAGTCGGAGAATCCATGAAGAAGTGGTACCAGAGCTGAGCTTCATTAAGGAGGTGTGAAGTAGGGACGTGAAGAGGAGGCATTCCAGGCATGAGACCCCGAAAGAGGGAGGAAACACAGTGTATTCAAGGTGCCGAAGGGACCGTGTGGCCGGAGCAGAGGCAGCGAGGGGGAGCGTCCTGAGAGGTGAAGCTGCAGAGGTGGGGACAAGCCAGATCACCCAGGGTCTCATTGTCTAGTTAAGAAATGTGAGCACTTAAGTTACAGTATAGTTACTAGGTTGACAATAACATAAGGAGATATACCATGATTCAATCATTCCTTCCTGTGTAATATATATAGGCTGAAATTGATAATGTGTATGAGTGCTGAATTAGGATAACTGTTCCAAGTCTCAGGACCTCTTTCATAACAAACATCAACTGTATGACTATGGACTACTTAGTTAATTTCAGGTTCCTCAGCTGTAAAGAGCAGGTAATAGTGTCTACCTCTCAGATGGTCATGAGGAATAAGTAAGAGAAACTCTAGAGAGTGAATGGTACAGTGCCTGCTAAGAGCTTTTTAAAAATTGTAAAGCATGTGCAGTGCATCTCTTAAATGTGGGCAAGAAGGGACCCCGCCCGGAACCGAGTTTAGAGCCCGCCCCCCCACAGGTTCTCCTCTAGCTACACTTCCGGGGGGTGGATGGTCCACAAGACCAGCAGCACATACTCTTCTGGAGGCTGCACCCCAACTCCATTCTAGAGCAGGCTCCGGGCACCTGAGAGACAGGCTTCCTTGCCCAAATGATCAAAAGTTGATTGACAAGGTCTTTGAAGTTCTTTTCCCTAAATATAGCCACCTGAGGGCAGGTGTGTACCCCATGGTTGAGAGGTGGCTAAGGAGCAGCTTTTGAGGACTGGTGAATGAAGCTCAGATATACAAGCTGGGGCGTCCCCATTTGCGTATGTGTAACTTCTTACCATGCACATTGGAGCTGACAGTGAGAAGGAAAGGGGACAGGGTCGGGTTGGGAGCAAACTCTCCCACCTTGGCAGTTTCCATTTTAGAACCTCGGGAGTCTGAGAATTCTTAGTTTAAAACTGGATTTCCTGATCATTATGAATATCTGTCTGTTTGTTGAGATATGAGACTAGAAGATAAAATTTAGACATATGGTATACGAACTTGCTTTTGTAGTCTTAACCTGGGTCCTGAAAATGTTACAAAAACTATAAAATTCTGCACATCATACAAAATTCCATTTTATTTAAGATGGTTAAGATCGTCACCTATTTATGAAAATCACATTAAGGTAACCAGGAAATTCCATTATGGACAGGAAGACTGGAAAGGCCAAAGGAAAAATCAAGTTCAATAAAAGACAATCCATCTAGTGACCTCTTTCCCTCTCTACATAAGTCTAAAGACTATTCAAATATCATTGTATTTCTTTTATAAAACTATACATTCATATGTGAACATGGAGGGAGAAAAAGATATGAGAGCTAACGGGTTTTTTTTTAATTAACAGAATGTTAGTTCTCTCTTCATGACACTTGTTTGGACTCCCTAAATGTAGAGCCTTGAATTCAAACTAAGTATTTCCAACTGAGTGAAGAGTATCTGCTTGGAATTTCTCTCATGGTCATTGCCATACAAATTATTTAGCAAGAAAACATACCCTACCTTATGCTATCTTTCCTACTACAGGAGTATGTGGATTGTTTTCAACATAACTTTTTGGCCATTTATGTCTGCTCTTCCCAACTGAACTGCAAGCTCTTTGAAAACAAACTGGTTTCTATAATTTTCTGTATCTCCTCATTCTCTTCCCTAAGAGTTGCTCAGTAGGTATTTATACATCCGTGATTTATTCAGTCATTTAGCAAATATTTACTGGATGCCTACCATGTGCCAGGCTCTGTGACAAGCATGGGGAAACAGGACTGAACAGGACACTGGCTGAAAGATAGATACCTGGCACATAATAAGCACTCAGTAAATGAGTGATTAAGTGGATGGATGGATGGATGGATGGATTCTGTACTACAGAGCTAAGGAATAATATCAAGAAGAATATATTAACCATTAAAGTTATCTTAGACTAAAAGTCATCAGGTGAAAGATATCAGCCTGTAGAATGCCTGTGACTCAAGAAAGAGGAAAATGTGGGGAAAATAAGACCAGCTCTCATTGGTACCTCTGGGCCCCCTCTGTGACCATTTAGTATGTGGCAATGAAATCTTGCAAAGAATTAAACCATGTCATAGAATTTTCTTTATAAAGAATTTGACTAACTCTAACATCCCAATTCTCACTTCTCCCAAATTTAGGGAGGAAGTATCTTGGGTGATGTCAATTCCAACAAAATCAGTGTATACAATAACACTATTATGAGTTTTTACTGAGATCTGAAATACTGATATGCAACGACTGACTTTAATTACAATTTTGCTTCATAAAGTCGTGAAATCACTACAGAGTATTATCCCGTCATTTTGCAACATGCAGTATAATATTGAAGCCATAGTTTATTTTCATTTTCTCCTTACAATGTTGTAAGAAAACCAAATTACCAAGCCAGAAGCTGATCTCCCCTACAAAGCTACTAATCTTCTCGACTAATCTGAAGATGGTTAAGATGGTCACCTATTTACAAAAATCACATTAAGGTAACCATGAAATTCCATTAGGCACAGGAAGACTGGAAAGGCCGAAGGAAAAAAACAAGTTCAAAAAAAGACAATCCATCTAGTGATCTCTTTCCCTCTCTGCATAAGTCTAAACACTATTCAACTATCACTGTATTTCTTTTATAAAATTATACATTTATATGTGAAAGTGGAGGGAGAAAAAGAGATGAGCACTAATGATTGCATATCAGTATTTCAGATCTCAGTAAAAACTCACAATAGTGTTATTGTATACACGGAGTTCTTTGGAATTGACAGAGCACCAGCTGATTTCAAACAGAGCTTCACAGCTTTATGAAAGAGAACCATATTTGGCCATCAATGAATTACTAGTAAAATGAAATATCTCCCTGGAAGGAGAAGGGAAATCAACATTCAAATAAAGAAATGTAATAACAAGCCAACCAGGGCATGCAAAGTCTTTTTGTAGACAGGACATACATTATTCATATTGTAAAATCTCAAGCCAAAGGTGGAAAGTCTGGGTTACCCACAATATTCTTCTTAAAATCACTATCTCTTTTCCAAAGGGGAAATGAAAGCTGCATCATTCGCCTTCTTCTGGGTCCACAGACTCAACAATGTCACTAAAAGGCAGAAGGAGAAATAGCAAAGAGAAAGAAATCCTCCCGAAAACATTAAAAAATTTTCCTTTTGAGCAGAAGCAGCACTGAGACATTTCAGCTAAGAAAACAGAGGGGCCATTCCCTCACTCGTTAGGAGATGTATCCAGACCCTTGACACGTTCTAGGAACAATTCAAAATTAGGACATGGAGAGAGATTCCTCCAGTCCAACTGGAAACACTTCCAATCTCCCCTTCAATTATCATAAGACAGTTTCACGCCATAAGCCTTCTAATGCTTCAATGGCAGACTGTTTAGAAGATATGTCGACATTTTAAAGCAAGTACCTGCAAGGAACAGGGAGTTAATGAGAGTAAATTGATCCTGGCTAACCCAACCTGAGAGCTGGCTGAGCCTGAGGTGACCCCACTAGGGAACACTAAGTAACTCAACGTATTATGTATAAGGGGATCTCTATTCTCATGTTGTTTTCATTTTGTGCTCAACTTGAATTGCCTGGAAACTATCTCTGTGTGGATAAGGAGTGGCATCCATTTGTTATATTACATGTGCTTAAAAATCCTAGCCATGTTACCAAGTAACATTGTTACCAATGTTATTTTATCAAGTAGAAATGTATTATTGTAAAAAAATATTATTGTAAAAAAAAGAAAGATTTTACTAGTGACCCTTCACCCGGCATGAATAAAAGGCCAATACAAATCCCCAGGGGGGGAAAAAAGTCAGAATGTGCCACTCGCCATTTTGTTTGCTTTACTGAATCCTTTGACTGTTTTAGTTCCTAGCTCATACAGTTTATGCTTGGTCATCCCACCAAACTCTTTGTAGTCATCAGGAAGGAATCAAACATAATCTCTACCGCTTCTGCCCTCACGCGTTGGCCCTTCCTGAAAGATGTTCCAACTACAGAAACTGAACAGAAAAGCTCTGGATTTTGCAAACATAATGTACTCCTTCCTCCACTATGTGTGAAGCTCACCCCTCACACTGCTCTTTTACCTGCTGGGAAACAGGCCACATCCATGAAATCTTTCTTTGCCATAACCCTGGTCCCAAGTTTCTGGGCGTGCATTCCTACATTGGCAGTCCAGGGGCTGGCCGTCATGGACAGCCCATTGGCAACGTTAGAAATGATTGCTGGAATCCAGTGGCTTCCTCCACCACAACCAAAATGCTTTCCATTGAATTCATAATAACAGCATTTTGCATTGATGTGTTTGTCTCCTCGAAGCACTCTGCCACCATTAATGAACTAAATCAGCCTTTGCTATTTTATGATCTTTCTCATTAAAATTTTCTCTGTGGCAGTCGCTTATGGAATGTTGTTTTCTTTTAGCAAACACTGCACTTAACTAATGTAAATTCATTTTTAAATTATGTGCTCACATAGAAAATGTCCCCAGAATATATTTTTAATGCTGCGTCCTTAACATTACAGGGAGCATTTTAAACCATAAAGACACATATGCTCTGCAATGTAGTCTTCTCTAAGTACTTGTAAATTACTTATTAAAAACAACAACCCCCAAAGTAAATATGTTGTAACTGCCAGTGATGGAAATGGGGCTTGTTTGCTCTGAGAAGCCTATTACTGTTCAATTATTTGCATACTATTAAGTGCTTGGTTTGCTGGTGGAATAGATGTTACTCAAGAAAATGCTGCAGTGGGCAAAGAAACTGAATTCTCAACTGGCCGTGTTGTAACTGCTGCACCGCTCTATACAAGTGCTGGTGACTTGTCACCAGAAATTTGATCTCAAGTGGGAAGGAATGTGTCTGAACAAAAAAAGTGTATGTGCACTGCCAGGTTTAGACAGGGGTGGGATCCTAGAGACCCCAGGTTGAGAAACTCTATAAACATTGGTTGGTTGCCACCCAACTTCTGTTGCCCAGTCTCTAATTCCTGTTTAAGGAACCACCATATTCCATTCTGAGCCTTGTGCTTAGACTAGAGTTGAGCCTACCCCCAGCTCCAAAGGTAGGACCCCTGTCCCTCCTGATTGGTTTGGGGATGGACACATGACCCAGGACTAAGTCAACCTAGCTTATCACATTCTCTTCATCTCAGGGATTAATATAAAGAAGATGTGTTCTCTACATTAGTCCAATCAGTCTAACCATGAGCTTTTCCTGGGGATTCTCCTTTGTATGGGACAGTGTGATGATCTAAGACTTGCAGCTGGTACAGTCATTTACATCCTGAAGAGGGAAGCTTAGGGTGTCCTGGGCGGCCTCCATGTAGACTTGGGGGAGGACTCCATGGAAAACAGAGCAGAGACACAGGCAAACCTGGGACCTCGCTGATATTGTTGAATCTGTACCAGACAGAGAATGGACTGAACTGATGTGACAAAGAAACACCAAAATGCAGTGGCTCCAAAAGATAGTGCCTGTCACCATCAGGTCTGTAAATGGGCGGGTAGGTGAGCAAAACCAGTCGGCATTTAGGGGCTGTGAGGTCGACAAGGGCCCCAGGATCTTCCTAACTTGTTGTTCTGTCCCCCTAGAGCAGCGATTTGCACCCTTTTTCATCTCCTGGCACACACAAACTAATTACTAAAATTCTGTGGCGCACCAAAAAAGTATATTATGTTTTTTGCCGATATGTCAAAAAAAAAAAGGTATAATTTTTGACTCATTCATACTGACGGCTATTGTTGTGTTGGCTGTTGTCATTTTTTTATTTGGCAGTCTAAGGGGAAAGAGGTCAGTGCCCCTGACTAAATAGTCAGGTATTGAATGTTTTAAAAATTCTTGCGAGACACGGGTTGAAAATCGCCATCTTAAAGTATTGTCGTCATGTTGCAAGGTAAAGGCTGGGTCAGTGATCCCATCACATTCATGTTTCAAATGCAATATAGGAAGGAAGGAAGGAAGGAAGGAAGGAAGGAAGGAAGGAAGGAAGGAAGGGCATAAAGCTTATTTTAAGGCAGAGTTTATCAATTTCAATTCAATTGACATTTTGAGCCTGATAATTCTTTTCTATTGAGGATGTCATACACATTGCAGGATGTTTGGCAGAATCCCTGGTTTCTACCCACTGAATGCCCATATCACTCCCCTCCAAGTTATGACAATCAAAAATGTTTCCAGTAACAGCCTAAGTGCCCATCAGTAGATGAATGGATTAGAAAACTGTGGTACATCTACACGATGGAATACTATGCTGCTGTAAAAAAGAAGGAACTCTTACCATTTGCAACAGCATGGATGGAACTGGAAAGCATTATGCTAAGTGAAATAAGCCAGTCAATGAAGGAAAAATACCACATGATCTCACTCATACATGGATAATAAAGACCATTACAAACTTTTGAACAATAATAGATACAGAGGCAGAGCTGCCTCAAACTGATTGTCAAACTGCAGCGGGAAGGCCAGAGAGGGTTGGGGGGCAGAAGGGAGGGGAGTAAGAGATCAACCGAAGGACTTGTATGCATGCATATAAGCATAACTAATGGACATAAGACACTGGGGGGTAAGGGAGGGCAGGGGATTGTCAAGGGGGGGGGAAGGACACATATGTAATACCCTTTGTAATACTTATTATAATATTTTATAAAAAAATTAAAAAAAAAAGAAAAAAAAATGTTTCCAGACATTGCCAAATGTCTTGGGAGTGGAGTGCAAAATAGCCAGTATTTTAAGGATACACTGTGGAGTTTACACACATCACTTCCATTCACTTCCAATAGCCGGAAGTTAGTCAGTTGGCCATAGTGAGTCATAAGAAAGTCTGGGATAAATATTTCTAGCTGGTGCCCAGGTAAAGCTAGCAATAAAACTCCAGGAGCTTTATTGCTAAAAAAAGAAGGGAGAAAATCAATTTTAGGAGACAATTAATAATCTTTGCCACACAGCCCTACTTCTGGGTTTTTCCATTACATAAACCAATAAGTTACCTTTCCAATTTATAACATTTTGAAATGGATTTTTCAGTCACTTGGAATTCAGAACCCAAGTTGATACGAGTATTACTTTCCTCATCTAAGACTGTAAGTTGAAATTTAGGGAACATCATACAAAGGAAAAAGGATGAAAGGAGTAATACCTGAATTCACTCAGAAGCTGGATCCTGGCTCGAGGGATTGAACAAAACAGCTGAAATGAGGCTGTTTTGTATTAAGGGAGGTCTTTGGTTGAAATGAAAAGGCCGGGTTACAAGGGCCCCGGTCATTGTGGTAGTTAAGAAAGAAGACGGTATAATTATGCAAAATTGTCGAAATGAAAACTGCAGGCATCTTGCATTATTCGGCTTTGAACTGCTGCTTTCTAGTTCTCGTTGTAAATAGAAAAAGTCTTTAGTGGCCCCTTTGCATCTCAGACAAAAGGATCATTGCTTACAGCCAGCTGTTTTGCAATTATATTTCTATGAAGTTGGCATAATTTGACATCAGAACTGCCTGAGGGAAGAAGGCCGAGACAATGTGCTGGGGTATTAGCGTGTGGAATAGTCATAGAAGAAGCCCCCATGTTACAAGTGGATGGATGGTCTTCCCAAAACTCATCTCAAAGCCAGTAGTTCTGAATTCAAAATGTTTCCCATAGGAATATCATTTATCTGTTATTAGATCGCCACAGAAGTCCTCCAAAACCAGGAAATGAAAATAGGGACTGTGTGCAAACACAAAAGAAAATCCTGCGGGCGGAGAAAGGTTGGTCTTTCAAAGAGAAAGTTTCTGAGAAAATCATCAGTAAAATCTTCAGGGAAGAGGTGATTTTTAAACCCAGACTTAGATGGAAAAAGAAAGAAATGACATTTCAGGCTAAAGGACATAGTATCTCACATTCTCTATGAGGAACAGCCTGTGGTGGGAGCATGTCAGGTGTGGGCCTGGTTGTTTCAGCAACACATTCCCACATGGCAAAATACTCACTCACCTCTGGGCCCGCCTACCTACTCCTCTGTGCCTTTAAAAGGGCCAATAAGGCTCCGATTTCCTGTTTCCTTTAGGGAGATATGAAAGGGCAAGGTTGTGGGTTCAATCCCCAGTCAAGGCACATACAAGAATCAACCAATAAATGCATAAATAAGTGGAACAACAAGTCAATATTCCCCCTTCCCTCTCTCTCTCCTTTCTCTCTCTCTAAAAATCAATAAATAAAATAAAAAGAAAATGCGTTGAGATATATATATATATTAGTCATCCACACACAAAAAATAAAGAAATCCTGCCATTTGCAACAGCATGGGTGGACATTGAAGGCTTTATGTTAAGTGAAATAAGTCAGACAGAGAAAGACAAATACTGCATTATCTCACTTATATGTGGAATATATATATATATATATGCCAAGCTCATAGAAAGAGAGTAGAATGATGGTTGCCAAGAGCTGGGGGGAGTGAAGGAGATGTTGGTCAAGGGGTATAAACTTCCAGTTATAAGATGACTAAGGTCTGGGGATCTACTGTACAACATGGTGACTACAGTTGGTAATGGTATATTTTATATTTGAAAGCTACTAACAGAGTAGAACTTAAAAGTTCTCACCACACACACAAAATTGTGATTATGTGAGGTGATGGATGTACTAACCAACCTTATTGTGGTAATCATTCACAATACATGTTTTCAAATCATCACATTGTGCATCTTCAACTTACATAGTGTTATGTCAGTTATCCTATATAATAGAAGGCTAATATGCAAATTGACCGAATGGCAGAACAACTGGTCACTCTGATGTGCACTGCCCACCTGAGGGCACACGCTCAATGCAGGAGCTGCCGCCTGGTGGTCAGTGCGCTCCCACAGGAGGAACACTGCTCAGCCAGAAGCTGGGCTCATGGCTGGCCAGAACAGCAGATGGACATCCCCTGAGGGGTCCCGGACTGCGAGAGGGCACAGGCTGGGCTGAGGGACTGCCCTCCATCCCCAGTGCACAAATGTCGTGCACTGGGCCTCTAGTATCTCAATAAAGCTGGGTGAAAAAGAATAGGACCTCTGAGTTACTGCCACCGTGGTCATGGCTGGATGCGAATTCTGCCTGCAAAGTAAGTTGCTTTGGTACCTGTGACAGAATGAATCTGCAAAGGCAAAGACTAATTCCACCTCTTTAGAACAAGACCAAACCTGCTCCTCTCCCAGCCCTCTGTCCTCTCTGTTAAGTATAGGAGATTACAGAGTATCCCTGAGTCATTGTCGGAACTGGCAGATTTGCTCATGAAAGTCACAGGTTAGCAGCGTTACCTCTCAGATCTCATGGAAGCACAGGTACCTTAGGGCCCTCACATGTACTGCTCTTTCTGGAGGATACAAGCTTCTACCACATCTTCAGATGACTGGCTCCTTCCCCTATCTTTCTGTTCTTAGCTCAAACCTGGCCTCCTCAGTAAGGACAGTGCTAATCACCTTTTCTACATTACCTTGTTCTCCCCGAGGCATTAATCACATAACATCAGAGCTCACATCGAAATCTGAAATTACTAATATCTTGTCGGGGTTTCAATTTGCTTACTCAAATGGCAGATGCACAAGGAGCTTTCTTGTCATTTGCTGTCTTAAATGAATAACTAAATAGTCATTGTGTTTCTCTTGAGAAAACCTATGCCTTAGGTTGAAGTTTTAACTCACAAACATAGGAAGTGTAAATGTTGATTTGGGGGTTATTTAGTATTTTGATATTAGTCAGTGCCAAGGAGCAACTGGAGACTTGACCATTTTGTAGATGTACTAGGGGTTAGGATGGTGGAGCTAGGGAACTTCATGAGCAAACAAGCTTTCTGAACCAAAAATCAACCTTGGCTGTGAACAGCAAGATACACTATCATACACAAGCCGTATTTTCCCTTTTCTTTGCTACTATTTACAGTGTTTTTCTAAAAAAAACTGTCCAACTAGTTAGTTGACAGAGCTGTTTCTCATCTCTATATCTGGTTTTTCATTTTGATTAAAATCTCCCTTGACTGGATGTAGCATTAAAAACGAACAAACCAAAACAGAAAAACCCAAGTAATGTGGGCCTTGGGGCAATGGGAAGAAGACAGGACTGAGGGTAAGGAGACCCAGATTATGAGGCCCTAAGGAAGTTCCACGTACTCATTCAACAAAAACTGAAGAGTGCCAGGTACTGTTTAGTAAATTCAATTAATGAACATGGCAGACCAAGTTTCTATCCCTCAGGAGTTATGTTCTACTGGGGATAGGAAGAGGAAGATAAGAACATTTTTTTGATCCGCAGTTTTATCTTCTAAAAATATGTGGGCAGACCAGATCATCTGTCAAGATCCTCCCAGCTGTACATGTTTTGAAGGAGAGGGAAGAAATGTTGGAAGGCTTAGCAGCGGTTACTAGGAGAATAAAATTATGGGTGATTTAAGTTTCACTTTTTTTTTAACATTGCTTTCTGATTTTTTTTTTTCTATAATGAACATGCATTATATGTGAAGTAGAAAAAATGTTTAAGAAAACAGTAGATTTTCCTCTCGAACGTGAGCATTGGTTCTTGGTGACTTGAAGGTATGTCAGTTACTCATTAGTACTGAGAACTGTAAATGGGAATCATCTCACCGCCTCAGTGACCTACTTTTTACTTTACCTTTACCTAACGAGGCCGTGGGGAAGCTGCTAAGGGGATCTTCTGCTCCTTTTCTCATTACCTGTGTGTGTGCTGGCTTATTCTCTTTTCCCTGAACCCTGGAAGCTCTTCTCTACCTCGGGATGCTCAGGCACAGCCACTGGCTCTCTTTCCTCTCTCCTGTCTCTTTCTCTTTCTCTGCCTCTTCTTACCTCCAACCTTCTTATCTCAGTTACCTCCCCAGAGAGGCCTTACCTGGATGGTCTAAAAATTTCATTCCTACCTTGGACTCACCATACTAAACCTGGTAGTCCCTATCATGTCTCTATCCTATTCTTTTCCTCTAGTGCATTCTTCTCAACTTGTAATTTCATGTGCATTTCTTTTCTTTTCTTTACAAGCTTATTGTCTATTTCCCGCACAAGTCTGAAGTTCCATCATAAAAACGGGGATGGTCTGTTTTGTTCACTACTCAATCCCTAAGGTCTAAATAACATTGGTTTAGTAAATAAGTAAATGAATGAATGAAACGACTCCTTTGTCCTCTATCAAGAGCTATTTCCATACAGTGCCAGCTCACAGGAGCCAATTGTTAAATATTCAGAACTTTAGACGTTAAACTGTTCGTAGCTTCAAATTGGCTATGCTGACAGTATTTATATCATGGACATTGGCAAATGCTACATGTCAAGTCATTTTATTTTTTTATCCAAAGAGCTGGTTTACCAGCACACCACTGCTCTCATATTCTAAATCCAACTATAAATATTGACAATACAATGGCAAAAAAACATAGCCCACAGGTTGATTACAATCTTTCCATAAAAAATTAAATTTTAAAAAACACTAACTATATGCTATGCAATTATTTTCCTGTTGGGAATTCTTGGCCTTTTATAAGCTAAATTATAATCTAAAATATGTGTCTCGAATCTCCTAAACGTTTTGCTTCTGTTTTTCAGATCCTTATGTGAAGATTCATCTGATGCAGAATGGCAAGAGGCTGAAGAAGAAGAAGACAACAATTAAAAAGAATACACTCAACCCCTACTACAATGAGTCATTCAGCTTTGAAGTACCCTTTGAGCAAATCCAGGTAATGTCAAACATAATTTTGTCTTCCCATTTAATTTCATTTATTCAGACCACACAAGCTAAACACACAGACACTGTACATTATCAGAGCACATGCCTTCATTAGAACTGCCATTCTTATTCCCATGCACATTTGATGCTTAAGCTACATCAAGAGAAGGCTAAAATACACAGCCCAGGATGTGCTGACTCATCAGCCAAACACAGCTGGCCTTCTCTTGAGCAGAAATAAAAAGGACATCAATAGAACAACTATACTAACCCAAAATGTATATTTGTAAAGATTAAAAGGTCCAGAACAATTGAATTTTCACTATTTACTCCCAGGCCATAATATGTAATTCTTCTAAGCACATCTTTACAGAAAAAAAAAAATAGCAATAAGGGAAGTATATTGGTTGACGCTAAATATGCAGTATCTTTAAGTTTTATTATTAAAAGACAATTAACAGCCCTGGCCAGTGTGGCTCAGTTGGTTAAATGTTGTCCCATGCACAAAGGGGTCACCGGTTAGATTCCCAGTCAGGGCACATAGCCAGGTTGCAAGTTCCCCATTTGGGGTGCATGCTGGAGGCAGCCAATTAATATTTCTCTCTCACATCTATGTTTCTCTCTCTCCCTCTCTCTCTAAAAAAAAAAAAAATTAAAAAAGACATTTTTTAAAAGACAATTAACAATAGAAAAATTAGGCTAAATTGTATCTATATTTGTTTAAATTTAGCTCCTTGTTTCTGAATCTGAGAGAATGGGTATTTTTATAAAAATGAATCCCTACTTTGCAGATAATAATTGTTATGATAGGAAGTATATTAGAAGACTTTGTGGTTAACATGTTCAAAATAGGATGCTACATGTAGCCCAAATGATAGCATATGATCTTATTATTTAGCCATTTTTAAATAAAATTTAATTTAAGGTTTTCTCACTTATTTAAGGTTTTCTCACTTCATATCCATAGTTAGACTTTTAGAGTCCAAAATTCATAACCAATGATTTTGGGTTATTTTATTGGTAATTTTTAATGGGTATCAGAGAGTTAAAATGCTTAAATCAACACTACTTTTTATTAAGTACTTGATATGGGTCCATCTTTTCATAACATAAAAGTTTGTCCACATTTGAAGGAGAAATGAAGGATAGGCATCAAAACAACTTGGAGCCCTCTACAGGCCCAGAATAACAAGTCAATGAATACTCTTCAGTTGCATGTTTTTACTTTTAATCTATTCTTAGAATGCAGAGCCTTATGAACGAATCACACCTTTATTCTATGAAAAAGCTAAGGAAATAGCCACATTTATTGTATGTTTATTTAGTGCCTAGCCCCACATTAAGCACTTTATACATACAATCTCATTTAATCCTTACAATAACCTTATGAGAGAGATTCCATTATTATCCCAATTTTACATATAAGGAAACTGAGGCTTAGAATTTCCTCATATGTCAAATAGAAGTAATAACAGGATCCACATCAAAGTAAGGTTATGCATATAAAAGTGCTTTGGACAGTGCCAAGCACATAGGAACACTCAGTAAGTGGTTCCCATCATTATTACTATTCACAATGCTAGTGTTGTCTCTTTTTCAAATCAACATTTTATTAGAAAATGGATCTAACAGTAGATTAAAGCAATATATAAATCAGCACTGTCCAACAGAACTCTGTGAGGATGGAGATCTTTTATCATTTGTGCTGTCCAATATGGCAGCCACCAGCCACAAGTGGGCAATGAGCACCTCAGTCACAGGTGTGAACAAGGAACTTCATTTATTTTTCACTTAAACAGCTACATGTAGCTAGTGATTTATATAGGGCAGGTGTTTTTTTCGTTTGGTTGGGGGGTTTTTTTAATGTTTTTATTTATTTCAGAGAGAGGAAGGGTGAGAGAGTCAGAAACTTCAATGATGAGAAAGAATTATAGCTCTGCCTCCTGCAAGCCCCCTCCTGGGGATTGAGCCCAAAACTGGGGCATGTGCCCTGACCTGGAATCCAATTGGTAGCCTCCTGGTTCATGGGTCGATGCTCAACCACTGAGCCATACTGGCCAGGCTATAGGGCATTTTTTTAAAAATCAGTGATCTCACCGTCCTCACATTGATTCACGGTTTTTATATTACATTTCTCATGTACATTTTCACATGGCAGCAAAGTGGACATCCTTGTTTACTTTCAACAGCTGTTACATAAGTAAATGACATTGCAGAAGACACTGCCTCCTGCCCCCAATTACTTGTTCACTAGTCCGCACCAGTGAGCTCTCTGCTTCGGACCCACTGGCAAACCCCTAAGACATCCAATTATCTCCAACCATTTATCTTGTAATATTTGTTCAGTGAACTCTTCTAAGTTCTAAGACCTTTTTCCTATGGAAACTAACACCTCCTGGCATTTTGGGGTTTTTTTTAATTCAGCAAAACAATATCAGGCAGGGCACTGAGATGAAAAATCCTATCGTAAACCTTCCCCTTTGAGTGACAATTCTGTACCCGGTTTTTGAAAAATAAATGTCCCTTTCCAACTATAAATCGCAGCAAATGCACACATATTGAAAATGAAGTGCATGAAAAACAGAACATATGCTGGGTTTCCGGGGCAGCATTTTGGAGGAGATAACACTTTGTCAGGAGAGAGCCTGTGCCCCGTATAGAGTACAGTAGGCCTGGGAAGGATGGGCTCGCCTGTCACTGCCTCCCTCCTCCTCTGCTCCTTAAGTCAATGTATTCTTTTCATTTTTCCCTTCCCAGCAGGCTGCTTTCCACATCTTTGCTTTCCCTAGAGAAAGTAATTGAGCATTTCACATGCTATCATAGGGGTTTAGGTTTCCTCTATCCTGCAGTTATAGGGTTATCTGTCTTTCTGTCTCTATCCCTAAGAAATATATTCTGCGAGAAGAAAAAAAATGCCGATTTATAAATGCACATGAAAATGTTGCATTCCTTTCCGCAAGCCCCCAAAATGTATAAACTATACATGCGGCTGGAAAAATTAATCCAACGCCTTCATAAGGATATTGTTGAGTGTTACTAATCAATACATTCCTAGCTGAATAATCAAAATTCATCCCTTTCATGTTACCTTTGGGCACAAGGTCCCCAACGCCCCGCCCCCTTCCCTGCAACCTGACTGCATCCTGATGTATTTTCATGGAAAGTTTCTGAAAACCAAGCTCAGTTCTAAACACCATCCAGTGGGTAGGTTAATTCCCTTGGCCATAAAACAATCCCAGGCTGCACAAAGGAAGACAGAAGGCTGTGCCCTTTATGGACAGTGTGTTTCATTTCACATTCTACATTTCACTTTGAGAAGTGATCATTTTCTCTGATCTGAACCTGCACCTGGGCACCCTCTGCCACACATGGTGCAAGAACGCAGACCTCAGAGGACAAAGTCTACACAGGGCCAGCACTCCACTGGGCTCCATCTGTCCCTGGCTTCTATCGCTGCATTTTCTGCTCTTTTTAATGCGCCACGAAATGTTATGCATTCTACTTTACTCTAAAGTCTTCCTTTATCTTTGCATTCCATTTCTAGATTGGAGTCATTGCATATTTTGACTAAATAAATTTATTCCTTAGGAAGCAGAACTAAAATGTGCTTTTAAAAAGTCTTTCTTTCATGTGATAATGGTATGGATTTGCTTTCGACAGTTCAGTCAGTTCAAAAAAGTAAGTTATTACAGAAACCCTCAAAATCTAATGGAATCACCAAAATAAAATCCTATGTGGCCCAAAAAGGTTATTTCCATTTGATGTCGGGGCTGGATTCATAGTAGTTTTACTCAATAAATGTTTATTGAGAGCATGTATGAATGAAAAATACTATCTTTACTTGGTTACTACTTTTTAAAGACTTTTACTCTACTGTCACATCTGGTATTCACAACAATTTTGTGACCAGCTGAAATTCTAGATTAGTTTTATGGAAAATATTGGCTCTCCCCCTCCCCGCAGAGTGGGATTGCTGTACATGGCTGCTTTGGGAATTGTAACCAGAAAAAGAATGGTCTGAGTGTCAATGTCAGAAATTTCCCGGATGAGACAACTGAAACAAATGCATTCATAGATGAATACGAGTTGACACAAGCAGCAGAGCATGTGGTTTACAGCATGGACTCTGGGAACCAAAAGACTCATTCCTTCTATGACCTCAGGCCGGCTTCTTACCTTCTCTGAGCTCCATCTCTTCTCTATAGAATGGCAATACTAATAGACTCTATTGCAGCGGTTCTCAACCTGTGGGTCGCGACCCCTTTGGGGGTCGAAGGACCCTTTCACAGGGGTCGCCTAAGACCGTCGGAAAACACATATATAATTACATATTGTTTTTGTGATTAATCACTATGCTTTAATTATGTTCAATTTGTAACAATGAAAATACATCCTGCATATCAGATATTTACATTACAATTCATAACAGTAGCAAAATTACAGTTATGAAGTAGCAATGAAAATAATTTTATGGTTGGGGGTCACCACAACATGAGGAACTGTATTAAACCTTTGTGGTCCAATGTTATTTTTGGAATTCGAACAGTCTGGTCCAAATTAATTGACGGGATTGAATGTTGAACTTATTAATGTTCTTATTGCTCGACATTGGACCTGCTCCTAGCACCTGGTCTGTCGAGTCAGCCTCGAGGTTGGACCGAAAAGGGTTAAAGGGTCACGGCATTAGGAAGGTTGAGAACCACTGCTCTATTGTGAAAAGTACCGGAGCAGTGTATGTAAAAGACTTAGAAGAGTACCAAATACATACTAAAAATGAACATTTACTGAGTATTTTGAAGGTGATGACAACAATGATAATAATAGTGGTGATGATGATGTAATGATGGCAAAATAGGAACAGCATCATATTCAAGTCGTTTTCACATGTTTGGAAACTGAGTCTTCTTATTTCCAATTCCTTAGCTCTCAAGGAAGCTTTGTAATAGGGAGGTATCTCCAGGGCTGGATGATTAATGTTTATTTTGTGTCCTCTTTCAGAAAGTGCAAGTGGTGGTAACTGTTTTGGACTATGACAAGATTGGCAAGAACGATGCCATCGGCAAAGTCTTTGTGGGCTACAACAGCACCGGGGCCGAGTTGCGACATTGGTCAGACATGCTGGCCAACCCCAGGCGACCCATTGCCCAGTGGCACACCCTACAGGTAGAGGAGGAAGTTGACGCCATGCTGGCCATCAAGAAGTAAAGGAAAGAAGCCTTTCTGCATCTGCCCACATAGTGCTCTTTAGCCAGTATCTGTAAATACCTCAGTAATATGGGTCCTTGCGTTTTTTCCAGCCATGCGTTCCTGACACAGTTCAGTGGTACTTCAAATCCTGTTTTAATTTGCACAAATTTAAAGGTAGAGAGCCCCTGAGTCCTTCATCATACAACTGCCCTCCAAATCTACTCTTCTTTTAAGCAATATGATGTGTAGATAGAGCATGACTGAACTTATTTATTGTATCACACAGTTGTACATACCAGTATGCTAAAGATTTATTTCTAGTTTGTGTATTTGTATGTTGTAAGCGTTTCCTAATCTGTGTATATCTAGATGTTTTTAATAAGATGTTCTATTTTAAACTATGTAAATTGACTGAGATATAGGAGAGCTGATAATATATTACTAGTATATGGTAAATATAGTATCGTCTGCATTCCCAGCAAAAATATCAACTTGTAAGGCACTAGTACAGTGAAACTGACATCTTAAAGGACAACTTAAACCTGAGCTTTCTATTGAATCATTTGAGTACCAAGATACACTTACACCACATATTTGGTGGGTGCGTCCAATTTTGTAGAATTTCTTCACAGGCAAATTAGCATGATCTGAGCAGCATCCAGGCTGACCTCCAGGAAGTATAGCCACAAAACAGAACAGCATCTGTCTGTACATATCTACAAAGCTAAAACCAGGGCTTCACTCTTACCTTTGAAGGAGCAACTGAACAGGAGTCAATGATTTCATGTTATTGCATATAGAGTAGCAACTTGATGGTGTTGTGTGTGTATGTGTGTGTGTGCGCGCGTGTGTGCATGTGTGCATGTGTGTGTGCATTTGTTTAGGGATGGGGGTGGGTGGGAAGATGCTGAGGGGAGAAGTCAGCATTTCTGAAATATTGCCTGACTATTTCAAAAGAAACAAGTAGCTCTCCATTATCACCTTTATACAAAATGTGCATCCTGTGAATTCTGTTCCAGATTTCACACAGCTAATAATTCCAAAACATTTGCACACTAGACTTTGTAACAAGATATTTTATTACACAAAACCAGATTAGAAGGAATGCAGGATATTTTTAACACAGCAATCTGTGCTTATTACACAAAGTTACTTTGTGGTACACAGACAGTATTGTAATCCCATCAAAAGATGAAAAGCAAACAATTAGCCATAGTTCTGAATGCACTTCGATTAAGCCAAAACAGACAGCTAGTGATCTTTTTTATATGCTCTTTTTACTTAAAGAAGTTTTAATTTGTCCTTTAAAAAAAAGGTGAAACAAAACCAAGAACAAGTTCTAGAAAACTGAAGCAACCTCTTATGTATTCTAGATGCTTGACTTAGGAGGAGTTTTTAAATGTTTTCAATGTTATTATGTAGTAAATGGCACTATTATGAAGCTACTAGTCATTCCATAAGAGTCTTCAAGGACTGCTCTGTGTAACACTGTGACTGCCTTGTGTGCTTAGACACGTAGTTTCCTCAGTGGATAGCACTCAATTTATCCCGTAGTGATATTGTACACAATACTGCCATTCCCTCTACTGCACTGCCCGAAGTGTGTAGCACAAACAGTTCTCGTTACAAAGGACCAACTCAGAACTGAAAAGCTATGCATAGGACAAGGAAGATACACAGAACGGGGTGGGACACAGCATTTTGTCAAGCACTGTGCAATATTCCGTATTTTCCCCACGATGGCAGACAACCACTCTGAAGGGCAGCCTGTTGTCACACTGCATCGAGTCTTTTCTCCCGCTCACTTCTGCGGCCCATTTGAACTCCAGGCCACAGAGAGTTGGGATGTGCTGAGGTGGGAGTTGATGGCCACCAATATCAAAACATAGTGGAGGAAAACTAGGCAGAAGACTTGAGGGTATCATGCCACACTTTTTTTTAACAACACAAAGAGAATTCAAAAAGGGCTGGTGGGAGACTTGGAACATGGGGTTAGCGGTTTCCTGAATTCTCGTCATTATTATTTCCTCATCAAAGAAGAGGCGTACCCTTTGACCTTTCAGACCAGTGATAGCAAACTCTAGAACTGGGACAGACAAAAAGGACAAAAGAATAACTTCTCCCTCTTCTGTAGGTGGTCCACACTTTTAAAAAAAAAAGAAAGAAAAACATAGATATTAGAAAATGTGGAAGGTTTGATGTAAGACTAGATACCAGTTTGAACAGAAGAGTCAAATGAGAATCTTTCCATTGTAAAGGACCAAACCCAATCAAAGAGAGGGAGTTGATTGACTTGTAAAAATTCCTGGAATACCAGAAACTGACATCTCATTTTATTGTATTCAGCTTTACGTTGTTTACACTGAAACAGTACTTCAAAACAAGCAGGTTCGAGCTGCCGAAGACACATGATTTCTTGCATTCAAGTCCTACTAACGCATTCTCTTGCAACACTGCCAGACGTGGGTCTTGTCACCACCGAATCAGTTGGTACTATACCACCTCTCACAAGTCAGTGACCGAACCTGCTCTAAGACCAAGATTCGCCCTCAGATAAGCCAGATGTACCTTTCTGACAAAGCTGTGTAAAGTGTTAGAATCGGATGCTCTAGAAAGATCCTAGTTGCCTTTGTGTATATTTACTGCCTGCTTGAGTGTTTCTATGTGTGGGTTTTCTCTGTATCTTGTAGAAATGTTGGGGTGTTTCCTTCTGCCATATGGCTCGTGGCCCGCGAGCCCACTACTTTAGCTGTATTTTACCTTCATTTTTGATGAGGTGGTTTAAATTTTGTTTCACTTCGTGTAGTGAATTCCACAGTAGTTTTCTGATTGTTGTTAAAAATAACTTCACATATTACCCGGATATTCAATAAAAATGTTTTATTTCCTGTTGATGTTGTGCCACCTTTCCACTCCTTTTCTTGCCTGACTCTGGGGGTCGGTCGATGGCCTGTGGACTCTGGGGCCGCTGGAGGCAGGGGCAGATCAACAATGCACCGAGCGCTGCCTCGGTTCCTGGCTGGGAACACAGCGGCTGGAGGGACACAGTGCCCGGAGCGCATGCGGCCAGAGTTCCTGGCAGCATCGTCTCAACATGTTTCTCTGTTTCTGGTCAATCCACCTGGCGCAGCATCAGGCCTCCTGCTGTGCCCAAACTATGTCCTCCAGGGTTTTCATGCTCGAGCCTCAGCCACACAGCCTCTCCACACTGGGATTGAAAGTCAGGTTTTTAAACCCCATTTTTGGAGGGCAGCATGATGTTAAATACCCTACCTGCTGCAATTCCTAGAGATAAAAGTAAATATCTTTCCTCCAGTAAATGCCACATTTTTCAGGCACCTACGATGTGCCATGTTTTTACTGGATGCTGGAGATACAATGAGTGATGTAATGAGATCCTCCTGTCCCTGAGCCCACAGTCTCAGGCAGACGTAGAAAGGCACCATCACAATACACTGCGCTGTGCACCTCGGTCCCTGAGAATTTCACTAGAGCTAGTGGTCGGCAAACTGCGGCTCACAGGCCACATGCGGCTCTTTGGCCACTTGAGTGTGGCTCTTCCACAAAATACCGACTTCTGCACATGGGCCACAAAGTTTCAATCGCACTGTAAGTGCGCGCCCGCACGTGGTATTTTGTGGAAGAGCCACACTCAAGGGGCCAAAGAGCCGCATGTGGCTCA
>NW_005371324.1:7447135-7465157 GCF_000412655.1 Myotis brandtii
TGGCTCTTCCACAAAATACCGACTTCTGCACATGGGCCACAAAGTTTCAAATCGCACTGTAGTGCGCGCCCGCACGTGGTATTTTGTGGAAGAGCCACACTCAAGGGGCCAAAGAGCCGCATGTGGCTCAAGAGATACAGTTTGCCCACCACTGCACTAGACCAATCACAGCGGACACCCTGGTGTGCTACCCTGATCCCCCTGTTGCACTGCTGACAGCTCACAGCTGTGTCCTTCTGACCTTCACTGAGGAAGCTGCCTGACTTAGGAAACCACGCATCCTCCCCGGGCAGCCCACATCCGTGGCCTCACGGGATCTCTCGAAGGCGCCACCTCAGTCTCACGGCCCAGGGTTAGTTGAGAATGCTCTTGCAGCCGCACTGCAGTGCAAATTCTTCCTCACAGTTTCCCTAGCTCCTTTACAGGTGTTATTCCCAAGAGCACTCCCCAGTGAGACCCCTTCATCCGAGAATCTGCATCCTGGGGAACCCATCTCATAATACATTCTTTGGGGTGAGGGAGCGATATCAAGAAAAGTTTCCTAGAGAAGACAACACCAGAGGGACATGCTAAAGGAACCGGAAGGAGTTATCCCAGTGTGTAGGCAAGACTGTGACAAAAAATACCTCATTTAACAAGGCTTCAAGTTTACCCATGGTAAGGTCTTTGACTGCTGGCTACATCCTACTCGCTTCAGCCAGCTTTCATTAGGCACCGCCACGTAGAGATGGCACTAAGCTAACACTGCTTCGACAGCCGGGGAAGGGCCACTTAGCTACTGCACACTCCGAGGAAACAACTGGCAGAGTGCTCAGTGCAAGCTGAGAAAAGGATGTTGGAGGCAGTCCACCAGGATTAGGTGCAAAAAATAATCATTTGTTTGTTTTTCTTAAATAGCTCCTTGGCATTATGTACAAAATTAGAGTATTTCTTTTTTTAAAATACGTTTTTATTGATTTCAGAGAGAGGAAAGGAAAGGGAGAGAGAAATAGAAACATCAATGATGAGAAAGAATCATCGATTGGCTGCCTCCTGTAAAGCCCCTACTGGGGATCGAGCCGCAACCTGGGCCTGGGCCCTGATTGGGAATCAAACCACGACCTCCTGGTTCATAGGTCAAGAGCTCCCCGGAGTCTCTCTCTTTCTCTTTTTTTTAACCCCTCACCCAAGAATATGTTGTTATTTTTTATCTTTTAGAGAGAGAGGAAGGGAAGGAAACATCAATATGAGAAACATTGATCAGCCACACCAGCCCAGCTAGAATATTTCTTAATTAATTCACAAAAGCAAAAACAAAAAATCATCCATATTAGGGGCTTCAGTCAGGAAAACAAAACCACTCCATGGGTTTCAAGGAGGGAATTTTATAGGAAATTGGCCACAAAGAGAGAACCGAGAACGCATGGGAGAGACAATGAGTGAACCCGGAGATTCACAGACACCACCTGTAATTGTCTGTCAGGGCTGCCCTTACAAAACACCAGGGGCCCACCGGGGGGCTGAGACAACAGAAGTTTGTGTTCTCCCAGTTCTGGAGGTCAGAGTTCGAGACCAAGGTGCTGACGGGTTGGCTTTTCCTAGCCTCTCCTCTGTGCCTGTGCCCTCAACTCCTCATATTAAGGACATAAGTCCTACTGGATTAGGGTCCACCTCATCTTCACTTAATTACCTCTGTAAGGGCTCCTGGTCCAAACAGTCGCATTCTGTGGTGGTGGGTTAGGACTTGGACATACGCATGGACAAGGCTGAAGCACAGGTGAGCCCCACAGCACCACCGCTCAGTCTGGGAGAACAAATTGGAGAGACAGCGTTAATGAGGTCCAGAACCTGAACGGAGGGGCTGGAACTCAGTTTTCTGGGACCACTGAGGCTGGTGGGGGACAACAGTGAGGCCCCCCACTTGGAGGTTGGGGAGGTCAGAAGACCCTGGCCCCGCAGTGGCCACTGTGCCTACCGGAGAGAGGCAAGAGCTGGAAACAGGACTGTGGGTCCCTTCTCCCCTCCACCTAACCCAACCCAGCCAGGGCCTCCCATTGGCAGAGCCTAATCAGAGTCAGCTGGCCTGGAGTCTGGGAAACAGCCTGCTGGGTCTTAGCACCCACCCCGAATACATGGCAGAGCCCAGACAGGTGGGAATGAGGGCAGAGAACAAGCAGGCAATGGCCAATGCATTAGTTGCCTTAGTCCCGTGGTCGGCAAACTGCGGCTGGAGAGCCACATGCGGCTCTTTGGCCCCTGGAGTGTGGCTCTTCCTAAGCCTTAGGAGTACCCTAATTAAGTTAATAACAATGTACCTACCTATATAGTTTAAGTTTAAAACATTTGGCTCTCAAAAGAAATTTCAATCATTGTACTGTTGATATTTGGCTCTGTTGACTAATGAGTTTGCTGACCACTGCCTTAGTCCTTTCAGGCCGCTGTAACAAAAATACCAGAGAGGATGATTTAAACACACATATTTAACTCTCACAGTGCTGGAGGCTGGGAAGTCTGAGCTCAAGGCACCAGTAGATTCAGTGGGTGTGTGTGTGTGTTGGGGGGAATTAGATGGGAGGGGTCGTCTTCTTGCTGTGCCCTCACAAAGTAAAAGGGGCAAGAAAGCTCCCTGGAGTCCTTCTCTCTCTCTCTTTTTTTAAAACACTCACCAAAGGATATGTTTTTATTGATTTTTTAGAGAGAAAGGAAGAGAGAGGGAGAGAGAGAGAGAAACATCAATGTGAGAGAGAAACATTGATTGGCTGCCTCCTGTGCCCATCCTGACCAGGATGGAACCCACAATCTGGTATATCCCCTGACTGGGAATCAAACCTGCCACCTTTTGCTCCAACACCGGCCTGGGCTCCCTGGAGTCTTTTATCAGGGCTCTAATCCCATTCATGAGGGCTTCACCCTCATAACCTAATCACCTCACAAGGCCCCACCTCCTAAGAGTGTTGGGATTTCCACATAAACATTTAAGGGTCATACACTTCTCGGCAGCTGCACACATGCTCTGAACACTCTTGTTTTTTTCCTCGGAGGATCCAGGGCAGGTACCTGAGCCGCGCTAGGCCTCACACACCTGATGAAACAGATGCACAGAAATCACATTCTTATTCTATTTATGCAGAGAGTTTACTGTCACAGATTTGAAAATTCCAACCATGATTGCAATCACCCCCTCGCTGCAACACATCTATATTATACATGCACTGGGCTCTTTGATGTTTAGCAACTGATTTAAGCTGCACACAAATCTTTACCGTTAAACAGTCAGAAGGCAACTGTGGAATAAAGAGGTAAGGAATCAGGAAAATAAAAATGAGAAATAGCCTAATACTAAATGTACGAAGAAATTTTCCAAAGCCTACAGAGTAATCATTATTCAGGAGGAACCATCAAGAAGGAACTGTAATAAAAACACCAGGCAAACCTGCTGATGATTTGTGATCTAACTTCTGAGGCTGGCTGAAAGTTACCTGCAGATTACCATCTGCATTTCAGCCATACCGAGCACTCCGCCTTCCCACCAACACACATGCCAGAGTTCCCACACTCATCCTTCTTCTCTGACAGTAGCCCTCCTGCCAACAGCCCTTTCCCCTGTGTAAAATGTTCTTGCTCCTGCCGGGGTGCACACAGCTTCAACAGGATTTTGTACTGACCAAGTCGGGACTCACTTCCTTCCCAGCTGTCCACTTTACCTCGGTCACTTCCCTACCTCCCCTGGGATGGGAGTGCAGGATTCTTTAAGGAACCCCATTCAAGCTGAATTAGGAAAAGAGAGAGAGAAGGGAGAAGGAAGTGGGGGTAAGGAAGAAAGAGAGAGGAATAAACTAATGGCTCATCTAGGCAGGAAGTTCAAGGTATGATTACATTCAGGAACAGCTGGATCAAGGCCCTCAAACAAGGTTGCCATCCCATTCATTCTCTCTCTCTCTCCCTCTTTGCTCCCAGTGTCTCCATATGACAGCACAGATGGCCCCTAGCACCTCCAAACTTATATTCTTCCAGCTTAGCATGCTTGCAGAGAGCACTGCTTTCACAATTATGGCACCAAAATTCCCCGACCTAATTATACATGCTTGGATCTCATGCCCTCCATAAAATAATCACTATGAGCAGATAACGCAATATTCACTTTGGCCAACAAAACAACACTATTCAGCCCCCATACACCTCTGCCAAGAGGTATGTTGAAGGCCCAGACTCAGACCAAATGACAGCAACAGCTTGGTCATTCTTCCTCTTGACCAAAAATACTATTGAAAAGAAAATATTAAAAGTATGCACCACTTTTCATTATCTGAAAACATCAATTGGTTTTCCAGGAACCAATCATCTGCAATATATGTTAAGCAACCTTTATTCAAAAGCACTAAGGCATTAACACAATTCTAGATTCCTGAGTTCATAAAAAAATTATTATAGAAACTTAAAAGGAAGAAAAGAAAAAAGAGAGGAAAAAAATCACCGTGCACACCCTTTATGTTTTGCCATCTGGGCCGACAATCTTGGTCCATATACAATCACCTTTTTTTGCGTGTATTTTTAGCATTTTTTTTAAATTATAGTTAATGTACAATATTATATTGGTTTCAGGTGTCCAACCTCACGATGAGATATTATACAACTTACAAAAGAAACAAGCCTTTTTTTATTGCCACAGTCTTTATAATTGTTATTTTTAATGATCATCTGACTTTTTTCTTCAGGTAGATAAACAAAAACTTTTATTCAACCATTTCCCTAATATTGGACATTTAAGTTATTATCAATTAATGTATTTATTACATAAATAATATTGCTATGGATACTTTAGTGGAGATTTTATTTATTATTTCATTAATCTATAAATAGATAGATTTTATCTATTTGTTTTCTTAAGTTTCCAGAATTTTCAAATTTGGCTTCTTGGAAGGTTTCACCAAGAAATACTGCCATTGGTGTAATGTGTTCCAGTTTTCCCACAGCCTCCCCAACCGTGGGCTTGGTGCGTTCGGTGTCTGCCAACTTGAGCGGGTCAGGGCCTCGGTAATGACAGGCCCGGAGCTGGAATATGCGTCTCTCCATCCCACTGTCCTCTTCACTGCTCCAGGCAGCTCGATTACAAAATAAATGACATGAGCCCTGGCCGGGTGGCTCAGTTGGCTGGAGCATCATCCCTGTACACCAAAGGGTTGCACGAGTTCAATTCCCAGTCAGGGCATATAATCTTCCTCTCTCTCTAAAAATCAATAAATGACATGAGAAAGGCATTGGCAAGAACTTGAGAAGAGAGGGTGGCAGGAGAGAATCTCAAGGAAAAGAATGCCCAGGAGGAGGAGTGTCCAGGTGAGGCAATTGCCCCCTCACCTTCCTGTCAGGACTGTAGGCTGGGTGAGGAGTAGCTCCTCCAGGCCTGCTCGCTAAGACTGGATGCATTAGCATCACAGAAGCCTCACCGCTGCCTCCCAGGGCCCAGCCTCATGTTCTGCTCTCACCTGAGAGCAGAAAGAGCTCCAACTTGAGAGCTCACAGCTGTTCAATTCCTGGTTCATTCGCTTAGCTGTATAGCCCTGGACGATCCTTAATTTTGTGTATCAAGATAATGGGCATTAAACCCTAGTATACAATAAGCATTCAATAAGTGGTAGGTATTGTCTTCTAAATCTAGCCCAGGGTCAGCAACCTTTATGTGTAAAGTGAGCTATTTGGGGCTTTGTTGACAATACATTATCTTCTCTTCTTCCTACTACCTGACAACCATCGTTCCTTCCTTCCTTTCTAACCCTTTAAAAATGTAGAAACCTTTGTGCTCACTTGGGCAGCACATACACCAGTGATGGCGAACCTATGACACGCGTGTCAGAGGTGACACGCAAACTCATTTTTCTGGTTGATTTTTCTTTGTTAAATGGCATTTAAATATATAAAATAAATATCAAAAATATAAATCTTTGTTTTACTATGGTTGCAAATATCAAAAAATTTCTATATGTGACACGGCACCAGAGTTAAGTTAGGGTTTTTCAAAATGCTGACACGCCAAGCTCAAAAGGTTCGCCATCACTGACATACACTAACAATGAAGAACCTTTTGTAGCTCACAGGCCATACAAATTTGGGCAGCTATAGTGTGCGGACTAGATTCAAGTCATGCCACTCTGCTTCTTCAAAACCTCCCCTGCTGCCTCCTCTTACAGATTAACATCTAATCAGGGTTCTCCCCAGATATCAATCACCTCCCGCGTTCCTCCCAGCCCTGCCCCATGTTCTGGTTACACATTCTCTGAACCCACCCATGTGCTCTCACATTTCCATGCCTTCTCTCCCCCTGAAAATCCTGACAAAGTCCTACAGGCTGCAGAGTGAAGAGGGAAGGGGAGGAAGGGCGATGAGACCTCAGGCCATCGGGGAAAGAGAGGGATGTGACATTCATTTCCAGATGTGCTGCACAGTCTCTCTCTCTCTCTGAAGCACACTCTGAATTCTCAGGCCTAGTTCATTGTTGCTACATCCTCCTAGCCCACACGTGGCTCACTCTGCCCTCAAATGCCTCTGGCCATAGGCAAACGGCAATGCTCTTTAGAATAAGAATGCCTGCCTCATCAGTTTCTTTGAACATATTGAAGACTTTTTTTCTTAATTCATGGGAAAATGAACACATTTCAGAATATGAAAGCAAAGCTTCTTCCCCCAGCAAATGTGAGAGTCAGATGATTTATAAATTATGAAAAGGAACTGGAAGCCAGGTCCCCGACCAATTTCCTGTCAGTGTCACAGTTGCCTCATTTTCTCACATTTCCCTCCAATATGTGCTGCTGGGCTTCTCCCAGCCAGGACGCAGACCCAGGTGACTCCAATTAGGCAGGCTTGAGGCAGCAAGTGATGGGCTGAGTGACTCATTAGCCTTTGCTTCGCCTCTCGCCAGGAGGCTCACTGCTTGTGTCTGATGGCCAGGAAGGGGCCTCCCCAGCCCCGGAACCCATTGTGACTTCAGACCCACCCAGGCCTGCATCTCTACCCTGAAAATATTTCCTACTTCATCGAGAGTTCTTTCAGATGTATACCCGCCTGGCCAGTGTGGCTCACTTGGTTGGGCATCGTCCCGTGAACCAAAAGGTTGCTGGTTTGATTCCAGGTCAGGGCACATGCCCGGTTGCAGGCTCCATCACGGGTATGGGTTGTGTGGGAAGCGGCCAATCGATGTTGAGCTCTCGCATTGATGTGTCTCTTTCTCTCTCCCTATCCCTTCCTCTCTCTCTCTGTAAAAATATCACTAAAAATATTTTTAAAAAATAAATTCTTCGAAGTCTTAAAACAAAGATGTATACCATCTCTACATACTTATTCAACACTTCCTATGAACTAAGTACTATTTCTTATTTTATGAGTCAGTGAGACAGACTGAAGTGGGACCACACTATGGGCTGAATTGTATCTCCCCAGAATTCATACATGGAACCCCTAACTCCTAGTACCTCAGAATGTGACTCCATCTTACAGATGTGATTAAGTTAAAATGAGCTCCTTAGGGTGGGTGAGCCCTAATGCAATCTGACCGTGTCCTTCTAAGAAAAGGGGATTAGGACACACAGAGGGACCCAGGGGACATGCACACAGAGGAAAGATGTGACAACGCAGCAAGAGGGCAAACCATGGAGCGAGGCCTCAGAGGAAACCAAACCTGTTGGCACCTTGACCTTGGATTTCCAGCACCCTTGAAACTGAGAAAATAAACTTCTATTGTTTAAGCCACCCAGTCTGTGGCATTTCACTATGGCAGCGCTGCTAGGCTAATATAGGCCCCATCCCTTTGCCCTTGACAAGACTCAAAATGTTTCAACCCAAGTGAAACCAGCCTTCCCAAGGCTGCAGATCAGACCTCTCTGGTCCTCTCTCTGCCTTGAGAGAGAATATGCTCTCTCTTTCCAAAGTCCGTCCCAACACAGACTCTCCCCCTCATACTCCCCTCCTCTCACCTTCCTGGACAGTACAGCACCTCTCCTCCTGCCCCCTTCACCCACTCCCAGTTCACATCTTTCTCTCCCCAGAATGAGCACTATTCTACAAAAGCATGGGCTCTGGACACAGGGAGAGGAGGAGGTTTAAGCATGGTGTGTATCATTCCTTTGTCTCAAATTCATACTGTATTAGTCAGGGTTTTCCAGAGAAATGGAACCACCAGGATGTGTATATATAGAGAAATTTATTTCAAGGAATTGACTCACATGATTGTGGAGAGTCAGGGAAGAGTTTCAGTTTGAGTCTAATGACAGTCTGCTGGCAGAATTCCCTCTTGTTCAGGGTAAATCAGCTTTTGTTTTATTAAGATCTTCAGCTGATGGGGTGAGGCCCACATGCATTATGGAGGGCAACCTGCTTTACTCAAAGGCCACCGGTTTAGATACTAATCTCATCCAAAAAACACCTTCACAAAAATAGAACATTCTGGAATAATGTTTGACAAAATATCTGAGAACTATGACCCAGCCATGGTGACCATACAATTAATCATCACACATGTCTTCCTTGTACTAAACTGCTTTGTCTTGTCCTCACTGCACTAATTAGAAGGGAAATGTCCAAAATAATAACCACCAGCCATGTGAGGCTATCCAAGTGGAGATGTGCTGTACCTGTAAAACACATGTCTTACTAATTATTATATTGATTTCAAATGAAAATGCTCATTTTGATGGTATATTGATTATATCCCTTTCCTATCGCTGCCATACAAATTGTTACAAACTTAGTGGCTGCAAACAACACACATTTATTATCTTACATTTTTGTAGTTCAACAGCTTGACCCAGGGTCAGTGGGCTAAAATCAAGGATTTGGTGGGACTGTGTTCCTTCTGGAGGCTTTAAGTGAGGGTCTGTATTATTCTTGCTTTTTCCAGCTTCTGGAGGTTGCCCACGTTCCTTAGCTAGTGGCCCCCTTGCTCCACTTTCAAAGCCAGCATTATCTTCTCTCTTATCCTTCTTCCTTCCTATCATCTCTCTGACCACAGCCTGGGAAAAAGCCCCCCTTTTTTTTCTTAATTTTCACCCGAAGAAACATTTTTATTGATTTTTAGAGAGGAAGGGAGGGATGGAGGGAGAAGGAGAGAAAGAGAGAGAGAGAGAAACATCACTCGGTTTCCTCCTGTACATAACCTGACCTGACCAAAAATCAAACCTGCAACCTTTTGGTGTACGAGACAACATTCCAACCAACTGACCCACCCAGCCAGGACAAGATTCTCCATTTTTAAGAACAAATGTGATTAGATTGAGCCCACATGAATAATTCAGCATAAGCTGATCATTCTAATTTTAATCACATTTTCAAAGTACCTTCTCCATGTAAGAAACATACTCGCACTGACCAGTGTGGCTCAGTTGGTTGGGCATTGCCCCATGCACCAAAAGGTTGCTCAGGTTATGGCTTCCCAGTGTGGGGTGGTGGGGGGCATGCAGGAGGCAGCCGATTGATGTTGAGCTCTTGTAACGATGTTTCTCTTTTTCCCTTCCTCTCTCTCTCTAAAAATCAATAATCTAGTCTTTAAAAAACAAAGAAAGGAAACATACTTACACTTTAGGTATCTCAGACATGTTTGGGTCCTATATTCTGCCTATCCCATTGTGTTAAATAAATATTATTTAAATTAATTTCACTTTTTTAAACTTTCCTTAATGTGTTTACTAAAAATTTTAAATTATAATGTGGCTCTCATTTTTGGCTCACATTGTTTTATTGTTCAACACTCTATTAGGAATTGAGAAATACAGAGATCAAGAGACTTGTCAAAAGTTGTAGATCAAGTCAATAATGTGAAGTGCCTCAGGGCTCAGACCTCTTCTCTTTCCACACTGGTCCTGGGTGATCTCATCCTGTCTAATGACTTCAGTGCTATTTATGTGCTGATTGACTCCAAACTTTTATCTCCAGCCCAGACCTCACCCTTGCTGTCTAATAGGCATCTCAATGTCATTATCTCAAACTGAACCGTTGCTCTTCCCCAGCTCCAATCCCAGTCTCCTTCCCTACCCACTGCTCGTACAGTTTCCCTCATCTCAGTAAGGCCCCAATCTCCAAGATAGATAAGCTTGACTACTCTTCTTCTTTTCGGACACACACCCAATACATCGACAGGTTCTGTCAGTTCTACCTTTAAAATGCACGCAGTATCTAATTATTGTCAACACCCTACAACCTGGACCAAGACCACTGCCTTTCACCTTGATTAACACAACAGCTCCATAATTGGCCCCTATGCTTTAATTCTTCTCCCTTCCAGTTTATTTTCAGTAGAGCAGCCAAAGTTATCATGCTAAAACATGGATGTCATGTCATTCCTCATCTTAAAATACTCCAATGATTTTCCATCTCGTTAAAAAAAAAAAAAAAAAAAAAAAGCTGAATTTCTTACCATTGTCCTCCAAGGCCCTCCATAGCCTTGCCTCTAGCTACCGCTTGGCTTCATCACCCACCACTCTCCTTGCTCCACTCATTCATACTTGCTACTTGCTGTTCCTCAGATATGTCAAACATACTCCTACCTCAGGGCCCTGGCAACTACTGTTCCCTCTCCTTCAACAGTCATTCCCCAGAGAGCTCCATATCTCATGCCTTCAGTTTCTTTAGGTCCTTAATTAAATATCAACTTTTAGCATCCCCATGCCATCACTCTCTATTCCCTCTAACCTACATTATTTTTCTCCATAAAATATCACTATGTGACATACTGTTTTCTTATTTATCTGTTTATTGGCTATTTCTCCTGAATAAAAATGTATCCATAAGGACTGAGCTTTTCATCTGCTTTGTTCATTCCTGTACCTCCAGCATCTAGAACGGTGCCTGGAACATAGTAGCCACTCAATAAACACTGATCAATAAATGTATAAACTAATTGACTCAGGATTAGTAATGTTAGGCTGAATAATTAAGAATAAGCTAGAAAACTGTGTATTCAGTATTATTTTTTCAGAACCATATTATTTAATTCTAGCAGGTCTTTAAAGGCATCTTTCAATACTTACAAACCACATTAGCCAAATTCCAGGTGAAAATCTTATTGTTCAAAGAGCAAGTGGTTTCAAATCCTTTTGCCCTTTTGCCATTCAAAATTAGTTTACATGGATAACTGTTCAAATCTAGCCTTTAGAACTGGCAGAAGAAAAAAAATGCAGATATTTGCCATTACAATAAATGGAAAGGCAACAAAAAATACCAATTTTTTTCAGTTCATTTAACCCCTAATCAACTCTCAAGCAAAATATCCTTCCCAGCTGACAGCTTCAGTTAGCAAACTAAAGGGCCTGCTTTTCTCAGCTTCTATCACGTTGCAAATCTCCAAAAGCAAACTAATTGCTTATCACTTAAGCAGAAAGAGAACAGGGACATTATATTTTCTTATTACTGTACAACTAATCTCTCTATTTGCTAATGCTTTGGGTGCTGTTGATCTCAACTTTCAAACTGCTTTTATTCTCAACCCATAAAAAAGCAGCTATTTATGACTTTGAAATAAATTTTCTTTGCTTTCTTTTCCTTAAAGTCATACTGCACTTGAAAGTTCTACATGCAACACTGATGTTTAACAGAAAATACCAAAATATCAACAGCCTTTATCTTCCTTCCATAAACCTTGAGACTATGTCTGCATTCCCTTCAATTCTCTACCAATCTCGTGACCCTCAAAAAGTAGAAAAGGTTGTTCTTCTAAATCATTTTAAAAATCACTAGAACATTGGGCCAAAAAGAGTATTATAAAGGTAAAAAGAAATATCATGAGTCATAAGTTAAGGGCAGTAGAAACTCTTGCTCTACACAGATACACAAAGGGAATAAACTAGAAAGTCCATAAAAAGACCATAATCCTATATAATCCTATATAATAAAGAGCTAATATGCAAATGGTTGTCACACCCACATGCCTTAACACCATAACAGTTCAGACACTCAACACTGGGGAGAGAGAAATGGGGATCAGCCAGGCTGTGGCCCAGGAGAGGGGCAAGCTGCCCACCCCGCAGTCCTGGGTGCAGCAGCTGTGCCTGCACCTGCGGCCTGGGAGAGGGACAAGTTGCCTGCCCTGTGGTCCCAGGCACCAGCACCTGTGGCTGTGGCCCGGGCAAAGCTGCCCACCCACAATCTCCTGCTGTAGCCAGCCTGGGCAAAGCTGGCCTGGGTCCTGGGTGCCTATGACTGGCCAGAGGAGAGAATCCTGGGTCCCGGGTGCAGGGCAAGGCAGAGGCAGTTAGGGGTGATCAGGCCAGCAGGGGAGCAGTTAGGGGCGATCAGGCAGGCAGAGATGGTTAGGGGTGATCAGACAGGGAGGCAGGCAAGCAGTTAGGAGCCAGAGGTCCCAGATTGTGAGAGGCAGTCAGACATTCCCCGAGGGGTCCTGGATTGGAGAGGGTGCAGGCCAGGCTGAGGGACCCCCCCCCTCCCATGCATGAATTTCATGCACTGGGCCTCTAGTATATATCATAATTTAGTATATGAGAAAGCAGTTGTTTCAATAGTTTTTTAACTAAACTGTCTTATAACTGACCAATTATTTGGAATACAGAATTAAATTCTATGTTAGTTAGGAATGTTCTGGCTATAGGTAACAAAACAACAACAAAAACTAACAGACTTAAAACACAAGGATGTTGAGTTGTACATAACATGAAGTCCATAGGGAGGCATCTCAGGATTGGTCAGTACCTTAAGGATGGTTTGAAGTTCCTCTTCACCACCCTCAGTGGGTTGACTTTTCATCCTTGGACATGCTACCTCATAATCTAATATGGCTGTCATAGCACAAGACATCAAGTGCGCACATACTAAAGTCAAGAGGTAAATGCAGGCCAAGCTAATGAGAGAGAGTTCTCCTTTAGTGTCTCTCTCCTTTCATCAGGAAGTTCAATTGTCTGCAGAAACCTCAGAAGAATTTCTCTTCTGCATCCCTGGCGAGGCCAGGTCCAGAACCATTCCTTCTTATACCGAATGCAGGTTAAACCCATATCTAACTTTTTCTGTCTCTGCAGTTGGGAGGTAGACAGGGAAAATTGAAGTGGGAATTGATGTTGGGTAGCCAATCAGATCCTCAGTAATGCATATCAAATACATGCATCTGGCCAGCAAGAGACTAAATGCTACTGGACTAGTCCTCCCCCAATATACAAGAATATACCCTAAAGAAAATATGTGAAGTAACTGTTTTCAGATGTTGGACCACAGGATAAACAGAACTAAGTTGGCTCAGAAAGGGAGACAAATGAGGTGAACCACATGACCATCCCAGCTTTTTTTCTGGAGAAACTTTCAGACTGCAGAGGGAAGCATAGTCCACACAAGGTGTGACGGTCTTGCTCAGCTGCAAAAACAGAAATCGAATCACACAGCCACTGAGGTGGCTGGAACTTGTGGGGCAGGGTACCAGGATAAAAGGAGCTGTGCAGAGAAGTAGACCCAAAATCTGCATCAGAATCCCCTTGAATCTTAGGCCAAATACTCACCTGTGTGTGTACAAAATGGGCCACAGAGAATTACCAGGGAAGGAACAAGTGCCAGGATCCTGAGAGCTGAACAACAACCAAGGCCCATATGGACCTGGAAGACATTTAAGTTCCAACCAGTCATGGTGAAAACACTTTATTGAACAGCCTGGGCATTTGGTAGAGACTCCCAGAAAGGCTATGCTCAACATTTGGCTAATGGAGCCTTTGAGTAACCACCTCTCTAGTCCTGCCCGAATGAAGCTGAAAAACAAACCTGGAAAGAATCATGCTGCTTCACAAGAACATTAACTACATGCTGAACAAAACTCATTAAGGAAGAAAAAAATTCTGGACAACCAAGTAGGTAGCATTCATCACATTCATATACAAGCAAAAATTACTAAAAGAAAGAAAAATGTGACCCATGACAAGAGAAGTCAGTCAATTAAAAACAAAATTAAATTGAGTTGATTAAAATATTTAAAGGCAACATGAAAAATATAAATGTGCCAAAAGAAAATGCAAGTGGAAATTTCCAAGCTTTACACTGAAAGTAAAAGTATAAATAAAATGATTGCTAAATTTAATTACTGTACCCATGAATTTAAAACACCTGTGTATCAACAGCAATACATTTCGTGAACTAAGTTAAAATAAGCAGAAAATTGGGGGAATGAAACTTCTATGGAAAAGGCTTAAATTATTTATATGAAAAGGCTTTTCAGAGCAATAAGAAAAAGTTTTAAAGCAACGGTTATAAAAAAATACTCAATATTTTATGGTCAATAAACATAAAAATGTTCATCTTCATTAATAATAAAATGCATTTAAGTAGCAAAAACTTATTTCACATAATAGAGTGGCAATGATCAAACAGCATAATATCTTGCTAACAAGGGTAAAGGGAAACTTACAACCACTAATGGGGAACAGGGCATGGATCCATTATGAAAGGTTAATTTGGCAGCATTTGTCAAAGCTGAAAATTTTTTATAATGTCCAACCTTGCAATTCTACTTCTAGGAATATAGCCTAAGAATATAGGCTATGTAACTAGATAACTGCCCAGGGAATTTACATGAAGATGTGCATCGCAAGGTAGTGTATATGTATAGCCAGCAGTGGCGTCTAAGCACAAAATAGCAGCAGGTGTTGAGCTCCCTGGCCCTGCTACCCTGGCAGTGCGTGTATGAGCTACGGAAACAAAGGTCTGTAGGTGAAACTCAAAGGACCCATCCCACTTAACTCTGTCATCCTTAAGGCCCAAGAAACCCTGCCTGAGGCCATCTCTAACGGAACATCAGAGAGAGAGGAAAGAGCTTGCTGCCCCTGTGCAGAACCATGACGGTCAACAACAGTGCCCAACAGAAAGGCCGGCTTCCGAGCAGCCGAGGCCAGTACGTGATTTGTGTCACGTAAAAGATACTCATGGATTCTTCTAGAAGTACTCAGGTCAAGAAAGAAGCAAGAGCAACTAGAAACAAGATCCAGGGGCTTTGAGTTTTCTAGTTAACATATCCACCAAGAGGTGAGATGTGGGAACCAAAGCCCGCTTTCTAAATGACCTTCTCTTTGAGTAATAACCTAGTCCCATTTTTCTTCTTTTAATCTACTTCTGGTCTGGAGTCCAAAGCCACTGGAGAATTTAATTTCTCTCACTTGGTTTCTAAATTTCTCCTCCACATTTGTCTGTCTTTGCTCTCTGGAGGACATTCAGCTATTGTTTTTACTGATCATACTTTGTTGTTGTTGTTGTTGTTGTTGTTGTTGTTGTTGATTTTCACCTGAGGACATTTTTCCATTGATTTTATTTACTTATTTAAATTTACCTTTATTGTTGAAAGTATTACAGATGCCCTCCCCCTTTTGCCCCATTGACCACCTCCTCCCCAGTCCCACCCCCTCCCCAGGCCTTCACCACACTATTGTCTGTGTCCATGGGTTATGCATTGTCAAAGCCAGCAAGAGCCCTGCTCAGCACTGCTGCTCTGAGTTGCTCTGAGTCCATATATTCTTCTAAATTCTTCCCGACTACACTAAGGGGGGCAGGTTCCTTCTCAAACCCTGCCCAGTGTACTAACTGTTGGGAACTTAGTCCAAGTTCCTCCTTTATCCTCTGCTTACTAGTAACAGGTGCTGGGTCCAAGTCCCTCTGCTTGGGGGCTGGACCTCCTAGGATGCTGGGTCTTAGATGGATAAGCCATGAAAAGTTGTGGGTATATAGTAAGAATGAGTCTTTATTGCAGAAGCCAGTGGCCATATAGCTGTCAGACAAAATAGTTCTTTACAACAGTCCTATACCAGCAGGCAGCCAGACACCAGCTGGTTAACATGTACATCCTTCCCACAAAGCAGCATTAGTCTCTGTACCCACAATTATTATCTGGGCAGCCACACGCTGCCCCAAGACCTATAGCTTTACATAGTAGTGGCACCTGAGCTCTACCTTAGAGCTACAGCCTCAGTAGCCTCTCCAGCTCAACAGTACACTGGCTGGTTCACAGAATAGCTATATCTGAGCTCTCTATGAGCTCTTAGCCTGACATCATAGCAGTGCCAGCTCTCAGCTCCATCTGGGCTCTCTAGCCTTTTTCCCCCTAGCCTACCCTCTTGCAGACTAGCTGGTCAGTAACCTGAATATACCACATAGACAAAAGAAGACTTTGTGCCAATAGTTACATCAATCATTTTGGCTACAGAAGGAATACCATAAGGAAGTGGAATTGTACTTCCTTATGGTATCCAAGCCTGATTAAGATTCCCATGTTCAGGGTGGCCTTGGACGTCTGGTGTATTAACTACAAGGCCTCTGTGCTTCACTGGCCTTGACTATCAGGCATCCAGGTGTGGTTCCCACATGCATATATGCATATAAGTTCTTTGGTCGATCTCTACCACTGCCCCCGGTTCCCCCAACCTTTTCATCTGAGAATCCTCAGTCTATTACTTGCTTCCATGTCTCTGGATCTATTTTATTTGTCCGTTCATTTTGTTCATTAGATTCCACATGTAAAAGAGAGTGACTATCATCAGTAAGTCAACAAACAACAAGTGCTGGTGAAACAACAAGTGCTGGTGAGGATGTGGAGAAAAGGGAACCTTAGCACACAGCTGGTGGGAATGCAGACTGGTGCAGTGTGGAGTTTCCTCAAAAAATTAAAAATGGAATTGCCATTTGACCAAGTGACCCCACTTCTAGGAATATATCCTAAGACTGAAACACCAATCAAAAACAATATATGCACCCCTATGTTCATAGCAGTGTTATTTACAATAGCTAAGATTTGAAAATAACCCAAGTGCCCATCAGTAGATGAGTGGATAAAAAAAAAGCTGTGGTACATTTACACCATGGAATACTATACAATTAAATGAAGGACCGCTTATCCTTTGAGACAACATGGATGGACCTGGAGAGTATTATACTAAGCAAAATAAGCCAGTCAGAGAAAGACAAATATCATATGATCTCACTTGTATGTGGAATCCATTTATTTTTAAAGAGACTTGAAGGGAGGGAGAGAGAGATATAAACATTGGTGTGAGAGAGACACATCAATTGGTTGCCTCCTAAATGTGCCTTGACCTGCACCAGGGATCAAACCCGCTACCCAGGCACGTGCTTTTGACTAGGAATCAAACCCAAGAACCTTCGGCGCTCCAGTCCACACTCTAACTCAGTGGTCGGAAAACCGCAGCTCGCGAGCCACATGCAGCTCTTTGGCCCCTGGAGTGTGGCTCTTCCACAAAATACCACATGCGGGCGCGCACATACAGTGCAAAGTTGACTTAAAACTTTAAGTAAAGTTTATTAAGTTAGTTTTAGGGAACATTGTGGAGTGAAAGAAGATGTAGTGTCGAGGATTGAGAAAGGTATGTTGAGATGGTTTGGACATATAGAGAGGATGAACGAAAGGAGATAGACGAAACAAGTATACAAGATGAGTGTGGATGGGAGAGTTGGAAGGGGTCAACCTCAGCGAACGTACCTCAATCAGACTGAGAACGTTTTTAGCAAAGGCCAGCTTAGGAGTGCCCTAATTAAGTTTATAACAATGTACCTACCTATATAGTTTAAGTTTAAAAAATTTGGCTCTCAAAAGAAATTTTAATTGTTGTACTGTTGATATTTGGCTCTGTTGACTAATGAGTTTGCCGACCACTGCTCTAACTACTGAGCATACAGGCCAGGGCTGATCATACTTTTTTAAAAATATACTTCTACTTTTTTTTCTACTATTTCATAAAGTCAATTTACTATTTCTATTTTTTATTATCAGGTTTTTATTCAACTTAATTTTCTGAGATAATGGAATCATGGGCATTTTTTCCCTTTTATTTAGTTTTTTTGAAAAAAATTACTCTGTTTTGAAATTTAAAAATAGCAAGGTAAAAAGAAGATACATCTATGGGAAAACAAAAGTGAAAATCATTGAGATACAGTCCTGAACATATTAGTACTTAAATGCACTTTTTATATTTTTACCTTGTATTTAAGTTATTATTATACTAGAGGCCCGGTGCACAAAAATTTGTGCACTGGCGGGGGGGGGGGGGGGCCCTCCGCCCCCCTTGTGCCC
>NW_005371324.1:7466236-7473553 GCF_000412655.1 Myotis brandtii
AGCTTGAACTCTGAGGCTCGGCTCCAGCTCTGAGACCTCGGCTGCTGAAAGCAGGTTTCTGGGCTTTGTTTACCTTCTGTATTTGAAACTTTGTTGCGACTCCAGCTCTGAGATCCCGGCTGACTGAAAGCAGGTTTCTGGGGTTTTGTTTAGCTTCTATATTTGCAACAATGTTTCTTAGAGAGCAGCTCAGAGCACAGCAGTGGCAGGGGAGGAACATTGGCTTCCTCCATCACTGGAGCAAGCAAGCCTCCTCTTCACTTCAGGGGCCTGGCTGCCGGCCGCCATCTTGGTTGGCAGTTAATTTGCATATCTTGCTGATTAGCCAATGGGAAGGGTAGCGAAGTTATGGTTAATTACCATGTTTCTCTATTATTAGATAGGATTCTCCTTATCTCTACCAAACTACATTCCAAATATATGTCTAGAAAAAAGTCTCCAAATTGAACTTATTAAGAGCAGGGACACCCTCCCCACACACCCCCGTCATTCATTCTTGTATTCAACAAAAGTAATCACTGCGTGCTTAAAAGTGCCAGGCACTGGGTTTTGCACTGAGTTTATAACCTGAACAGTAGAGATACAATTTGTTCCAAAAATAATTTTAGGTAAAGGGATTGTGTTTTGTTCCTTTGTATGCAAAGGTCCCACAAATGCCAGGAATAAATGGGACAGTGGATAAATGTTGCCTTAACTACTGCTAACTGCCTTTAGCTACCGGGGGTCTTTATTCTAATCTCCCCAAGCCCCTGAGGCACTATATATTCAATCTTCCTCCTTCCATTCAGTGTTTCTATCTCAGCTATACTTTTGCAGACACCCTGCTCCACAATACAGAAAACATAAATCACATTAACAGCTCTGCAAAATTGGGGTTGCAGAGGAGGGGAACAAATGGAGTGATCTTAGATGGGTCTATATAATCACTATCTTCTCATCAGTAAGAATCATTATTATTATTACTCTGTTTATAACCACTGTAGAAGCTTAATACATAGAGATCTTTGATGAAAGAATTAATGAATGGATATGTGCTATTGAAAATAATATGGAAAAACAAGATAGAAATTAATATGGCTGGTTCATTAAGGGGGAAATAGTGTGTGTGTGTGTGTGTGTGTGTCTACAGGAGAAGAATTTCAATGATTTTGCTATTGCTCAAACATTTTTTTTAATTCCTTTTGATAACAGTATTCATTAAAAATATCCTAGGGGTAGATTTAACTGAAGTGTTTAGATACAGCTAAGATAAAAAAGAATTTCTTTTGGTCAAGGACAAGATAAAATTCTACTCATTTCTCAAATTGGGATCCCTTTTATACTGGTCTCAAAAATGAAGGCCTGGGGGTGGGCAGGAGCAGGGTGGCAGGGGTCAAGGGGGGGAAAAGGAAGATATCTGTAATACTTCTAACAATAAAGATAATTTTTTTAAAGTCAACAAAAGAGTTCTGTGGCCAAAGAAATCAGAAACTATGTCATTCTATTTCCCTTGGAAATTTACAAAGCACGTTTCTATCATGTTATTGGCTCTGGTGGCATAATTGTGGATTCCTGAACTAATTTGACTCAGAAATCTTTTCTTTTTAAATAATGCCTATTAATATTTCATGGAATGCATATTAGAGAAAATTTTGTTTTAAAGTAATGCATGGTTTTCTTGTATTTCTCTCTCTCTCTCTCTCTCTCTCTCTCTCTCTCTGTAGCACAGGAATCACAGGAATATTATTCCTTAAAGCATTTTTATTGACGTATAACATATATTATTCTATTAGTTTCAGGTGTATATCATACTGATTTGACATTTATATACATTTCAAAATGATCCCCATGATGTCTAATTACCACCTGTCACTATGTAAAGTTATTGCAACATTATTAACTATATTACCTATGCTTTATATTAATTATATTCCCATAAGTTACTTATTTCATAACTGGAAGTTTATACCTCTTAATCCCCTTCACCTATTACAGTTTTGTTTTGTTTTGTTTGTGTTTGTGTTTGTGTTTTAGATTCCACATATAAGTTAAATCATACGGTATTTCTCTTTCTCAGTCTGACTTAGCATGGACCTCTAGGTCCATTCATGTTATCACAAATGGCAAGATTTCATTTATTTTTATGGCCTAGTAATACTCCATTGTATATATGTACCACATCTTCTTTATCTATTTATCTGTTGGTGGACACTTTGGTTACTTCCATGTCTTTTTTGTTTTGTTTTGTTTTAATTAAATCTTTATTGTTCAGATTACATTTGTTCCTCTTTTTTTTTCCCCCATAACTCCCCTCCTCCCAGTTCCCACCCCACCCTCCGCCCTCACTCCCCACCCACTGTCCTCATCCATAGGTGCACGATTTTTGTCCAGTTTCTTCCCGCATCTCCCATTCCCCTTTCCCCCCCAAGAATAGTCAGTCCATTCCCTTTCTATGTCCCTGATTCATTATAATCACCAGTTCATTCTGTACATCAGATTATTTATTCACTTGGTTCTTAGATTCACTTGTTGATAGATGCATGTTTGTTGTTCACAATTTGTATCTTTACCTTTTTCTTCTTCCTCCTCTTAAAGGATACCTTTCAGCATTTCGTATAATACTGGTTTAGTGGTGATGAACTCCTTTAGCTTTTCCTTATCTGTGAAGCTCTTTATCTGACCTTCAATTCTGAATGATAGCTTTGCTGGATAAAGTATTCTTGGTTGTAGGTTCTTGGTATTCAGCACTTTGAATATTTCTTGCCATTCCCTTCTGGCCTGCCAAGTTTCTGTTGAGAAATCAGCTGACAGTCGTATGGGTATTCCCTTGTAGGTAATTGAGTCTCTTTCTCTTGCTGCTTTTAAGATTCTCTCTTTGTCTTTTGCTCTTGGCATTTTAATTATGATGTGTCTTGGTGTGGTCCTCTTTGGATTCCTTTTGTTTGGGGTTCTCTGCGCTTCTTGGACCTGTAAGTCCATTTCTTTCACCAGGTGGGGGAAGTTTTCTGCCATTATTTCTTCAAATAGGTTTTCAATATCTTGCTGTCTCTCATCTTCTGGCACCCCTATTATTCTGATGTTGGTACGCTTGAAGCTGTCCCAGAGGCTCCTTACACTATCTTCGTATTTTCGGATTCTTTTTTCATTTTGCTTTTCCGGTTGGGTGTTTTTTGCTTCTTCGCATTTCAAATCTTTGGCTTGATTCTTGCGCTCCTCTGGTCTGCTATTGGGTGTAATATTCTTTATTTCCGACCGTGTATGCTTAATTTCTAGTTGTTTCTTTATCATAGCATCGAGGGTCTCATTAGTTTTCGTGAGGCTCTCCAGAAGTTTATTGCAAGCCCTCAAAATTGCGTTTTTTAGCTCTATATCCTCCATTTCTGTCATGTTTTTTTGTCTCCGCATTTTTTATGCTTTCTTGGTGCACCCCCTAGTGGTCTTTGTGCGCAGTCTTGTTCTAGTTGAGCCTTGATTGTTGTAGTTAATACTAGAGGGATTTGACCACCAGGCCGACTGGCTGTGTGAATCAGCTGTGTCTGCCGCGGAAAACTTCTGTCCTCTGGGGAGGTGCTAATCTAGCCTTTGCCTGAGGCGATCCGGCAAATGGCTCTGCGCAGGGCTTGGGCGGGGCGGGCTCAACAGGGCGGGCGGAGGGAGCCGTTATGGTGCCCTCAGTCCTGTTCCCAGAGGCTCTGCTTCTCAGAACCCCCGGAACCGCTGCAAACCTCGGAGGGAAAGCTGCCTTCCAACTGATGCCAGACACTCCCGCTTCTCCCGTTTGGGTCCGAGTCCCCAGCGATTCGCCCGTATCTGGAGCTCAGAGTCTGAGACTCCCCCCTGACCGAAAACGACAACCGCGCTCTCAGCCACCAGCCCGCTTTGCGCGCGCACCTCCGCACCTGAGTATTTTCCACACTGCGCCTCCTCTGAGCCTCGGTGTGCTGTTATTTTTCCTTCTAGTTGAAGAGTCTCTCCTCAGCCAGCTTTCCTGTGGTTCTGGGTGATGTCCGTTCCGTCTTTTAGTTGTATTTTTGAAGTGGTTGTTTGCGGCAGCAATCTCCGGTGTTTACCTATGCTGCCATCTTGGTTTTCCCTACTTCCATGTCTTGGCCATTGTAAATAATACTGCAATAAGCATACGGGTGAATACAACTCTTTGAATTAATGTTTTTGTTTTCTTTGGGTAAATACCAAGAAATAAAATTGCTAAGTCATATGGTAGTTCTATTCTTAATTTTTTTGAGGGACTTTCATACTATTTTCCACAGTGGCTGCATCATTCATTTCTCCCAACAATGTATAAGGTTTCCCTTTTCTCCACATCCTCGCCAACACTTGTTATTTTTTGTCTTTTTATAATAGCCAGAATTGAAAGCCCAGAAATAAACCTATGCTTAGTGGTCAATTAATGTATGCAAAGGAGGCATGAATATACAATGGGGAAAAGAAAGTTTCTTCATAAATTATGTTGGGGAAAATGGACAGCTACATGCAAAAGAATGAAACTGGACCACTAGCTGACACCATATACTAAAATAAATTCGGAACAGATTAAAGATTTGAATATAAGACCTAAAGTCATACAGTTCCTGTAAGAAACCACAGGCACTATGATCTTCGACATCAGCCTCAGCAATATATTTTGGATCAACCTCCTCAGGCAAGGGCAACAAAAGCAAAAATGAATAAATGTGACTACATCAAGCTAAAAAAGCTTTGCACAGTGAAGGAAACCATCAACAAAATGAAAGGCAACCTACAAAGTGGGAGAAAATGTTTGCAAATCATACATCCAATAAAGAATTGATAACCAAAATATATAAATAACTTACACAGCCTACTAACAAACAAACAAACAGCTGATTTAAAAGTCAGCATAGGACTTGAATTGACATTTTTCCACAGAAGACTTACAGATGGCCAACAGGTACATGAAAAGATGCTCAACCTCACTAATCATCATGGAAATGCAAATCAAAACCACAATGAGATATCACCTCACACCTGTGAGATTGACTATTCCTTTGGATTATTTTTTTTTCTAAAAACACTTGGACATATAAATTTTAAATATGCCTATTTTTAAAATCAGTTACTATTGCAAACATGTTGTTTTTATATCAATTTTCCCCTTCGTGAAACAAACAAATATCCTTTGTTCAATCTGCGAATGTGCTCAGCTAGAAACACTCAGCTAGTCTGCATCCCCTTTGGCCTTCTGACCGAATTTTAGCAAATGAGATCTAAGCAGAAGGAAAGCTATCTATTCTGCATCAGCCTTTTGCCTGTGTCCCTTTCTCCTGCCTAGAAGACAGTCATGACCCCTGACTAAGGTATGGCCAGCATCTTGTAACCATGATATTGAAGCCACATTCTAGGAGAGAACAGAGCAGGAACATAGGAGAACCTGGGTCCCTGATGGAATTATTGGGCTGTCCTGAGCTCTGTAACTTCTTTTTGTTTTAGGAAAATAAACTTCTTTCTTGTTTAAGCTATTGTCTGTCACATTTTCTTTGAATTTTAACCAGACACATTTCTAACCCAGAGTCACATTATTGTCACAATTCACATAATTATCTTGCAATGAGTTGTAGTTCAGTGCCTTTATTGTGAATTACCTCAAACCCTTTCTGACAGTAGATACAGTGTATATGAATCAATACAAATCTGTGTGTTTATAACTATTGCAAGCTCTACATTGCAAACTTCTGTAGATCAGCAATAAAGACATAAGTGGCCTGCAAAGATTTTTCTAAACCTGAATATTGATCAAAGTCTCTAAAACCTTTAGTTTTTTTTATTTCATAGCAATCACCTATAAATTATTTGTGATATAGTTCTATTCATAAGTTAAGTAAATGAAAATAAGTTTTGGGATGGGAATTTTATTTCACCCTTTGTGAACATTACACATGCCTTTAAGTATTATCATGTCGGGTTGGGATGCTGGGATCCAGATACGTATCTTTAACTTCACTCTGCTCTCTTTGCATGGAGAAAATCTGACTTCATCTCAGCTCCCAGCACTGGGCTTCAGAATGCTGGGAAATGAGTGGCTCTAAAATATGTGGGGGAAATGAAGGGGATATAAATTGTGGAGGATTATCATCATCTGGATGGCACTGTAGGATTTTTCTCTCCTTTATCCACAGATCCAGTGACTGAGAAGAGTGATGCAGTTGAACTTGGTAACTCTATGCAAGAATGGAAGGGCAGTGACCCAAACCACACTCATGGTACCAGTGAAAGTGGGCTGCTTTGCTGTTGTTGCAAATTGTCTTGCTATTTTCTGTATAACTTTATACAGACTTGACATTTTTATCTGTGGAAAAGTGATGAGAGAGAATCAAGGCTCATTTAGGAAGTTTCACCTGATTGCAAAGGAGCCAAAGAAATTAAGCTCACTTCTGGAAATTTCCATGCATATTAGTTCTTCATAATTAGAAACGAAATTCTATGGAGTGCTGAGGCTGTCGCTTAAAGACCTTCTAAATAACCTGCCATGAGAGAGAAATCGAGGAGGGACGATACTTAATCTGTGGCAAGAGCTGAGACAAATTACAAAGAAAATGCCTTTCAGCTTTGCATGCAAAAAAATTTTCCGCTAGGTAAGTAATTAACCCAAAAAAGATTCTGAAAAATTGATACATTTAACAAACTTTATTGAGGGCCTATCATTTGTTAGCACTGAGATTTATATTGAGGATATGAAAAGCATTTATATGGTCAAATATGTAACTTTAAAAGGTTTACAACTGAATAGGAAGTATAAGACATATATAAGAACAAAAAAATAATGATACATAGACCAAGTATGCTACACCCAACTGACATAGCCAAAGGAACCACAGGAATTCCAAGGAATAAACAGAGTATTATAGTTTAAGGGGCTTTGTCATCTGGCAGAACGGGCTTGAATCCCTGTCCTGTCACCTTTGTGACTCTAGGCATGTTATGTAACCTCATCTGTAAACCTCAGTTTTCTCATTTGTAAAATGGACCTACTACACAGGCTGTTTTAAGGATTAATTATAACATGTAAAATGCTAAGTATAATATCTAGCAAAAAGAAATACACAATAAATACCAGCCATTATAAATAACTAGAGGCCCAATGCATGAAAATCATGCAAGAGTAGGCCTTCCTTCCCCGAGCTGCCGGCACTGGCTTCCCTCTGGCACCTGGGACCCAGGCTTCCCTCTGGCCACCGGCAGGCAGGCATTCGGGATCCAGGCTTCCCTCGCAGCCCCAGCTTCGTCTGGTCTAATTAGCATATTATGCTTTTATTATTATAGACTAGAGGCCTGGTGCACAAAAATTTGTGCACTGGGGGGGGG
>NW_005371324.1:7473571-7489741 GCF_000412655.1 Myotis brandtii
CAGTCAGACATCCTTCTGGCAGCCAGGGAGCCCTCGGGGGATGTCCGACTAAAGGCTTAGGCCCCCAAGGGAGCTGTGATGAGGAAGCTGGGGTGACAGAGGATGGAGGCCGGGCAGGCTGGCTGATCGCTGCTGCACCGCCGGGCCGCCCCAGGTTGGGTCGCACACGGGACACCCACTGCCCCGGGTCGCAGATAGCGGGCCTGGATGGCAGCAGGGCAAGCGAGATGGAGCTATCCCGCCCCACCGCCCCAGGTGGCAAATAGCAGGCCCGGATGGTGGCGGGGCAGGCGGGATGGCGCTGACCAACCCTGCCTGCAGTATGCAAATTAGCCATCATCTTTGTTGGCAGTTAATTTGCATATCTCACTGATTAGCCAATGGGAGGCATAGCGAAGGTACTGTCAATTACCATGTTTGTCTATTATTAGATAGGACTAGAGGCCCAGTGAACAAAATTAGTGCACGGGGGCAGTGGGGGTATCCCTCAGCCCAGCCTGCACCCTCTCGAAATCTGGGACCGCTGGCTCCTAACTGCTGGCCTGCCTGTCTGCCTGCCTCATTGCCCCTAACCATTCACCTGCCTGCCTCATCACCCCTAACCGCCTCTGCCTCAGCCCCGGCTGCCGCAGCTTCGTCTGCAAGGATGTCCGGTAATTAAATCCAAGGTCACAGGTAACTAAAACATGAAGGGGTTAGGATGATGAATTAGGGGAATAAATGGGTAGCTGCCATAACAGATACATCCAGAATAACTGAAGACTAGGTCTGTAGCTGAACTTTTATAAAAGTCTTTGTAGAAATGCTATGAAGGATCCTATATTTAACAAATAGAGGACAGAGGAGAGAGAATAACTCAAAGCATGGACCAACATGCTAAATACAAGGAAACAGGCATGCACAGTGCATGTTTTGGAATCAATAAATTTGAATGCAGCTGAACACTAATTCTTAACTTTTAAAAAATGAATATTGCAATGAATTTAGAAAAAAAGGATATGAGCAGCCAATTCACAAATTAGGAAATAATTAGTGAACAGACATATGGGAAAATATTCAATCTTACTAGGAATCAAAAAATGCAAATTAAAACAATGAGAGGAAGGTTGACTCAAGATGGTGGGTTAAGCATACAACTTTAATTACTCTCTTAACCCCAAATCCCAAAAATGACAGGAATGATATAAAGAAAAGGAACCAAGTGCCACCAACTCACTAGAAATGTTGTGAAATTCTTGAAGTATAAAAATCATACTGTGCTAGATTGATGGAGCAAACTCAAAAGTGTGCAAAAAAAAATCACCGTGGTGATGCTAGCCATTGTAGAGGTTATCCCAGGTCACAGGTAATTAAACATGGAGGAGGTAGGATGATGAATTGGGGGAATAATCGGGCAGCTGCCGTAACAGATACATCCTGAAATCCCACAATAGCAGCTCATTTCCCTCTCTCATGTGCCACCAGCAGCAGGGACGGCAGTGGGAGCTTCCAGGAAGGGGGCTGCTGACACTTGTCCTTCAGGCTGACAGAAGCTTTACCATCTTCCCACTACAGCTTTAGATATTTCCCTGGGATATGAAAGAGGGTGGGTGTCATCACTCCCTCCCAGGAGGCAAGTAGGGCCCCTGTCCTGTGCCATGCCCCTTGGGGATCCCTGTACCTTAGCATCCTCCTCCAAGTTGCCTAAGTCTGGTTCCTGGAACTGCCCAGAGACAGCTGTGTCATCCATAAAGAGCACTCCAAGTCTGGACCTGGTCCAGTATGGGTCACGGTCACCAAAAGCCCCTTTGAAATTTTCCAAGCTTTGTCCAATGACTGGGAACGGCTGGGCTCTGCGAACATTTTTTGCTCTCCTTCCCCTCTTCCTCTGGGAGTCCAATTACTTGTAAATAGGTTGCTTGATACTGTCCCACAGAACATGGTGCTCTATTTAAGACTTTATAGGTTTCTTGCTCTCTGTGCTTTCTTTGGGATAGTTCCTGTTACTGCCTTAAAGTACACTGATCTTGTCTTCTCCGTTGCCTAATCTGCTATTAATCCCACCCAGACTATTTTTCATTACAGATATATATCTTCCATTTCTTTTCTCAACATGCTCATATTTTCTTCTACCTTTCTGAACATATGGAGTATATTTATAGTAGATGCTTTCATTTTCTGCTAGTTCTATCATCTCTGGAGTTTGTTGTATTCCTTTAAATAAGGAATTACAAAGGATTAGATTTTTATTTTATTTTTTGGCACACAGATAAGTTACTTGGAGTCAGTTGAATGCTTTAAAGACTTACTTTAAAGCTTTGTTAGAGTGCATTCAGAGCAGTCACTAGTGAAGAGCTAATTTAGTTCCAACCTAAGTCTTATACTAAGACAATACAATATTCTTTGGAGGTTTCTATCCAATGTGTTTTATATAATGAGGTCTTTTTATATGGCTGGTGAGAACATGAACTACTCCCAGCCTTGTTTGAATTTCAGTAATTGTTCCACCCACTACTTGCTGGTGTTGTTTTTCTGTTCTCAGAGTTTTCCACTCACATATGCACAGATCAGTACTGGGCTGAAAACTCAGGAGTACCTTGACAGCTCACTCACCCACTCTCTCTCCCTCTTTCCCTCCTCTGAAAATTTTTAGAAATACTACCTGCTCTCAAAAAAATGCTGTTATAAATATACCACCAAGAGATTTTGCGAGTGCCTGTTTTCTTGTATTCATGCCAATAGTAATGATTACCAACCTTAAAACATTGGCTGTGGAGAGACAGCAATCAGGATAGGAAACACAAATGCCTCTAAATATATAAAAATCGGCTCAATTCTGTATAGAACATAGAAAAAAATTACAAAAAAAAAAAACTTAGTAGAAACAGAGACCATGCAAAAAAGAGAATGCCTCAAACAATATGTTATTAATTAGAAAAAATATTTCATTCTTTTAAAAAAACAGCATCCTATTTTTAAAGGGGTTTTCAGGGTACAAAAAAAATGCACAAATAAGTTAAAAATGTGTTCATAAAAGTTTAAAAAGAAACAGTTGAGGAAATTTCCCATCAACAGCACACTCACACATAGAAAAAGACAAAGATATGGGAAACAAGAGGAAAAGATAAGAAAAACAAGAGAATGAATCCAGAAAATCCAGTGCTAAGTAGTATAGGCTCCAGAAACAGAGAAACAAAGTGAAAGAAATAATCAACAAGATAACTGAGGAATATTCCCCAAAACTGAGATGCTAGATTGAAAGGGTCCACTGAGGGCCCAATACAGTTGATTAAAATAACCCTAAAATGAGGCACATTACTGTGAAATTTCAAAACAGTGAGGCAAAGAAAAGATTCTACAAATTTTGAGAGAGAGAAGACAATGGAGAAATGGCTTCAAAAGATATCCAATCTAGAATTTTATATTCAACCCAACTATCAATCAAGTGTGAAAATGGAATACAGTCATTTTAAGACATTCATGATCTAAAAAAAAAAAAAAATCTGTCTCCCATTAACTCATTATTAACTAAAACTGATTAATGTGTTCCATCAAAATGAAGAAATAAACCAAGAAAGAGAAAAACATGGAGATTTAGGAAAACAGGAGGCCCAACACAAAGGACAGCAAATGGAATGTCCAGGAGGAAAGTGATAAAAGGATAGATACAGAGGTAATGAAGTTGCAAAGATGGTAGTTATATCACAAGTATAAAGAGGAACCAGGGAAATGTTATCCAAAAGACAGACACTCTGAGGACCCCATTAGCCAGGTCCTCCTGCCTTTGTGCCATCATTTTAATCTGAGGATAAAATGCCCAAAGGAGGCCTGGCCAAGATTCCAGGTGCACTTGGCTTATTTGAACCATATGATGATGCATCTGATGGTTCTATTCTCCACTCCACCCCTTGACCATGGGGTCAGTGGAAAATACTCATTTCTTTCTAGAAAAATGTTTTGCACTGACCTATTCCTGGAAGTCTGAGGTAGGTCATGGTAAGCTCCAAAGTGGAAAACAGTACAAAACAGTCTTTTCCCTTCATCCTATTGCTACTGGACACTCACCTGTACTCCCGCCAGAGGTCCCACCTGTGGCGAGCCCTGCTGCCCAGGATTTACCGCTGACTGTGTCCTCACTTCCTCAGAAAGGGCTTCTGAAAACTTTCAGGAAAGCTGAGTCCAGGCTTTGACCAAGTGACACTGAAGTTATGTCTTCTGTTTTCCTCTGACAGTGGCAAAGTTGCCTTTTCCATACACAGCTAGACTTGTGTTTGCTCCTCGGTTTTCCAAAATTAAGCAATATATTATTGAAGGATTTATACATAGGTAATGAAGCTGTAAAGAGAAACACCACAAGGAACACAGAACTAGTACAGAACAAGTACCCTTCTCTAGAAGAGTGAAAAGAGGGTATCTTCACAGAAGAACACAGAGCTATTTCTGAAGCATTGGTAATGTTTTGATCTAGTTGGTGTATTCACAACTTTTTACTTTATAATTATTCTTTAAAATGTGCATATGCACTGTTGTATATACTCCTGTATGTGTGTGATATACTTCACAATAAAAAGAAAAAGCATAGTAATAAAACAATGTTCATAATTAGAAAAATAGGCCATTAAATTGAAAGTATGCTATGATCACAACTCTGTGCATTACATAATGGGGGTTGGTGATGGGCATTAGCGGGGGTGGAAGGCAGTTTTACCCAAATGAGAACAGTAAATTATCGTTAAAATTTTTTGCATGATTTTCTCACAAACCCAACAGTTTTCAAGTTACTTTAAATTCATTATCCCATTTAGTGCTCCACCATTCTATGAAACAAAGATTTCACAATCCTCATGTTGCAAATGGAGAAGCAGAGGCTTACAGAGTTTAACAAAGTTTGCCCGTCATCTCATAGTCAAGGAATAGTGGACCTGGGACTCAAACCTCTGTGCCATACAACCTCGCTATACCACCCTTTTCTCTTACCTTAGGCAAGTGACAGTCTCACTGAGCCTCAGCTTCCTCGTCTGCAACATAATAACTGTGATGATGGGGCTTTACTTAAGAGTGTTATCAGGATTAAGTAAAATAAAGCATGGAAAGCACAATAACTATTACATGCCAGTAATAGTATTGTTAACTAATATTAAGGATTCATTAGATAGTTGAGTGCAGTACTATTCCGCTAGGCATTAGGCATACATGGATGAATATGAGCTCATTGTCCAGCAGGAACAAACAAACAAACCCAGGAACCTATGGTAATGATGGAGGTATATATATACATGTATACATGTGCTGTATGGGGACAGAAAGGAAAAATGCTTGGATTGGGTCTGTCAAGGTGAAGGCAGCTGGGGAAGGCTTCCTTAAGGAAATGTTACTCAGAGATATACAGTTGAATTGGAAAGGAATCTATGAGGCTATATCCAGACGGTGTCCTTAACCCTCATCTGAGAAAAGGAAAAATATTGTTAACGTAAAAAAAAACATTATTTGAGCCAAACTGTCAACATATGCCGGGAAGCAGAACCTCAACGAATTGAGACAATGCTCCCGAGAATGGCGGGGTTACATTTGTATTTATACATTTGCAATCAAAGGAGGGACATAGGTGGGTTACATGAAACTCATTGGTGATAGATTAAGGAAGAGGGATAAAGCAAAGCAGGGGAAACCCCTGGGATTGGATAAAAAGTAAAATGATGGACACACACTTAGGTGGGTGCAGGATCAATTAACAAGATAGTGAAGGAATTTGTGGTATCTGTCCTGGTGCCCAGCGCATTTGGTTGTGCTCCAGGGGCTCCAGCAAAAGGGAAGTTACAAGTTACCCAGACATTTCAAGGGTCTGTTATCATAGATGCAAAAAGACAGATAGGCTCAGTGAAGGTAAAGGTTGACCTTGTCAGTGAAGATACTGGCCTAGAACGTAACTGCCCACCATAACTGCTTTAGTTAAAGTTTAATTTCAGACCATCCTTTGTGGTGACTTTAGGTCTAGACTGCCATGCAGGCCCCCCCTGAGCTTGTCAGGTCAGCATGTGGCCCCTTTTGTCCACGATATGATAGTGAAGTTAAGGCAAGGATATCATTATACCCTGAGTTTAATACTACCCTACTAAAAAGTTCAACAGTGACTGTTAAATCAAAGGGGAAAAGACAGCCCTACCCAGTTTAGCTCAGTGGAGAGAGCGTCGGCCCGTCCTGGGTTCGATTCTGGTCAGGGGCATGTACCTCTAATCAGGTCAGGGTGCCTGCCGGAGGCAACCAATCAATGTGTCTCTCTCACATCAATGTTACTCTCTCTTTCTCTCTGTCTCTCCCACTCTCTCTAAAAATCAATGCGAAAATAACCTCTGGTGAGGAATAACAAAAAACAAACAAAAAGGAATAAAGACAAAAGACCATTGATTTTGGTAATTAAGAGATAACTAGCATCAGGAAAACTGGAATATGTACTGAGAATCAGGTGAGATCAAGGAAGTGTTCTTTTTGTTAGGTGTGATATGATGGTTATACATAGTTTTAATGTCTCTCTTCTCTGTTAGAGATGTAGAGTTCAATTTCCATAGTTACCTTAACTTATACAATTGGCCTACAATGGGAATGAGATGGGAGCATGGGAGAGTGGTGGTGGTGATAATTATAAAAGAAAGCATTATAAGAAAGAAGTCACCAGGAATTCAGTAAGAATAATCATATCTCTACTTTTATGTATGCTTAACATTTTCCATAATAAAATATTTAAGTTGTAAAAAAAAGCCACTAGTGACTTGAAGAAAGCTATTTCAGATAAATTATGGGAAACAGATTGAAAAGGGCAAAGGGCACACGGCTGATGAAATATGAAGGCAGTGAGTATATCCTGACTCAAGAACTTCGACCAAGCTCAGTGGAGTATCAGGTAGAGAAAATGGAGATAAGATAAAGATACATACATAGACATATACAGAAATAAACATGGTTTGGCTAATTGTAAGGAAAATCTAAACACATTTGTGGGTCTAAATGAAGAAGCCAGTGGACAGAGAAAGATTGAAAAAGTAAAAGAGAAGAGATGATAGATTAAAATTCCACATGGAAGAGAGGTGATTCAGCCATCAATAAGGACAAAAGAAACAGCTTTCAAATCCATGTCAGATGAGGCAAAGCCTACAGCTCTCCATCAGCCTGGACCCCAAGTTGTGTCAGGAAGACAGGGGCCATGCCTTTATAGCTGGGATGGAGCTATTTTGATGCAAAGCCTGACACTGGAGGGCACAGGCTCCCAACAAAAAGGAAGCAAAGGCAGGTGAATAAACAGGTACAAAGGACAAGCAAGACCGCCACTCACAGTGAAAAAACTGATACTGAAAAGAATCTGGCATGAGGTGAATCATACCAGTCACCCACAGCTCTCCCGCTCCACCACCAGTTCAGATTCCAGCAAGCAGTCTACCCGCAGCCTCAGGTCTCCAGTTTAGGAAAGGCGGGTGGTCTGGCCCAGGTTGGAGTTAGTATTCACAGGACTAATCTGGTGTCAGCCTGAAGTAAAGGTGTGTGTGTGGGGGGGGGGGGGGGGGTGTGGGTGCGAGCAATGGAGAGGAGCTGTGTCCATTTCAGAGAAGTTACGAAACCCAGATTCAACAGGCCTTGAATCTCAAAGGTCAGTTCAAACCTGAGCCAACCTTTGTTCTTTGAACAGCAGCAGGCTGTTTACATGGCTACCCTCACAGAACCCATGCTATTATCCAATACTAAATTTAATGATGAGGAATTTTGACTCACCACTTCTCTGCAATTCAATTTCCACAGTTACTTTTAAGTTGGGAGAAAACTATTCCAAAATAATTATCATTAAAATATTTCAATAAAATTATTCCTCTCCTCCACGCAAACCACCACCCCCCCCCCCAAAAAAAAATTTCCTACCGTACCTGAATCAGTGGTCCTTTGAGAACCAACAATAACCTATTGTTACAGAACTAGAATGCCACTGGAACAAGTAATTTTATTAACAATGCCAGCTCAGGAACTGCAAACTATTAGTTGCACTGTTTAGTTGCCTTAATGGGGCATCATTAAAATTCCCTCTTCTATTCACTGCTTGAGATACAAAGCCAGGGAAATGGTCCACTAGGTGCAAGTACAGATATTCTAATTAGCGACACTGTAACCAGGGTTTCTGCCCACCAATATGCTAAATCATGTGAATTGCATGAACAGTGAAACGGAGTGGCAAGTCTGTCAGATCTGCCTTCTGAGCCGAATCCATATTCTGCTTCTAATTAGAGCTACAAAGATTTCCTATACAAAAGCTCATGTTTCTAACTCTCCATCTGTTATTGACTCTTCCTTGGAGCCACCTCACCCACAGTCCTCGCTGCAATATCACCCCTGTGTGTGTTTTTTTCTCCCCGGACACAATCCATTTCCCCTCACCAGGAATTCTCGCTGACAATACCTGGAGAGCAGAGTTATGCTCAGAGAACAGCTTGCCCAGTGCCAGGCTTCATTTGTCTTTCCCCAGGGCCCATTTATCACAGGGAGGTGGCCTGTTGAGGTAAATCCTCATTGAAAGCCTGTATGTTCCCCTGTGTGCAACCTGGATGCCAGCACCATGAAAAATAAATTACTTTACACCCTGCACACAGCGGCTTCAGTACAGAACAAGGCGAGTCCCACAAGCCAGCAATAACATGTCCCATCACTTTCTTTGGAATAAAGATGCTTCTAATTCTTAGAGAGAAGTAATCGTATATAGGGTGTCCCTCCAAAAAATGTATACACACTTTGAATACCATTAATAATTCCAATGGGCTGAATCTGAAAAGAAAGGAACATCAACTGAGCTATCAGCTGTTAAAGTGTGTATACATTTTGGGGACACCCTGTAGTACTGCTACTTACATACCCAACCTGCAGTTTCTCCCACGCCAAAGGCTTTGTTTCTATAGTATCTTTAACGACCTTACCATCAGAACCCAACAAGAGAAGGTTGGTTCGAAATTTGCATGTGTTCCTACATCCATTTCCTCTCCCTGCCCCACCCTCTCTCCACCCTACTGGACTTTCCATTACAGGTACTATCCATTTATAAAAACCTCAGGCACATTCTTTCATTCAGCAAACACAAGGGCCTGTTAGTCACCAGGCACAATGGCAGGCAAAAATCAAATCATTGGAGAAGATAGAATTTCTATTACGAAAAAGAATTATACGCCACAATAATATAAGCATTGATTGTTGATTTTCAATATTTAGAGTTAACCTATGCATCAAACTTGGAATACCTACAAAATGGACAGACTGTGAATGGGAGCAAACGTGATGATGGAAAAGCGCAGAGGACAAACGCTGGGAAGTGGAAGGGAAAGAAGACTGCTGAGGGGAAGGGTTGGGGACTCGAGAAATACTTAATTGAGTCCATGGAAGAATAAGCCAACGTATAAATAAACTGCCGGGCCCATGTGGGTCAGTGATTGAGTGTTGACCTATGAACCAGGAAGTCACTGTTCGATTCTCAGTCAGGGCACATGCCTGAGTTGCGGGCTCGATCCCCAATAGGGGGCGTGCAGGAGGCAGCCGATGAATGATTTTTCTTTCATTGGTGTTTCTATCTCTCTCTCTCTCTACCTCTCCCTTCCTCTCTGAAGTCAATAAAAAATCTTTTTTTAAAAGCATAAATAAACTAAAGCTATTGAGTTGAGTTCCTAATGAATGTTCCTGGGGCCTCACCTACAGCCACCTTCCCCCCTCTCTTCTTCCCCCTACTTTTACTTGTTAGCAGAGGCCAGATTGTATTTCCTTGTCAACATTATTCTTTGGAATCATGCGCTCAGAACGATCAAGGGTAAATCATGATTAATCTACATTGTGGTAACTCCACATCCCTTGTCAGTCATTAGCAGCAGGTGTGTGGCTGCTTTTAGCCAAAGTCTGCACTGGGCTCCCATATTCTTTCAGACATCTGAATTAATTAACCTTATAGCTGACCTATCGGGACATCTTATTGTGGAAAAATACATTTTCCTTGCTGCTTAAAAATTTGGAGTTGATTTTGTCTTACTAGGAGTGGAAACATCCTAACATGCAATTACCCACTAAGGAATTAAAAATGATGATTTAACTGTACTGGATGGAAGGAAAAGAGAAGGGAGGAGGAAATATAAATGAAGTAAGTTCTCACAGATAATAGAAGGTCAGTAGATACTATAGAACATTAATTTTTTAAAAGAAAAGAAGTAGCAGCATAAGGATTCTATTTAGAGAGCTGGAGGTAGTCATCAGAAGAAACGAGGTTAAAATGGGAGCAGAGCTGTGGAGGGCAAACGCTACTTTTCATTATAAGTCCATTTGCACTGTGTTATTTTTAAACTATGTATTATTTTTGATAAAAGTTTTAACATTTACATAAAAATGAATTCAAATTAGAAATTAATTCCCTCTTCTGTAGGCACTGAAGAGAAAATAAGACTTTTTCTCGGGGACACATCAGCAAGTTAAGAGAAGTGCCTTCAGCCCAGGAGGAGAGGCCGGGCCCTGATGCCATCCCATCCCGGAGTTCTCTTTCTGCAGATGCGGATGAGGCTTTGGCAGGGAACGTGTTTGAAGTGGGAGGAGATAAGAGAGCCTGGAGGGCAAAGAAAGAGAAACATCCCCAGCTGCCTGCAGGGCCTCTCAGTTTTCCTCCTCCAAACACCCGGAATGTGCAGAGTCCCAGATTCCATTTTGTTCAAATAGGTGACAGCTGTAGGAGGGGGATAACTAGGCATGAACTTCTCCACGCTGATTTCACTTTTAAAAATACGAGAGAAAATTGCTTTGGTTATGTTGACAACTCCTCAGAGATGTGAACAAAGATGGCACTTGGGACTGCCACCCCCCACACTGTTGACTAAAAGGTATTGATGACCTAACTTGAGCCACCAGAATGGCTTTAAATCAGCTAAGGACATTCCCTTTCAACAAACTCCTCAGCTTCAAAACTGCAATATTGTGCCCAGGGGACCAGAGTTACTGAAATAAATTCTAGGAAGACGACAATTCTAGAACTTTCATAGTCCAAGAGAAATAAACATTGATTTCCAACCTTACTCACTTGCGTCTCACTGAACTGGTGGTCAATAGGCCTTTTTTTTTTAAGCTGTTTTTCAATCATGCAAGCCTTCCATATTGGGTTGAACTCAGTTAAATCCTAACTAGACTCTTCTCAAATCTAACCTATTACAATATTAACTACGCATGGACTTAGCCATGCATCTTTCTAGGACTATATCCTACAGAAATAAAACATATAAGGTGTGCATTGCTGCATCATTTGCTATGGCCAAAAAGAGGGCAGGGGGCAATCTAAAAATCAAACAACAGGAAACTGATTAAACAAATAATGCCATATCCACACTATGAAATAACATATAGCTATTAAATCAAAAATAAAATAAAAACCAAATAGAACTCTGAATTTTCATAGAAAGATGACCATGATACATTGTTAGATAAAAAAACAAGTTGCAAAAATATACGCACAATGAATGTCATATTTACAAACAAAAAAGTGTGTATATATGTATATGTATATTTTTTCCATGTAACTGGGGAAAGATATGACTGTTCATGGGGACCCCCTCGGGGCATGGAATTAGAGGGGAGGAGAGTTTTACTTTATATACTAGTGAATATTTTGAATTGTTATATCAACCATATATTCTTTTGTATTAAAAGAAAAAAACAAAATAAAATTTACTCTTTGGGAGTGGGAAGGTTATCAAATTCCCTTTTCCAGGACCATACTTAATATCACAATTTAATGAAAATCTCTTCAGTTTTTCAATGTCTTCGGGAAATAAAGATTTTGCAACTTTCTTCTGTAACTGTCATAATACGAGTTTCAATTTATTGACAGTCAAGATGTACCTGATATGGTTGTAAGTGCTTCACATACAGTTACTTGATCCTTCAGTAACAACACAAGCTCTATTAGACCCACTCTACAGATGAGAAAATAAGATAACTAAACAAGATCACATATTCCCACAAGCAGCCTATAGGATCCCGAAGCAGATCCAGCTGGGAAGTTGGTGCTCTCCCTAGCACTATACCGTATTTATGAAGCACATGAATCTAAATTAAATTGTCTTACTTCACATGCAACTATTTTTATAAATGGAAACAGCAGACAGTAGTCCCCCTTTATCTGCGGTTTTGCTTTCCGCACTTTGTTACCTGAAGTTAACCATGATCCAAAAATATTAAATGGGAAAATTCCAGAAATAAACAGTTTTAAATCACACACCTTTCTGAATAGCATGATGAAATCTCGTGAGTCCTGCTCTGACCCTGCTCTGACCCGACCGGGACGTGAATCATCCCTTTGTCCAGCTCTACGCTGTGTGTGTTACCTGCCCCTTAGTCACTTAGTAGCCATCTCGTTATCAGATTAGCTGTTGAGAGATTGCAGTGAGTGCTTGTGTTCAAGTAACCCTTATTCTACTTAATAATGGCCCAAAGCACAAGAGTAGTGATGCTGGCAATTCAGATACGCCAAAGCCATAAAGTGCTTCCTTTAAGTAAGTAAGGTTAAAGTTCTCAATAAGGAAAGAAAAAAAAAATCATATGCTGAGGTTGCTAAGATCTACAATAAGAAGAAATCTATCCATGGAATTGTCTTTATCATAGGTGTGTATGTATAGGAGAAAACATAGTATAGTACATAGGGTTTGGTATTGTCTGCAGTTGCAGGCATCCAGTAGGGGTCTTAAAATGCATTCCCCGATGATAAGGGGGCTACTGTACACTCTGGGAGGCTAAAAAACTCCCTCTCATAGTTGTTAAAAAAGAAACTAGGCCTCAACAATTCCCTTCTAAAGAAAACTGTGGTTCACAAGCCCCCGTGTCTTCTGGTACTCAAGCCATCCCCTCCCAGCCCTTCCTTCTACCTTTAACCTATGTTTCAGATATTCCTCAGGATATATGGAGGTCTCTCCAAATTCTCTAGATTTCTCTCAAACTGAAATCTGAACAGATATCTTCAATGTTGAATGAAGATTATCTCACAGCTTCTAAAAGCTAAAATCATATTCATAAATCCCCACAACCCGCAGGCTTGGTGTTAAGTTTTGTGCATTAACAACAACGCAAATATTGTGGCCTCACAATCATTTGACTCCGACACCCTTGCAGGCCTACCGGCACATGGTTTGTCATTCCAGGCCTTGAATTTGTCATATTTGTTAGCAGCTCTGTGGTCCCAGTGGTCAACAATTTTTAGAGGGAAATGTTCATTAGAGCCAAAGAAGAAAGCTCTGGGGTTTAGATAACGCAAGGCCTCGTAAATAAGAAATTGGAACATACAATAGACCTGGGAGAGGCAGTAGCTCTGTCTCTCTCCTATCGTGTACCCTGAGACTCATGGCTGGGTTTATTACTGATTCTGTATTCTCACCCAGTTTCAGCAACCAGAGTCCTTTCATCCCATCTCTGGCTGGCCCAATGATTACACTCTCCAGGGACCTAGCACTTCATAATAATGATTCATTATTTATTCTAGCCCCAGGACCTTTCAAATGAGTGTTTCAAACCACTGCTGGTTATTATATTGGATTTAACTCTACTGATGCATTTATTGACACCACAGGAACCACCGAAAGCAGTGGTCTCCATAGCTTTTGAAAGCTGCATCTTTATTTGATTTTTTTTTTTCATGAATCCTGAAACCTAGCATAGTCTTTTCTACAATAATTCATCAAAATAAATGTATTTGATGAAAGAACTAATAAATGAATCTTTAAATAAACTGGCAGATGACTTTAAAGTTTTAGGAATTAATTAATTTTTCTTAATGAGCACCCGAAACCTTTTCCAAGTCTGTGCCAAGAAACCATGTGGGTAGGGGCTATATCTGCATTGCCTTGCATACTGAGGGACTCAATAAAAATTTGCTGAGGAAATGAATAACAAGCTAGATTACCACAATGAGTTATTTTCATTCACTTTCCTGATATCTCATTCTTTTTCCTGATGATATATACAGGGTGCCCCCCAAAAATGTATATACACTTTGAATAATTAATTCCAATGATTTAAAGTTTTAGGAATTAATTTTTCTTAATGAGCACCCCAAACCTTTTCCAAGTCTGTGCCAAGAAACCATGTGGGGTAGGGGCTATATCTGCATTGCCTTGCATACTGAGGGACTCAATAAAAATTTGCTGAGGAAATGAATAACAAGCTAGATTACCACAATGAGTTATTTTCATTCACTTTCCTGATATCTCATTCTTTTTCCTGATGATATATACAGGGTGCCCCCCAAAAATGTATATACACTTTGAATAATTAATTCCAATGGGTTAAATTTGAAAAGAAAGAAACATCAATCGACCTATCAGCTATTAAAGTGTGTATAAAATTTTTTGGCACACTTTGTATATACGTTCCATGGAGTACAATTACAAACCTATATCTTCTCCTTTCTTCTTCTTTTTTTTTAAATCAACTTTTCATTTCTCTGATGGACCCACTGAGTTGTAGTGTCTATATATCCTACAAATAGAGATACCTAACCCATTCGAGTGAAAATTCAGTAGCTGCTTCCAAGACATTTAAAAAACAAAGTCTTCATCATCAACAGAAGAAATGGAAACAAAACAAACAAAAAGAGCAACCCCAAAGTATAGATCCTTAGTGTAAGAAGAATTCTTTAAACCGCAGAAGGAAATCTCACTTGAACTGTACTACAAGCCTTCACAGTTGCAAAGGTAATGACCTCTACCTGGCTACTTCATCAGAAAGGGTTTAGAGAAGTGAAAAGAAGATGCCTCTGAGGTAAAAGGTCAACCATATACTCCATTGGAATGTCCGTGAACTGGAAAATAGCGTAGGTGATAGCATAGAATTAATTACATTATGATGAGATTAAGAAGCTACTGGTATTAACTGGTTTGGTCATCTTCTTACTCTGATCTAGAAGCATTTGCTTATGAAATTTCACAAAGGCACACATGAGGAATCTGTCTTTCCTAAGAGGCACTGAATACATGAATGGTGCTAAATAACAGCCTATGCGTATGGAGGGGCCTGGAGCGAGGGCATAGGTGAAGGGTACTCCTATTCATTTACTTTTCATTTCCATACTGTAGCTTTCTAATATGCTGAACTGGAAAATAGCATAGGTGATAGCATAGAATTAATTACAATATGATGAGATTAAGAAGCTAGTGGTATTAACTGGTTTGGTCATCTTCTTACTCTGATCTAGAAGCATTTGCTTATGAAATTTCACAAAGGCACACATGAGGAATCTGTCTTTCCTAAGAGGCACTGAATACATGAATGGTGGCTAAATAACAGCCTATGCGTATGGAGGGGTCTGGAGGGAGGGTATAGGTGAAGGGTACTCCTATTTATTTACTTTTCATTTCCATACTGTAGCTTTCTAATATGCAAAGTTAGATCAAGGCACCCCCACATGTAAAACCCATCCAAGGTTCCCCATTGCCCTCAAGATAACTGCCCCAACATGATGTATACCCCCTTTCAGGATCTGACACAAAATTCTCCATCTAGGACAGTGATGGCGAACCTTTTGAGCTCGGCATGTCAGCATTTTGAAAAACCCTAACTTAACTCTGGTGCCATGTCACATATAGAAATTTTTTGATATTTGAAACCATAGTAAAACAAAGACTTATATTTTTGATATTTATTTTATATATTTAAATGCCATTTAACAAAGAAAAATCAACCAAAAAAATGAGTTCGCGTGTCACCACTGACACGCATGTCATAGGTTCGCCATCACTGATCTAGGATCTAATTAAACTAAACTTGTTGCTATTACCCATTTTAACTATTTTAAAAAGGTTAGTAATAGCTGCCAATAAATAAAAAGCCTCTGTATCCACAGAACCTAAAATAATGCTTGTACAAAACAGTAGATGCTTGTTGACTCATGGATGACTGAATAAATGAAAGAAGAAACAAGTGAACAAAAGATACATAGTTCTCATAAGATTCTGTCCAGTTGTTTTGATCCAAAATGTGAATACTGCTATTTCATATTCACTGGGGTGTGGGTGGGGTATGGGAGGTGGCAGAGGTAGATAGATAGATGTATTTTTTTCTGTGAATATTGGCATACATATGTATCTGTATGATATATATATACATATATATATATATGCCAATCTACACTAATAAAAGAGAAACATGGTAATT
>NW_005371324.1:7491076-7540975 GCF_000412655.1 Myotis brandtii
ATATATATATATATATATATATATATATATATATATATATATATATATGCCAATATTCACAAAAAGGTGTCTCTCACTCTACATATATATACACATATGTATACATGTATATGCATGCATATATATATATGTATATATACACACATGATAGCTCAACAAAGTCAGGCATTTTATTTTTAATTGATTTGAGACAGAAGAGGGGGTGAGAGAGACATTGATTTGTTGTTCCACTAACATATGCATTCCTTGGTTGATTCTTGTATGTGCCCTGACTAAGGATTGAACCCACAACCTTAGTGTATTGAGATGATGCTCTAACCAACTGAGCTACCCGGCCAGGCCCCCAAATCAGGCATTTTAGACATGGTTGCTCTCTTCAGTGGGGTTGTTGAACACAAGAAAGTGAGAGATTTACCGCCTCACCCAGGCCACAAATTATAGGCCACCAAGTACTGGGAAAACACTGTCACCTAAAAGTGTCCCCTATAGACATCAGTAGCTAGAAGTACTATTGCAGCTGTCTAATTATACCCACGGACTCAACTGGCACAGAATGGCTGGTTCCTTCACACAAACCTGAAAGGAGCTCTGCAGAGAACCATCTTCTCTGTGCAATGCCCCCCTCCCCAACACCAGAGGCCTTAGTCAACAGCACCAATGCTTACTCACTGCTCAGGTCAAAACGGAGCAGCCACCCCTGATTCTTCCCTTGTATTCCACATGCAGCCCGCCCATAAGCCCCAGAGCTCTGACGACAATAAGTAGCTCTGAACTGACCATTTCACCCTCATGTGACCACCCCAGTCTACGCCCACTCACAGGTCCCCATCACCACCACACTCCTCGTCACGCTGGTCCTTGCTCTCCACAGCAGCCAAGTGAATTTTTCTAATTACATCCACCCACATCCCTTCACTGCATGGAGCACTCAGTGACCTCTCTGTACAACATGAGTAAACTCCAAACTCCTCGCACTGGCCTATGAAGCCCCCTGACCAGCCTCTGCCTCCTCTCCCAGCTCATCTCCCTCTCCTGGGCACAGCACCCCAACCCACCGCGCGGTTTCTGTCCCACATGCTGAGCTCAGCCCCAGTGGCCGCTTCCTTCCCCACATTCAGACAGCAGTTCCGATTTCATCCTCAGGATCATCTCTCCTGACCGATTCAGGTCCATCTCCAACCCTTGACCCTCGTGCTTCCTTCGAGGTTAGACTTTCACTATCTGTCTCCTTCCACTAAAGCGGAAGCCCTTCAGGGACAGAGGCCTGTTTGTTCTCTGCTCTGCCCTCAGGGACTAGGAGGGTTCCTGGCACAAAGTCCGCACGAGTAAATATTTGCTGACTGACTGAGTGCCCAGAGAAAGGGTTGTCTTTTCCAAGTACCAGATGCTCAGTGTTCTCCTGAGTTAGCACACCTGGACAGAAAGCACTGCAGTTGGGAAAACAAACTTGGAAAGGAATATTTCAGACCCCTGTGAGATAAGATCTGCATCGCAGAGTAAAGAAATGACTCGCCCTGGGCAGACACCAGAGGCAAGTTCGTCTTTCATTCTCATTGGATTAAGATCTAAAAGTCTGATTTCAACAGCCTGAGATCTTCAAACGAAACCTGAGGAGTTATTTCCCCTCCCCTATCGATTGATAAACAGAAACTTCTGGTCATTCTCACTGTCATGTCCACAATCTTTGATCTTTGGGATTCTGTTTGCTTCCTCTTAGTGCAGTTACAGCTCCACTCTGTGGAAAAACAGGGAAGATGGGCGATGCAACATAGGTACGTACCTACGTGACCCCAGAGCAAACCTGGGCAACTATGAGGAGAGACCAGTGTGTAAAAGCATGCACACAACATCAAAATGAAGTGCATTTTATTCTTGTTTAGATTAGATGTGGTAACCTCTAGAAATTAAATATGAATCACGGGTCTATTGGTGTTTGATGATTTACTTGCTCTGTTTCCCACCTTTTATTTCCATAGCAGGCTTGAAATTTGAAGAGAAAATTGCTTGCAGTTTTCTCTCTGAAGTAATGCATCTCTGTCAGTAGACACTGTGACATGTGAAAAATCACAAATACAAAACACGAAGTTTATTCTGGTCAGAAGGAGAAATGAGACGATTAAGAACCAATGATGCCCACTGTCTGGATGCACAGGGATGCAGCCATGGAAACCAGCAGGTGCAGCCCTGCCTGCTGTTAAAATGAAAACAACATTATTCACTCACTTGTGTCCCTTGACCCTCGCCTCAGAGAAGGATCTTCCATGAAGCTGCCAAGAGTTATGAGCAACACAGAATCAGGACCAAATCAACACCCAGCTGGCTTAGCTTTTAGCAGATCACGTGCAGAAAAGAGTTAATGATCGCCCAGGAAAACAAAACAAAACACAGAAATATTTTAATGCTGCTTAGTATTTAAGACATTGCAATTCGGTGTCTCTAGCCATCGAAGCACAACCTGACTTCCAGAAACACAGCAACACTCAACACAAGAGCTACACCTGTCCCATCACTGTACCATCTAAAATAAAATCATTTCAGAACCAGTTTCAACACATGGCTGATGTGCATAGAATTAACCTTCCCTTCTCTAGCCTTGGTGAGTTGAATTTGAGCTTCACTATATACTGGGCTAACTCATTAGAAGGCCTTGAGCCTTAAGTGAAATTAGAACCTGGGCAAAGTTTATCTTTGGTGACTCAAGATAACACTTCATCTCCCCGCTCCACACCCCCTGCCCACCCCATGCTCCTGTCTGTCTTTAGTTCTTTCCCTATCAAAACAGCCTCTGAGGAAGAGACCTGAATTCCTCAGCACTAAAATAAACCTCTGCTAGAAGCTTCAAGGATGACCTTTCTCAAGGAGCTAAGGGAATAAATGGGACTCAAAGCTTTGAGTTGCACTGTGACAGGTAGGGAGACTGGGGAGTTCCCTGAACCCACAAAACTGTACCACACAGCAGCCGTCTGGCTTGGCGGTAAGTAGTTAAATCAATTTCAGTTTAAAATGTCAAAAACAGACCCTTCCTTAATTAGTTCATAGCTAACAAACATGCAAATCCTTCATTTATGAAATAATTACAAGAATATTTGAAGGACAGAATTCTACACAAAATGGAAAGTTTCACAGTGACTGAGCTTGGTTCAAGGATGAATCAGCGTTTGTCAGCAGTCAAAGTTAAAGGACATTTTAAGCAATAAGATCAAAATGAGCAAGGTAAGGTGGGGAGGGAGCATTAGAGTAGTAGTGTGGTTCCTAATTTACCTCTCTCTCACCTCCAGAAGATCTGACTTTAGGGATTATGAACTCTGCTTACCAGTATAGTGCTCAGTTTTAGAAAAAGATGCATACTGCGAATATCCACTGTGTGGAAAATAATGATGAGTAAGACACTGACCAACCACCAAGCAATTCACAATATCCGGGGTTTAGGTAGAAATGGTTGCATATAACTTAAGAGAATAAAGATCGACCAGGAAGAAGAGAAAATGTAGGGTGAACTGGATATAAAGTCAGGAAGCCATACAGTCCATCAACCACAAGCCACCCAGTCCGGGGTAATGGTGTGCGGGTCATTCAGTCCTGGGGGGTGGTGAAGCCAATGCTGCAGAATCCTGTTGGAGTCTGAGGCTGCTCTCTGCCCCTCCCTCATGCTTCCCGTTTGTTGAATAAGCCCAGCTCCCAGAATCAATTACCCCAGGTTAGGACAGAGACTCGGGGTTCTGCATTTTCCACATCTACTCACTCATCCCGGAAGAATTCCTGATCAGGGGAGAATTCACCCACAGCTTATCTCATGTGGGGGAGTTCTCAGTGAAAAGGGTCACCACTTCCTGGTTTGCTGTAACCACAAAACCCACTCATTTTAAAAAAGAGGGAACCTCAACATCCTGCTGATCCCTCAAAACCTTGCTTCTGCTGCTAAGGGTGGCATGTCCCTGTCCTAGGACGCGTCACCTCTCGGCCTCATCTCCTTGCTGCGGGACTGCATGTACAGGTCATCCATAATGAAACTCAGGAAATCCCCAGTCTGAGTAACTGTTCTCTGTGCGGCTGCCAGACACTGTCTCTGCCGACCCCAGTCTTCACTCAGCCGACAGTACCCAGGCCGTTTGAGTAAGGGCAGGGTTGTGAGGCTGCAAATGTCAACAAATGCCCCTCCACCTGGGACTAGGACAGCCTCCCGGGTCCTCTGTGCTAAGAGTCTGAGGCAGCAAGGAAGCCTCTGACCCTTTGGCCAGACATCCAGCTCATTGCTCTGCACAATTATGAATTGGTAAATATTTTCTTAAGGCTGAACATTTTTAACCTTAAGTTTAAGTGAATGCTCTCCAAAGCTTCAGGTGCTGGGTCAACAGCACTTCCGCTTTAGTGAAAAAGTCTCATCCCTTTTCTTTCAACTTGCAAAGTAGTCTGGGCCATATTTGAATTCCTTGCCACTTTTTTTTCTGTTTTCTTTTCTTGAGTGTAGAAGGGCCATGTTAAGAGGGTCTTTCCTCTTGAGAAAGGATCTCAAGTCCAATCACATGCCTTCAGATTCCTACCTAATGGTCTGAGCCTTCAAGGTAAAATGAATGCACTGACGGGGATAAAAGCAATCTCAGTAAACACTGTGATTTCTATTATGTGGGAAAAATGTGAATAGAGTCGCAGAAGCACAGGCTCAAGAAGACCTCAGAGACCATCTCATCTAATCTCTCATTTTATGATTCAGGAATTGCATTCTCATTCACTCATTCAATACTGGGCAGGATTGATCCCAGGCCAGCATTTATCCCCGTGATTGTCAAAGTGTGGTCCCAGGACCAGCAGCAGCAGCAATAGCTGGGATCTTCTAAAAACAAAGTTCTTGAGCCCCATCACAGACTGTGGGGGTGGGGCCCAGCAATCTGTGTTGTCTTCCAGGTTGTTCTAATGCATGCGGAAGTTTGAAAACCATTTCCCTGTACCTGATAAGAGGAATGTATGAGTCAGGGCTATTTATTTTAACTGGATTAAACACAAAAGGGAATTTGTTGGTCCGTGCAACTGGAAAGGTCCGGGAATAATACTTCCTCCAGAATAATCTGTGAAAAACACCACGTTTTGCTTTTCTTCAATGGCTACAAATTTCCTTCTCTGGCCCAGCTGGTGTGGCTCAGTGGTTGGGCATCAATCTATGAACCAGGAGGTCACAGTTCGATTCCTGGTCAGGGCATATGCGTAGGTTGCGGGCTCAATCCCCAGTGGGGGGTGCACAGGAGGCAGCCAGTCAATAATTCTCTCTCATCGTTGATGTTTCTATCTGTAGGTTGTGGGCTCGATCCCCAGTGGGGGGTTGCACAGGAGGCAGCCGGTCAATAATTCTCTCTCATCGTTGATGTTTCTATCTCTCTCTCCCTCTCACTTCCTCTCTGAAATCAATAAAAAATATATTTTAAAAAAAAATTCCCTTCCTGTCAACTACAGAGTCCTCTGTTGGAGTCCAGACAGTGGTCCCAAACCACCTGTCTCACCTGCCTTCCACTTCAACAGGCACCTCAGCTGGTCTTTGTGGTCTCCTCCCATTGGCACAGACCATTCCGTGCCAGTCCCCATTCTCACTGCGTCCATCAAGTTCCCCTCGATTGAAACACTTCCATTCCCTCAGCCGATCAAAAACCCTGCCCAGACTTGCAGAACAAGCTCAAGTTTGGCCACTTCCATGAAAACTCCTCTACCTCCTCCAAGCCTCTTGTAAACTTTCTTGTGAACTCACACAGCGCCCAGTGTCTGACCCATACAAGACAGCCCTTAAGCACATTTCTAAGTCAGAGACCATTTTGTTGTAAGAGAAACCCCCTGTGCTCATTTAAATAAACGGAGAGCTGTAAGGATTCCGAGGGATTTCATGTAACCCAACTGCAGCATGATTAGCTAAACTGCAACAGGTTTGAAAGGTCACCAGTATTAAGACAGAACATTTGTTTTTCATGTTTCAATGGAGACGGACATACCCTGGCCTCTCCTACTATGCCTCAATCCATTTTGATTAATTATCTTATTAGTGAATTTGGAAGAAGAAAATTCACCAATTTCCTTCTGTGGGGAGCATTCAAGGGCAGGTGCCCAGGGCAGGGATGAGCAGGGATGGGCAACTCTGCAGTTTTCTGATTCTGCCTTTGTCTAGGGGGGTATTTCAGGAGTGAAGGGGGGCCCCTTGTCACTGCAGGGCTGAAGTTTTCTTCCAAATAGTTGACTCAGCAATAAAGCTGACACTTTTCGCTCCATCTGCCTGACTTATTTATCTGTCCCTCAGTTCCAACTCAGGAGAGAAAGAGGGAGTATTATCATTAGTCACCCTGAAATTTAAATAATTGGCAGCTAGTCTCGCTTTCTCTGTCTGAAGCTGCATATTTATCATCCCTGCTGTAAAGCCACTCCAAGTCTTCTCACTCGGAAAACTAACTTCTTTTTAATTTGGGCTTCTGCCTCCCCATTAACTTGGGCATTTATGTGGAACTGGGTGTTACCGTTAGTTACAGAAACTGCTAATTTTCCCCAAAATTTATTTCCCTCTTCTTTTTTCGTAACAGAACACCCAAATCTTAGTTGGGTACATGGAAGCCCAGAAGAAAATAGATATTTCCCAAGTAGATGTAGTCATGTGATTAAGTTCTGTCCAATGGGATTTAAGTGGCTGTGCATGGCTTTTAGAAGATATCCTAAAAGGGGAGGAGTTTGTGTCCTCTTTCGATTTCTTCCTATTAGCTGGAATGTAGTTGTAATGTCTGGAGCTGAGGCAGCCATTTGGGATCATGAGGGCGCAGCAGTGGTCTGCTAGATAGAGCAGGCTCATAACGGCAGGAGAGCAGATTGTCAAACATTCAGGAATTTTGCATGCTGCTTATAAACCATCGGTAGCTTGAAGTTGGCCATAGTAGGAATGTTTCCAACATAGGAATCAGGCAAATGCTACAAACAAACCCAGAGTCAGTTTACCAGCATACCACTGGATAGAGCACATGGTGAAGCTGGCAGAGCAGTAAGACATCGGGGCCGCAGACCCTGATGGCCATGAGACAGCTTGCCATGCAAAGCCTGCTTTGCCTATGTTTATATGAGAGAAGAAAATGAGTTTCTATTTTGTTTAGGTGTCATAATTTTTACATTATACCTCTCAGAACCAAACCTAATGCTAATTAACACCCAGTTGGGACACCTGGGCCAAACTCGGCATCACCTGACCATAGTTTGGGGGTCATTAGGAAACTAAGAAAGAAAATCTATTTCAGCTCGGGTCAGGTTTCCATATCCCTGCACAATCTATGGGGGACAGGATTACGTACAAGGGTTCCATGACACCTAAACCCATCCTTGTAGCAGGGATTTACACCTGAAAAAAAAGAAATATGAGCAGAGCATACACCCCAAACTAGTTCACATACTACCATTCAATACATTAGCACACAGATACCTTTTTAAAACTCATTCTGTGGAGCATCTATTCCTTTTCAGAGTATATGTCCGAATAATTCCCCCAAAGCATTTTATAATTATTTAAATGTATCTCCCTATAATTGACAGACATATTTTCCCCCTGTGCCTTGCGTGCAGCAGGGTACACACACACTCACAGCCACTGAGAGCTCTGCCGTGCGACCCTGAGGTAAGTGTCTTGTTTATTCCAATGTGGTTTCTCTCCATTTATTTTGTGTTCTGGTAAACAGTTCTGATCAATGACGCCTGACAAAAGCTGTTCAAATGATGGTGCTGTACCTGCCAAAAGGAACAAGAAGGAGTATCACAGGAAACCTTCAAATGTCTGTTTTATTGCAGCTCTAGGCACCTTCAAGGAAACAGAGAATGAAGGTCCTGAGGCAATAAGAACCTCACAGAAGTCCTTTGACTTTATAAACAGCCTCATGAGCATTACTGCATCCAGAGCAGACTGGCCAACAATGGAGGATACAGCTGGACTTCAGGGGATCTAAAGAGACTGAAAAGAACTATTGATAATCTACTAAGTGGAAATGCGTTTCCAGTGGGCTTTGCTATACTGGCCGTCTGTAATGTTGATTGAGTTGGGATACTCAAACTCAAGAACACAGCCATACCACTAAGAGTGGCATGCCTCTACTTAAAATGTGTATGTGTGTATGCTTCATTTGTGGGTTAACATCATCTCTCTAACCAGATTATAAACTCCTGCAGGATGTAGAAAGAAAAAGATAAATAAGACAAGATCCTTGACCTACTAGGGAAAACAGGACAAGAGAAGACTACAGAACGTGAGAAAAGTTTTGTGGGAGAGATAACGCAGAGTGTAGAGCTCTTGGTGGTTGACTCTCCAATACTGATTCTCTTGCAAATGACTAATCTAATCCACCCATGAGAATCCCGTTGCCCTCACTGGTCATTGGTTTTAAGATGGACAAATGCTCAATCTTAGTCACCAAGACATGGAAAGAAGTGAAAAGTTTCCTCACTCCTAAAAAGGAGACACAAAAAGAGACGCTCTCCCTCTTCCTCGGGACTTCGGGTACAACCACCGACCCAGTGGGCTTACTGCAAGGCACTAGGCACTAACAGGTGAAAATGAGGGCCTGGAAAGGAGAAAAAGCCAGATATCTGAGTAGAGAGACTTTAAGTGCCAGAGGGGGAAATAGCAGGCGTTGTTCTCATAGCCAAGAGCTAAGCCTCTTAAACAAGACCTGGTGCTTCGCATGATAACTATTTGCAGAACCCTCTTCCAGGCCCTACTCTCTACTTTGCTATGGGGCAGGGACCCTGTCTTAAGCAGGGCCTCAGGCACCGTGCCATGTGCAGCCCACCAGCAGTGTTAAGAAAAAATTCAAGAGCAAAAACTCCAACAAATCTTCTTCAAAGAGTTAGACTGGGTATTTGATGGTGAGAAAAGCAAAATGATTAGGAAGAAAAATTGGGGGAAGTTGGGAAAAGAACTATTCCAGGATCCCCTCCCTAAATTCTTCATCCCTCAAACTGTTCATACAGGAACCTGTTTTCTTCTATTGCCTCTCCAGGGCCACATTTTTCCTATCCTAACCTGTCTCTCACTTTAGAATTACACCTAAATTCTTCATCCCTCAAACCATTCATACGGGAACCTGTTTTCTTCTGTTGCCTCTCCAGGGCCACATTTTTTCCTATCCTAACCTGTCTCTCACTTTAGAATTACTGCTAAATGCTGTCCCTTTAGGGTTGCATTCTGCCCTCCACTAGTCATGTGAAGGTCTTAACCCTCATTGTGTACCAAAATCACGAGGAGATATTGTTTAACTACAAAGACCCAGGTCCCACTTCCAGACTGATTAAACCTAACATGAAGCCAGAGCTGAGAACCACGACATCACTATAATAGACTTCTGTCGGGTGCTAATGTCAAGAATTGTTGCCCGGCTCAGTTGGTTAGAGCGTTGTCCTGATACATCAAGGTTGCAGATTTGACTGCCGGTCAGGGCTCACACAAGAGTCAACCAATGAATGCATAAATAAGAGGAACAACAAAACTGATGTTTCTCTCTCTCAAAATTCAATAAATAAAAATGTAAGCAAAGGAGACAGACACCTATGAAGTTAGACTTGGAGACTGTCAACATTTCAGCAGATCCACTTCTTTCATGAAAGAGGAAGGATGGGAGAAAGGGCTTCCCTCTTGGGGGGAAAGCATTCTGCAGTGTCAGCTATCCCTTTCGTCTCCCCTCACTGTTAGGTTAGAATTCCAGCAGGGCCCTCCACACAATAAGACTAAAAGGGAAATGTTGCTTCCCACCACTACCGCTATGTTGAGGACTAGAGCTTAGCTCTGGTTGGAAAGTTGGCAAATCACTGGTCTGGCACAGCCCCTGATTCTTGGGAGAGTGAAGGGAGGAGCAGGAGAGGTGTTGAAGCTGATAGGAAGAGCTAGGAGGCTGGCTGCATTGTCCTCTTTGGGTAGCAAGAACACCAGGCTATCATACGGCTCCCATAGACTCTAAGGAAGGTAGCTGGGCTTAAGCCACTATACTTTCCCCCCGAAGCGATGTGTACCATGGTCTCAAGGGGAAGACTGCACCTGAGAGAGCTCCACCTGGAGCCCAACCAGGTGTCGCCTGTAAAGCTCACTGAAGAACCAGTATGGGTGCTCTAAGAAAGAAACTGCCTTCAGATTCCTTCCACACAGAAGTCAGTGAAGGGGAGTGTTGGCCAGATAAGCAGCCACAGAAAAAAAGAGTTGCGTATAAGTCACGCTCTTCAGAAGCGGGCAGGTGAGAGAAGTCAGCTCCTACATCAGCAGGTGTGAGAAGAACACAGCCAGACCGCCACCCCAGCACCTAAGACAACTGGTCTCTTTGGGGTGGGCAAGAGAAGGAAGAAGACTTTTGAATAAAAAAACTTTTAAACTAAAACTAACACTACTGTGGGCATAAAAGGGGCCATATACTAAACCTGACAACCTCAGGGGAAGCCTTCATGGCAAGTTTTACCAACTCAGAGGCCAAAAGTAACCACACAGGAGGGTCTGAACATAAAAATCCCCACCTAAGAGCAAGTCATAGTGGGTAGTTGCATCCTTGGTCAGTAGCTTCCTTGACAAAGGTCAATCTTTACGTGAACTTGTCTATTGGTTTTGCATCTATGATGACTTACCTCTGGAATGTCAGAGCAAGCCCTTTTTCCCAGACTCCTCAGGGCACAATCTCCCACTAGAGCAGGAGACCACAGAACCCCTCATTATCTTGTTCCCCAAATACCATCTCAATGTGCTGTAAATGTTAATTGTTAACGACCCTGTACCCACCTGTGTAAAAGAAGTGTGTCTCTCTGCTTTGCCTTGTATCCAGTCTCAGATATTTCCACTTAGTTTCTCCCACCTCCTTAATCTACCACCAATAGATTTCCTGTAGCACCCCCTCACGTCTTCTCCTTGGATTCTAGTGTATAAAGGAAGCTGCAGAACTGCCATTCTCCAGAGCATTTTCCCAATCCATGGAGATTTTGCTTCCCAGCAAATGTTGTCAGTTTGGCTCAAATAAACTCTTATAAAACGTTTTCTTAGGCTGGACATTCTTTCATCGACACTACTGAGTCTCAGGGTTTCAGTGACACTGTTTTAATAAACGGGTAGTTGTTAGGTTTGATCAAATGATTGAATGATACCCCTCCCCTGGGAACTTCATGATGGACATTCCCTTTCGCTTAAACCACATTCCACTTGCTAAGACCACATTCCACTTGTTAAGAACACATTCCACTTGCTAAGACCATTATCTCTTCCCTCCCGACCTTCCCAGGATCCGAACCTGCACAGAAAATTCTCCGCCCAGAAAAAGCCCGCCTTGAATCCTTTAAAACCTCTGACTCCCCATCCCTGAGTGCTGGCGCCATTTGGGGGGCTCAACCCATCTGGTATCCAGATGACCTAATAAATTTATAATCCCTTACCACTTTGGCCTGGTGCGTTCCTTCTTTGGCAACCCTAACAGCAGTGGCATAAGTTATGCAATTGGGCTGAGATGCCATTAAGGGAGTTTACTACCCAGGAGACAAAGAGCATTCTGACAGGACACAATTAGTAGCAATTATGGGAAAAATAACACCCTTTCATGTTTATACTCTAACACAAGGAGATTCTCTCAAAAGTGCAGACACATGTTAATGTTTGCATTCCTCCAACGCAACTCTTCAAGTGACACATTTATGTTGCCAAGGAGGTTTTCATGGAGACAAAGGTGGAGCAGGGTGGTGGTGTGAGATGGCGACAGTGTTTGAGGGTAATGTTAAGGCTTCAATGAGCCACACATGCCTTCGGATAATAGATAAATACACAATTCAAAACAGGAGCCTCACATTAAGTAACCAATCAAATCACGTTCCCCAGGTGAAATTCTTCTAATTGTCACAAAGGGGTGGGGGGTGGGGGGAGAAGAGGAGGTAGTGGGTGGTTTGGTGGTCATCCTTATAATCATGAGTTAAATGCAAAAATTAAAAAATAACCAAATGAGCCCTGATTGGTGTGCCTAAGTGGTTACTGTGTCAGCCCAGTGCACTGAAGGGTTGTGGGTTCGATTCCAGGTCAAGGGCACATACCTGGGTTGTAGGTTCGATCCCCAGCACCAGTTTTGGCCCATGAGAGAGGCAACTACCCAGGAGACAAAGAGCATTCTGACAGGACACAATTAGTAGCAATTATGGGAAAAATAACACCCTTTCGTGTTTATACTCCTAGGAGATTCTCTCAAAAGTGCAGACACAGGTTAATGTTTGCATTCCTCCAATGCAACTCTTCAAGTGACACATTTATGTTGCCAAGGAGGTTTTCATGGAGACAAAGGTGGAGCAGGGTGGTGGTGTGAGATGGCGACAGTGTTTGAGGGTAATGTTAAGGCTTCAATGAGCCACACATGCCTTCGGATAATAGATAAATACACAATTCAAAACAGGAGCCTCACATTAAGTAACCAATCAAATCACGTTCCCCAGGTGAAATTCTTCTAATTGTCACAAAGGGGTGGGGGGTGGGGGGAGAAGAGGAGGTAGTGGGTGGTTTGGTGGTCATCCTTATAATCATGAGTTAAATGCAAAAATTAAAAAATAACCAAATGAGCCCTGATTGGTGTGCCTAAGTGGTTACTGTGTCAGCCCAGTGCACTGAAGGGTTGTGGGTTCGATTCCAGGTCAAGGGCACATACCTGGGTTGTAGGTTCGATCCCCAGCACCAGTTTTGGCCCATGAGAGAGGCAACCAAACAATGTGTCTCTCTCACGATGTTTCTTTCTCTCTCTCCCTCACACCCCAATCCCATTCCACTCTAAAACTCAATGGGAAAAATATCCTCCAGTGAGAATTAACAACAACAACAAAAATCAGTAAGTAATCGAATGAAAAAGTTAATGCAGATAGAAAGCCAGAGAGACTCCGGTGATAGTTCTGAGTTAAGTTCTCGCCGTTTCCCCCTTTTCCTGTAATAAAGTAAGATTCCAGGTGCCGCTACAACTCAACCCAGTAAGGACTGATAGCTACAAAATCGCTTTACGTTGTTTGCCAGTTGTGCTGAAAACTAACACTTTACAGCAAATAACTCATGTTTCATACCTATCGTTTGGTACACAAGCACCACCTTTCCCAGAGGCCTCTGAGCCCAGGTCAGCGACAGGGCAGCGCTCCCAGAGGAGACTGGCTTCGGGGCCAGCTCCATGGCCTGAGGTAACCGCGATCTGAGGTGTTTTGAAGGCCCCTCCCCTCCCTGGGCCCACACTTTCTTTCCCTGATCTGCAAAATAGAGCCTGAAATTCTCAGCATTCTTGTCATTCCCTAAGGGCCCAGGCCACTCTCTAAACATTCTCCCCCAGAGGCACCTGAGGAATTAGGCCAGGAGTTCTTAGTAGGAGGCAAAGGGCAGCAGGGGTATTTGGGAAGACAACAGGAGGCCTCAAGAGAACACAAAAAAAGGTGATGGTGCAAGAAAAGCTTGCAACAGGTGGCTCCACCGCTCAGCACTGCCAGTGACTTACCTGGAAATGGAATGTGGGCCAGGGGGAGCTGGTACACAACTTTGTTCAAATCCTTCATAAAGGTTTGTAGCTAGTGTCACTCGTTGGAATCCTGGAATGAAAATCTTTTCACTGAGGCCCTTCCTGGACCTCAGAAGCCGTCCCTGTCACCTCTGAGTCGCTGAGATGAGCTACGTTGGCAAGAAGCCTCTTCCTCTCCTTTCTTTCTTTCCCTCCCTCTCGCCGTCCTCCCCTCCCTTTCCCTTTCCCACACACAATCTGGGAGTTTATTTGGTAAGTTTTTTGGAGAACTGGGACACACCTGCAGTTTATTCATTGAAGCCTCAGACACACCACTAGAGGGCAGTGTCATCACTAATCAGGAGACTGATTTCCTCTGGCTCCGTGTGGAGCAGGCCCACCTGCCTGCTCTCCCACAGGATGTTTCAGAAGTTTCCCTTCAATTCTCATTGTAAATAAACAAACCCAGGGCGGATACATGCAGACGCACATCACAGCGCAGCATGAATCGCCCAGGCCAAAGTTGCCGGCATAACCATCTTGCTCAACTTTGTAGCACAGTTCAGAATCCAGACTTAAAACCTGCATTTTTGCCCTCCTAGAGTTTGGAATTCCCCTCCTATGCTGTCCTCAAGAGCGAAAGGGACTTTTCAAGGAGCTGACTAACCCAGCACAGCCTATTTGTACACGATTCTGTTTTGTTTCCAAATTCAAGTTATAAACCTTTGGCTTGCTCAAAAGCAGGGCGGCCCACTGGTCCACAGCTCTCCGTAGATGAGTCATGTGTGGGAACTCGGGGGCCAGGAGCCACATGTTTCCCGGCCAGAGGCACTGAGCATGTAAACCGGGACCTGGTAAGTTGGGTCCTCGTTAGTGAGCCAAAGAAAGCAGAGCTGCTAGGAACTTTCCTGGCAGAACTCCCCTTCCTGTGACTTCATCGCACCCCTAGGCATTGACCCGGTGCCTAGCACGGGGGCAGGCTCGCATGTGATTTCTCTGAGACTAGTATTTTTAGAAGCCACGTAAACTGACTAAAGGCCTGGGTGAAATTATAAATCAGGGAGTGTTAAAGGGACAGGACAGAACATGGGCGTGGATGCTGCTGCCCCAACAACACTGGTGCTGTCCTTCTTCAAGCAACCGACACCTGCTGACACCGGGCTCAGCCTGGGATTATCAGCCCAGGCAGATAAGGGGAGGGAAACATTTGCAAACAGAGACCTCTGGAATTTCCCTCCAGTGCTGAAACACCACCCGGAGTTCAAGTGGCCATATTTGGACAAAGATTGCTCTGTTATTTTTCCTCTTTTGTATTTTCACTGCTATATCATAACATGACACTCTTTCCACGAGGCCAATGCTATTTATTTACTCAACACTTTCCCAAAGGTCTCTCTTCTCCTCTCCTATCTTCTCCCCTCAAAGGATCGGAGGTGCACACTCTGTTTTTGAGGGGAAAGATAAACTAGAGGAAGTTTATTGAAATTAGTCAGGTGGTGACTGTCACTCAGCAAATCCACACTGACTGAGGGGAAGATGGAGTTGAAAATTAGTCCCAAGGTTTAAGGATTCCATTTCCACAGAAGGCTCCCAGGGTTGGGCCACCATTGTGTTTCACAGCAGGTGAAGAGAGAAAAAAGTGCAGAAAAACAAAGAAGATTTATACTCCTGACTGAGCAAAACCCCACGAGGTGGGATGTTGACAAAGGGTGGGGATGGACTGAAGAGTGTGCAGATGGCACCCACGGCCCTCACCCACCTCCTCACAACCCCGGGCACAGGGCCAGGGAGGCACCTTCTCTCCAGGACTGTGCCCGCAGGAAATCAGGAAACAACCATCATTTTGCTTCCAGCTCACCTTTACAAATACCAGTTTAGGGCACGGTGGAAAAAATAAAAACAGATCGCAAGGCGAGGAGAAGTAAATGAGATCCCAGCTAAATAGAGCTGTTCCAGAACATGACAGCTTGGCTTCCATCCGTATTATTCTGAATGTATAATCTATGTGGCTCTTCGGTTTCCAGTAAAGGAACTTTTGTTTTGCTTCTTTTCTTCTCCCCTTTCCCTCAGAATGAATGGCTTTCTCATTAGGCAACGTTCACATGCTCTGAGAAAATGTGTTTGGAATAGAAAGACTCCCTGGAATCACAGATTAAAATGCCAGCGAGTCGCGCACAGTCTCCCCCATTCTGCGCTGGTTAGATGAGAACACCCGCCGTTCTGCATGCAGGGAACGTCTCAGGTAAGACTATTAAAGCCACGGAGCATCTACTTAGTGTGGTTATTAAAATCCTGTGGCACTCCAGTGAATAGTGTGTGGTCTGGCAGCCAGAACCTCTCTTCACACTCCTTCCCCTATATTTCCTGGATTTACAGAAGTGAAGCAAGTAGGAAAGATCAGGTCACCCATTTCTCAGATGTTAATTGAGCACCGACTCCATGACCATGGCACTGGGGTACAATAATATAAGGTATTGCAAAGTCTCTGCCCTCACAGTTTAGTCCTGAGGGGAATGAGCCAGTTATAAGACAATTATAACTTCACTCCCACAAGGATAGTTATCATGAAAAAAAATTCCAGAGCGTTAGCAAGTGTTGGCAAGAATGTGGAGAAATTAGAACCTCACACATTGTTGGTGGGAATGTGAAATGGTGCAGCTGCTATGGAAAACAGAGTTGCCATATGACTCAGCAATTCCACTCCCAGGTACTTATCCAAGAGGACTGAAAACATATCATACAGCCCTAGCCAGTTTGGCTCAGTGGATAGAGCGTTGGCCTGCGGACTAAAGAGTCCCAGGTTCAATTCTGGCCAAGGGCACATGTCCAGGTTGTGGGCTTGATCCCCCCCAGTAGGGGGCATGCAGGAGGCAGCCAATCAATGATTCTCATCATTGATGTTTCTATCTCTCTCTCCCTCCTCTCTGAAATCAATAAAAAATATATTAAAAAAAAAGAAAACACATCATACAAAAATGTGTACACATGTTCATAGAAGCTGTACTCATAGTACCCAAAAGAACTAATAACTCAAACGTCCATCAGCTGATGCATGGTTAAACAAAAGGTGGTAACCTATCCATACACTGGAAGAGCATTCAACCATACAAAGGGGGTTCTGATACATGCTACAACATGGTAAACTCTGAACACATTATGCTGAACGAAGCCAGACACAAAAGGACTAATATTCCATGATCCATTTCTATGAAAGGCCTGGAATAGGCAAGCCCATGGAAGAGAAAACAAGCTGGCAGCTGGCAGTGGATGGGGAAGGGGAGCACGGGCTACCAACGGGGGTGTGGTTTGGGGGATGATGACAATGTTCGGAAATGACATGGCGGTGATGGCTGCATAACCTTGTGAATATTCTGAAAACCAGGGGTCTGTGCCCTTTAAAGGGGTGTGAACTGTATCTCAATTAAAGGAGGTAATCACGACGCAGTGGACAGGTGCGCCGCAGAGCAGAGTGCTGAGCCAGAGCAGGCTGGGCAGGAAGGGCTCCAACAGCTTTCTGCAAGAACTGACTTTTCAGCAGAGACCATAAAAGACTCCAAACGTTAAAAGTAGGAGGGGCAACGGAGGAAGAATGATCAGTGCTGAAACAGGAACACGCCTGGTGCTGAGGGGACCGTGAGGAGTTCACTGAGCTGATGCAGTGTTGGTGGTGGGCAGTGAACCGACACGAGGCTGGCGGTGGAGGAGCTAACAAGCCGTGCTAGAGAATTTGGACTTGTACACACGTGTTGGCTCAGTTGGCTGGAGCGTTATCCCATGCACCAAAAAGGTTGCATGTTTGATTCCCTGTCAGGGCACATACCTAGGTTAGGTTGCGGGTTCCATCCCTGGTTGGGGCGCATATGAAGGCAACCAATTGATGTTTCTCTCTGTCTCCCTTCCTCTCCTAAAAAAGAAATCAGTAAATCATATCCTTTGGGTGAGGATTAAAAAAAAAAGAATTTTGACTTTATGTCAGTTATAACTGGAAACCCTTGAAAGAGTGAATGTTCAGGAGCAACAAGATCGGACTTGTTCTTCAGAGACGTTGTTCCAGATGCAGCGTGAAGAAAACGGATTGGCTACGTATCAAGAATAGAAGTCCATAGAGGAGTTAGGAGGTTACTGCACTAATACAAGTCAGAACTGACCAAATGGGGAGGACTGGGAGGTACTAGAGATGAGCTTCCAAGCTCCCTGTGTGCTCTGCCAACCCCAATAGCAGTGGGCTCTACCAGAAAGCAAGATACAGTTTCTTTTTTTAAAATTAAATTTATTGTGGTGACATTGGTCAACATGAACATACAGGTTTCAGGTGTGAGCTTCTATGTTACAAAGATACAGTTTCATAAGGAGATGATACTGATGCTGAGGCGGTACTGATGCTGAGAAGGTACTGATGCCAAGGAGGTACTTACGCTAGGAGGTACTTATGCCTGGAGGTACTGACCTGAGGAGATACTGACGCTGAGATGTACTGATGCTAGGAGGTACTGATGCTGAGGTGGTACTGATGCTAGGAGGTACTAATGCTGAGGAGATACTGACGCTGAGATGTACTGATGCTGAGGTGTACTGATGCTAGGAGGCTCTGATGCTGAGGAGGTACGGACACTGAGGTGGTACTGATGCTGAGGTGGTACTGATGCTGAGGCAGCCGGCACACCTCCCCACAGGTCCTCCTCCTGCTTTTTTATTATCAGTCGCCTCTAGACTTGGTTTCTCTTTTCAGATCACACGAGTTCAAATTTCTACTCTGCTATTTCTAAGCCAGGTGACTTCAGGTTAGCCATTTAATCTCTGATCTCAGTTTTCTCAAACAGGAAATGAGGAAAAAATTACATATCTCAGTTTTTACAGAGGGGGGTATATATGACTACATATGTTTTTTTTTTAAATCCTTATAACAGGCCCGCCCTTAGTGGGTGCTTAGTAACCTGAGTGGTATCTGTACCTCGGAGTTTGTCAGCCTGTAGTTGAAAGTCATAGCCATAATTCTTCTAGGCAAGCATGACGCGGAAGCGTAAAGAAGTCTGCCTCAGGCCTGGAACTGTCAACAGCTCAGCAAGCTGGGAAAGAGGATCCCAGGGCCATCCTGGAAATAGGCGTTTGCCCAGAAGACAAACGAGGCTCCTTAGATACCATTTCAAAATCTAATGTATTTAAATGAATTCCTAAAAAGAAAGCTCTGAGAGCTGCTCAGACAAGCCATCAAATCCAGCCTGTTTACGCTCAGGCAGGAAGGCCAAAGTTCCAGGTAAAGGCCCCCTTCCTAGAGCTCACATAACTGCAGGGCAGCAGACCATACAAATAGTTTGAGGCACCGAACCAACGGAATGTTGTCTGGAATGATAATGTGGAGAGAAAAGCAGTTCACGTAAACACAGCAGGCAATTTAATGCAAAGAAACACATGTAACAAGCATCCTACAGCTTTCCAGACACAAGGGTCCGGCTGAGGTTTTTCATGCAGAAAAACACATTTAGAGAACAGGCAAGAATGGAAAGTATCGAAATATGTTTTAAAACCTTACTTCTGGAGCTTATTGTTATCAGCACTAAATACAAGGTCTTTCTTTCCCCCTTTACCAGGTAGCGGGTCCTAATGAGTGAATGTAATTTCAATACTGATGTAATCTATTAAATAAACATGTTACCACCCAAACCTTTGGAAAGATTTCTCTCTCTCTCTATCCTCTCTCACATATACATACGTATCTTCCATGCATTTGAAACATGCCCCCTCTCACTCTCCTCCTACACCATGAAAATTTCTCTCCAACCTTCCTAAGGTTTTTCCTTTTTCGGTGATCACTGTAATGGGTTTCAGAAAGCACCAGGTGGCAGAAGCACACTGGAAATAAAGCTGAGCTAAGCTCCTGGGCAGCCCGGAAACTGCAGGGACAATCATTTTTTTAAAGACCAATAGAGACTTTTCCATTTTAAGAACAGATATGCTTAACGAAGTGAAGGGACTCTGACAGTAACAACAGGAAAGAGAATCTATCACCCATAGATATGGGGAAATGTTCCATTTTCTTCCTTCTGTGATTAGTGGTTGTGATTATATTAAATTGCAACTTTATAACCTCCCTTTTAAACTTGAACAAGTTGAGAGCACTTTTAAACCATCTTCTCTCAAAAAGAAAGTACATTATTTATACATACAGCTCCTTGTTTCAAAAAAGATCTAAGGCATCTGCATGTGTCCATAGTTTTTTAAACCCTTTAAAAAAAATCAGTTTTGGGAATGTGGCTTATTCAATCTAGACATTTTCCTTTTAGCAACAATTACTTTAGGTGAAACATTAACAATGGTGCCTGAGGCAGTAAAATTATATCTTAAGATTCCATTTCCAAAAACAAAAATGCCAGTTATTGCAGAGAATCATAACTGACCGAATGAAATGGTAACCATTTCCTTTTTTTCCTGAAACAGAAATGAAGATGTCCTTTCTGTTCGAACAGCATTCACTGCAAGACCTTTGTAACTCCGGTAAAAAAAATACAGCATGTATCATCCTTGAGCTGTCCTTATAAACTTGGATCTTCATTTTCTTATTTTTCAAACCTATACCAATAGTATATAACATGCATTATATGTTTGTGTGCATAATTACATATATGTGTATAATTTTATATGTACAAAATATTCCATAACAAATAATTTTTAAAATACTTAAGTGTTGCGGAAGCAGGAAAAAGTCATTTATATTTTTAGATTTGCTTTCAGAAAATTAACCGAAGCCAAAATTCATTTACTTCTTTGGGATATTTAATCTGAATGCTAAAAAGAACTGTATAAAATCATTATTTGGTCCATAAATGGTGGTAGAAAAGTTGAAATAAATTTTAAAAAGTAATTTGGCCCAGTCATTGGCTTTAGGCAAATGAAAAGCCATTATTATTCCCCTCTGTTCGGGCAAGTGAAGCCTTCACCAACATCAGGGGAGAGGAGGTGGGAGCCTGAGGACCCTGTGGCGAGTCCTGGGAAAATCCCGCATCTCCCCATGTTTCAGTCAGACCGTGGATCCACAGGCTAACTATGAGAAATCAGAAATAACATGCTGACTCTTCCCCTTCTTAAAATGAAAACTTAATTTGCTCTATTAAATGAGCAAAATACTCACTTCGTGGGAGGGGAAATTCAACTGTCAGGAACAAATATTATTACATTCCAGAACCGCCCAAATGGTAAGTCTTGGTTGGTTCTCTCCTCTGTAAGAACTTCGTAGGCAATCACATGAAATTCTCTTCAAGGAACAATCCCATTCATACCTCCCGAGGCCCCAGTCCGAACTCCAAACAAAAGGGCTCTCACTCTGATGGTTTCACGGGCCCTCTCCCTGCTTAAGCAGCTTTGAATAAATTTCCCATTTGACTCAAATGCTTTCTCAGCCAGTTCCGAAAGGGGATTTTCTGAACTCTGAGCACCAAGGTGAAGTCTTCAGTGGTCCAATACATTGTAAACTGGAAATAATTTGCAATAAAAGAAGGAGAAAATCAGCTTAAAGAAATTACTAGTGTAGGAACTTACTGCACTTTCTCAACATTCCTTAGGCATCAAGACTGAGCCTAGATGACTTGACTGTACACTCAGTGTTTTCCTGCCTGGTTGCTTTCTCTGTTTGCAGAGCCCTGGAGAAGATTAAAAACATGAACTCTATTAAAGTAGCACGCCTTGCCTGTGGGGCATCACGTTTAAAAGCCTGGAGACACTTCCTTGGGAAAGCCAGGACAGTACACTGCAACCATGATGACTGGGGAAGTTCATCTTTTCTCTTCTGAGTTTTGTTCCCAAACTTCTAATAAAAATAATTTAGGTTTTGGCCCTCAGAACTTTTTTTTTTTTTTTTTTTTTTACAGAAACTGCTTATCATTATACAAGAATAGTTTCCCCTATTTTTTTTTGTTTGTTTTTCCTCTATTTCTATTCTTTCCCACATAGATTAAACCAAAATAAGATTAACCAGACCTAATTTGATTCCAATCCAAGCCACTCGCCCTATGTATTCCATTCCAAATCAAGTTTAATTTACTGACTTCCTTGGGTCCCAACTGAATGATCTACTGGAATTCACGAAAAAGGTCACAGAATAATACTGCAGGTCAAAAAAAGAATGTGAAAAACACAAACAAGCTTGGAAACAGATTGGCCTAAAGACATGACTTAGTTAAGATGTTTCTTGTGGAATGCAAATGATAAAACATTGAGTGCTCCAACTGGAAAAGCAGCCAGCAGAGGAGCAGATGCATCTGCGTTTATTCATCATTCCTTCCTTCATTCATTCATTCAACAAAAACTTACCGAGCACCTATTACACCATCAGACCTGGCCTACTCATGGCCCCTAGACTTCAGGAGAATATTTGCTCTTCTGGTTCCCAGCTCTGCATGAAGCCTGTCTCCCCTTTGCCTCCAGTATTGTTCACTATATATTTTTTATATTGTGAAATCTGTGAACATAAGCTTTACTTTTTATCTATTTTTATCTTTTGGTAATTTAGAAACTGAAATGAAAACTCCCTTTTGATTCTGATAACCAGCAGCCTTTGGATTCTTTTAATCCAAAACATTTTAGATCTTTTTTTTCTTTTTAACCTTTTTTGAAAGTCAAGATTTACCTCTAAAGGATAAAATCAATTTCATTTGCTCATAATATTACAGCTAATACTATAATAGCTACATATATGGTTTTATACTAGTGTTAAGCCACTAATATTGTTATAGTTAATGTTACAAACTCCCACAATATTTTTGATCCTCAAAATCACCTTCATGTTATAGGAAGAGAGGTATTTTTACTATCTGATCAGTGTTCTTTACTACTTTTCCTCAATTTAAGTTTAGCTTAAAATTTAAGCTTTTGTCAGGGAGTGGCACTCTGTCATGCTACAAACACACTAAGAATTCCTCCTTATTATTCAAAAGGTTTCTGCTTAATCCTAAATCTTTGGTTTTGCTTGGACAACATTAACATCCACCCCATGTGGTCTAAAAACAAAACTTAAACACATGATAACAGCAGATTACAGACATGTCCGACTTCCATAAATAGAACAAAAATGCTCATGTTATTTTGGTGAACAGAAAAATCAGAAAAACTATGTCAGTCCCCATTTCAGCCTTATTTATCTAGTTAACCTTGGATAAGTCCCTCAATATTAAAATGCTCTTTTAAATTTCACCACCAGTAGAAAATCATTAATTCTAAAATATTTTGTGTAATACTTAATGCTACTGGTATACAAATTCTGAAAAGAGAGGAAAAAACCCATTTCCGTTTTCATCTCATGCAGCCTCTTAAGAGACAAGGTACATTTTTTGTGGTTTCTTGTTTAGTATCTAGAATATTGTGTTCACATTCAGTGAATTCTTTAAATTCCTTTTACTGACAACCCTCTGGACCCTGAATATAAAATTATGTAGGCATTTTCCCTGTTGCATGAAGACGGATTGGTTTGTACAAGTACACAGTAAGTTAGTGGCAGGATCAAAGGTCAAAGTCTCTGGCCGATATCCTAGCCCTGCCAGGATCATTAGGTTACACCTCTGCAAACAAGTCAGAACTCCAACACCCTCTCTAACATCAACAGAATTCTCTAAGCTGAGACTTACTCTAGCCACCCTTCTTTGCTAAATCTTTTAACCAGATCTGGTTGGTTCCCTTCCTCTCTCCATGCTTAACAAGCTGAGAAACAGATAAAAGGCAAGCTGGATGTGCAGAACAGACGTTGAATCACCCATAAGCCAGAAAAACCTGAGAGTTAACTACATGGATTTCTTTTTTCCAGTTTGGAAAGTGAATTTTCTTAAATCATATAATGAGTCTCAGGAGTACAATGTAAGTTTGCAAGAAAATTTAATTTTCATGAAATTTTTTTCAGTCACAAAATGGAAGTGAGAAAATGCATAAATTGATTTACAAAAAAGAAAAAAACACACCTGCCAGAACTATGTCACCAGAACAAAGCAGTAAAAATCACAAAAATCATAAAAGTTAGTCTAGTCACCCAAAGAATTTATAAACTGTCTGGAGATGATCTATGAAAAACATAGACACCATCCTTACACATTAGGAAGAAGTGTATGGGGTGTGTAGACAAAGAATATGTGAAGAGAACAATATCAACAGTTTTGCACTTACCAAGTGACACATACTGATGTAGGTATTTAAAAAATCTTAAGCCTTATAAATGGTAGATCCTTAAGAAGTTTCACCAGTCATTTAAGGAAATTAATCTCTCCTTCTGTGCTTGTCCACTTTAGTCTATGTAAACTTATTAAAGACAGTCTGATATATTTTATTACTGCCTTGGGCTTCTGCCATAATATATAGTATATAGTATATAGTATATAGTATATAGTATATAGTATATAGTATATAGTATATAGTATATAGTATATAGTATATAGTATATAGTATATAGTATATAGTATATAGTATATAGTATATAGTATATAGTATATAGTATATAGTATATAGTATATAGTATATAGTATATAGTATTCTGCCCAATATATAGTATAGTTTAAATGAGTGTTTTTCCCTGGAGTGGTGGGCGAGGGCAGGCTAGAAGGGGTCAATGGGGAAAAAGGGGGACATATGTAATACTTTCAACAATAAAGTTTTGTTTAAAAATAAAAATAAATAAATAAATGAGTGGTTTTCAAACTCTGGGTGCATAAGATTCACCAGTAGCTTTTGCAAAAAAGGGCAAATCCCCAGACCCTAGAATATTGGACTCAGTATATCTGAATTGGGTCCAGTGATTAATTCAGGTATTTAATAAACATGTTTTAAGTACTTCATGTGGTAGGTGTTATTAAATCCACTTTACAGACAAGGAAACAGAGCCATAGGGAAAGTGGCTTGCTAAAGGTCACAGAACTTACAATAGATAACAGTCAGGGTTAGGCCAAAGTAGCAACCAACGCCTCTGATTCACTCATTCATTCATTCTTATATTCAACAGGTATTTGAAAACCTCCATGGGCTGTCAAAAGGAAATGCACATAGATACCTAATGTCAGTTATTCTGTATCACCGCCTGTCAGCACTGGAAAAGTTTCCCCCAACCAACATAGTACTGAAGGGTACAAATCTAGACAAGGGATACCCTAGTTTTATTTCTAGAGATAGCAATTCAGTATTTTAGGAAGAGCTCTTTTCTTTGTAAACTAAATATTTTAAAAATATTTTTATTGGTTTTTAGAGAGGGAGAGGGAGAGAGTGAAACATCAATGCAAGAGCAGACCATTCATCAATCAGCTGCCTCCCACACACCCCATATCTAGGATGGAGCCTGCAACCTGGGCATGTGCCCCGACCAGGAAACAAACCGGAAACCTTTTGGTGCATGAGATGACACCCAACCAACTGAGCCACACTGGCCAGGGTGACTACACTCAATCTTTTTAAATGGGGAATATATTTTAAAATGTACCATTTTAATCTGTTTCTGTTTAGTAGCTCAGTTTGCCATCAAGAAAATCCATCTATCTCCTTACACCTATATTACCCCCACCAATTTAAACTGAAGTCCCAAATATTTTCAGTTGGAAAGTCTATTGCCAAATTTAACTTTTTTCATCAATCCCACTCATGGGGGAAAACGCTACTACTTCTGAACTTATTTAAAATAGAGATTAAACTTTACCCCTTTCTTATATTCCATACATTTTACATAATGACAAGTAAATCACCCTTGTCTAAGCTGACAGGTAAGGTATAAGAATGTACAATGTAATATCTGAGGAGGAAATACAACAACAGGAATTAGGCTGTGTGTGCAATTTCAATTAATACATATAATTGGACAAATAAAATGTTCACATGCCAGTTAAGATGCTTTTTTCTAGGTCATTAGACAAACATTACTTTCAACCTTGCGCAACTCGGGAGGAAAACGTTTTGTTTGAGCCCTTTCAAATACCACTGTGGCAGTCTGCCACAGCAATAGAAAAGTCACCCCCTAGTACCAACACCTCTAATTGCCATCCTCTGTTTTGCTGCCCTATAGTACTCAAATCAACAGAAACTGCTTGTGGTTACGCCGGAGCAGGTCAGGAGACAAACAGCCCTTGGCTTCGATATGCTTCCTGTGCTCTGCTGTCAGGACATCCGGGCCACTAGTGGTCAGGGACCCTGAGAAAACAAGTGGAGGAGCACAGAAAGGGACTCGTTGCCAGCCTTCGTGAACTCAAGCTGATTCACCGTTTGTTCAGTTCCCCTATCACCTTGGTTAATGGCACTGCCAGAGACTATATATTTGTTCAGGAGTTTGGGCACAGACATTTCTTCATAGGAACACAGGCCCAGGTTGAGCCAGGGGATTTGAGAGTAAGACAGACCTAACTGGGAAGTATTTTGAGCTTCTGAAGTAAACAAACTCAAGAAGGCCTTTCTTTGTAAAAGATGTTTTGCTTTACCCAAAACTTTGCTGTTTCCTGAGTACTCACAGTTTACCAGGGACTACAGAGATTACATTACATTTGCATCAACACATACTGCACTCTTTTTTAGGAAAGAGTTCTGACTTGCTTCAGTTGGACCTCAAAGTACAGCCAAGCTCCCTAGAAACACAGAAATATAAGATGAGATAGTGGTTTTATTACTTATACAAAGCGCCCCGGATAACCTTTTCTTTTAATTTCAGGGAAGCAAGACAAGCATTATAATCTTCTCAATTTCCTCATTGGTACAAATCACACTATGAAAGATGCATCTTTATTTTAATCCTCACCTGACAACATGCATATAATAATTATTTTAGAGAAAGAGGAAGAAGAGAGAGGGAGAGAGAAAGAAACATTGATGTGAGAGTGAAACATCGATCGGTTGCAACCTGCACACACCCCAACCGGGAATTGAACCCACAACCTGGGTTTGTGCCCTGATGGGGAATCAAACCTGCCACCTTTTGGTGCACGGGATGACGCTCAATGAACTGAGCCATCCAGCCAGGGCAAAAAGGTGCATCATTTTTTTTTTTAGTAATTCTTTTTTTAAAGTATTTTATTGATTTTTTACAGAAAGGAAGGGAGAGGGATAGAGAGTTAGAAACATGGATGAGAGAGAAACATCGATCAGCTGCCTCTTGCACACTCCCTACTGGGGATGTGCCTGCAACCAAGGTACATGTCCTTGACCGGAATCGAACCTGGGACCTTTCAGTCCACAGGCCAACACTCTATCCACTGAGCCAAACCGGTTAGGGCAAGGTGCATCATTTTAATTCTTCTCCCATCATAGCTATAAATCAGCATTGTGTCACACGTTTTACATGCATTATCTCAGTTATTTTCCACAATAACCCAACTAAGTTAGGCACTCTTTTGTCCTGGTTGCAGATGAGGAAATCACAAGGCAACCTGTCCTAGGTCACACAGTTTAAACTGAAGGGTCCAGCCAGGATCTGAATTCAAATAGCTCTAACTTGGAAATTAGTGCTCAAGTGGGTCTAACTTGGAAGCCACCACACCATTATGCTATGGTGTGAAAAAGAGCCTTGCAGCCCTCAGCTGTAATACCATGGCTCGTCAGATGTTGAATATATTCTTCTAAATATTACTGACTGTAACTGATACCAACCCTCCCTCCCTCCCCAATTCCTTCAAAGCTTACCTTAAATCCTAGGGTCCTAAAGAGTCTCCCTCTGGCCTTTAAGGAATTAATCTGCTTGTGCACACTGTCTATTCTTTTAACCACATGTAAGCGTTTTGGGAACAGAGGCAGCCTGATTCATCTGAAATCCCTAAGGTTTCCAGGTGATTCTGATGTAGGGGCAGACTATCACCCTTACACACTGCCTCCAACTAAACTGAAATCATGTTCTAAAGAGGCAAGGATCAAAGTTAATTTCAACTCTCCATTCCAAAAATAATTTTTATAACTTCCTATAGCTTATGGTTTTATGGTATTTGGTTATCTCTAACCTTCCCTCTAATTAGACCTGTTGCAGACCAATCTCATTAGTGGTCGGATACCTCACTTTTCAGGTACTGGCAAGATATCTGCTTCCATTTATATCACGTGTGACCTCAGAGTAAATAAAACATCTCTCTCGCTCTTACTTCCCCATCTACACAGTCAGCTTTTTAAGTTAGTCAGGAAGATGTTGTAAACCCATTTGAGACCAAGTAAGAGAACCTTCTCATACCCTGGGAAGGGAAATAGCTCTTACCAATTTATCTGTAAGAGTTCTTTAAAACTAAATATAAAAGGCTAAATGCTAGTCTTAAGTTTATAAGGGGCAAATCCTCAAAACTGGGTCTAAATCCTCCACATGTCTTTCCCAAACAAAATACATTTTTAGGCAAGAATCACAGAAGAATAAAGTGTCCTGACTACTCAATTACCAAAAAAAAAAGTAAATGGGTGATGATGATTTCGCCACAGGGGGAGTGTTTCCCAAGTAACTAGATATCGAAAGCTTGCAAAGCACACTGTACTTAGTTCCACCTCAATTGCAGACTCAGAAGAAAAGAAAAACACAGGAACAAATATTTTTATTTAACCATGGGTGACTGAGAATTTTATGAGCTACAGAAACACACTATTTGGAAATCCATTATAAAATTAAGCACAGAAACTGAATAATTGCAAATGCTTCAGATGATCAGAATGTACTAGAAAACGTGGGGCCCTGACCCTAACTGAGGACAGTAGCACTGCCATTAAGAACATATTTTGGGGCAAAAATAAAATTCATATGACAAATTAAATGAAAATATGAATTTAGGCTCTAAATCCTCAATCACTCCCAACTTCAAGATTAGGAAAAATAAGTCTGTCTTTCCCAAACATTAGACCATTCAGCATGATGTTTATAACACAAACTATAGCCTATGACACATATTGGGGCTACTATCTCTTCAACAGGTAAGTGAATTTCAATTCTCATACCTTTTGGAAAGGGCCAAAGGACAGTCTGCGAAGTTACCATCCTCAACCCTATGCCAACACTCTTTTTTGGGCAACAAATAATATAATGGTGTAGGGATAGGATTTGTCTTTTTACTGAGCCTAGCATAAAGTAGTATATAATGTATATTTGTGAACCAATCTAAGATACAAAATACAAGAATTCTAAGCTAAGGCTGGTTTTTGTATTCTGGAAGAAAAGACTGTCCTCTTTCTGGATGTGTCAGGAGTAGAGACAAGGTTTTTGCTAATATCATCAGGTGGTCCCCTTTGAAATGGCTGCCAGCAACTGGGCTTTATTCTAACCACTGCAGGAACTCCGGTCCAACCAGTCATAGGGCAACTTCACAACGTGCCTTGAGCTATCATCTAACACTCCTCCTCGTCCTCCTCTTCACAACCAGGACTGTGAGGAGACCTGGACTGCCTCACAATCAGCTATAAAACTTACCAATGGGTGGCACCTCTACATAGACCCTCATTCAGATATAACTAGGGATGGAAGTATGTAGTCTTTATTAAAACCTATACAGTGAATTTTAATGGGTGGGAGCAGAGACTACAATCTGGGCACCTCATTTCTTATTATGAATTTAGCATAATTATCTTATTACATGAGCTCTGATGTCTTTTCTCATCCAACTCAATAACAGCTATATAACTACATTTTATTTTGAACACCACTTTAAAGTGATTTACTAAAAAATAAATAAATAAATAAAATCCTGACTTTTATAACCAACTTCCCGAGTTTCTCAACAGGCATAACCAGATTTAAATTTTTAAAAAACACAGAAGATATATCTAAGCACTGCCTACCATTTGCACAGAAAATAAGTGAGAAAATAAATGAGAATGGCAAAGAACAAGTAGATTTCTGTCTTCTTACATTTTCCAATAAAGGTAGTAATTAGAAATGTTGGCTTTTACTAAGAAGAGCTTTATAAGGCCCTCTGGTTTTTATAGCATCTGATCATTTAGATGGTTGTTAAGGCTTTTAATTTTCTACAAAGAAAGGAAGCTCTTGATTCCAGGTCCTGAAAAGGAAATGTACAAGACAAGACTGGACTTCTTGGGCCAGAAAACAAGGAAGCTATCGAAGACCAAAAGGACAGACACAGGCCTAACTTGGAAGGGGCTTCCCAATGGCCAAATCTGGGACAATTTGGACATAAAAAATAATGACTGCAATGGATTAAAACAAATTAAATACATAAAACAAACAAATGACTTACCTTTGGAGTTTGCTTGGGCTCTGGTCCATTACTGCAAAGTTGGTAAATAAAGGGAAAGAATCAACATGATCTTATCTTCTTGTGTCTTAGGGAAACTAAGTAATTGATGAAGAAAAGTCTCCCTTTAAAGAATTCCAACTACTAATGTAAATAGACGAATAGAATTAGAAAACTATCACTTTCAATACCTAATGATATACAGTGGGGCCTTGACTTACGAGTGTCCCGACTAACGAGTTTTTTGAGATACCAGCTGTCTCTCGGCCGATTTTTTGCATTGAGTTGACAGAGTAATTTGAGTTAATGAGCTCCTTAACGAGCTCGGTCTCAGAACAAATTAAACTTGTAAGTCAAGGCCCCACTGTATTGGATCTTGGCAATAATTATCAATGTTTGTTAAAACCATTACATAGCCCTAGCTGGTTTGGCTCAGTGGATACAGCATCAGCCTGCAGACTAAAGGGTCCCAGGGTTGATTACGGCCAAGGGTACATGCCGGGGTTGCGGGCTCAATCCCCAGTGGGGGGCCTGCAGAAAGCAGCCAATCAATGATTCTCTCTCATCATTGAGGTTTCTATCTCTCTCTCCTTCTCCCTTCCTCTCTGAAATCAGTATTAAAAAAAGACACACACACACACAAAAACCATTACATAAATGATAGGGAACTTTAAAATAGAGTAATCAAGCTAATAGCATCTGAATCTGTTAATCAATCTTAACATCATTGAAAGTGAGACAATCAGCCCTGATTGCTGAATTGGCTGGAGCATCATCCCGTATGCCAAAAGGTTGTGGGTTTGATTCCTGGTTGGGGCACATATCTGGGTTGCGGGTTCGATCCCCAGCTGGGCTGAGTATGGGAGGTAACTGATAAATGTTTCTCTCCCCTTTCCTCTCTTTCTAAATCAATTAAGAAAAACCACATATCCTAGGGTGAGGACTTAAAAAAACAAGTGAGAGACAACCAGACATTATATACCTTCAGATGTGATTCAACTTGAAGTACAAACACCTATGAAATATTGAATCTAATAAAGCCTCTACATCTAATTAACAATTTACAGAAAATGGGGAGCAGGAGGGATGGATAAGTTAAACCATAAAGATATAATCATTCAAATGCAAAATGTAGGAAATTCTACAGAATAATCTAGTTTCTTCACTTTGAAAAATGGCATAAAAACTAGGGTTGTGTGTACTTATAGGTTAAAAAAAGACTTAAGAGACATATTAAACAAATGTAATGAATGACTCTTATTTGGATCTTTATTTAAGTGAACAGTACGAGGGCATCTTGAGGTATCTGGGGAAATGTGAACACGGGTGTGACATGCTGTGGCAGCCATGAAGATGAGCCTCTCCAGTCTCCCACACCTGCTTAACTGACAGCTGCAGCTGCTTCCCACTGGCTGCTCCCTGCCAACAAAGGAGCAGAGCAGGAATACAAAGGCAAGCCCATTCCTGCAAGATGTGGGGCTCCTGAGAGCTTGCACTTTTGGCCGCAGGACTTTGACGGTCTTGCTAAAAACTCTGAACTGTTCTGTGGATGAAGACTTCCTGCCCAACCACCCTCCGTCCCTCTCTCCTTCACATCAGTCAGACCTGAACTGAGGTCTTCCAACCGCCCCGCCCTCCTACCCCGTTGTTCCTCACAGGTGTGTTCTCCCAATACATTTCTTGCAGGCCTGTTTCTCAGGAGAAATTGAACTAAACAGATAGGAAGAAATTAGCATTAAATTTGTTAGGTATGATAATACATAGTGTGGTTATTTTTAAGTCCTTTAACAAGTATTTACTGGTTAAATGATAGAATGATTGGAATTTAACTTTAACTATCCCAGAAAAAGAAAAAAGAAAGAAAGAAAAAAACAAAGAGGGCTAAACTAAGATTGGCAAGATATGGATATTTTCTATTCTTTTGTGTATATCTGAAAATGTTCTTAGTAAGAAGTGGGAAATACCTAACTAGTAATCTTCAAAACTATCAAGGTCATCAAAAACGAGGAAAGTCTAAGAAACCGACCTAAGAGGACGGTATGGAGACGTGGTATCTTTGATTGGACCCTAGAACAAGAAAAGGACAGTAGGGAGTAACTGAGGAAACCTGAATCACGTATGGACTTCAGTAATAATAATGTACCCATATTGGCTAAACTATGACAAATGCACCATGCTAATGTGAGATGTTAATAACGGTAAACTGGCTGTGAGGTTATTCAAGTACTCCGTAGTATCTTCATAATAATTCTGTAATAAACCTGCTCTAAAGTTTTTAAAGACTAAAAGGTAGCTTATTTGACTATCTCCTCATATTTAAAAAATGATTTAAAGATTTTACTCTCCCCATGGACCTCCCCAGTGTCCATAGATGCAAAATCAAACAAACAAATAAACTATAATTGATGAAACATTCATTTATTTGTTTCAATAAAGTTTTAAAATGTAAAAAAATGCATTATTGTTACCAAAAACCTTCAGAGATAGATCTTAACAGAAAAACAAAGATTTCATTCCACAGTCTCTTAAACTTAAGAATTCATTTGCGTTCCGGAGATAATACTAAACTAATGGGTTTGTGTCAAACTGCCAACATCATGCTGCGGCTTCTCCTGGTACAAACAGCCTTTTGCAATGTAAGCAACAACAAAAAGATCACTTTGTTTTTACTAGTTCATGTTATATTATTCATATGATGTCCAAAAAGAAAAAGGAAAACCTTTGCTTAAAAATAAAAATGCATAATGTAAATTTGCAAGCTTTGACCTGCATCAGAAACACTTAAAGGGCTTGTTTAAACATAGATTGCTGGGCCTCACCTCATTCAGGTGTTGGGTGGGGCCCAAGAATTTGTATTTCTAATAGGTTTGTAAGTGGAGCCAAAGCTACTAGTATGGGGACCACACTTTGAGAACCACTGGCAAAGTATTTAGTAGGACAATGATCTATCTATAATAATAAAAGGGTAATATGCTAATTAGACTAGACGTCCTTCGGGATGAAGCCAGGGCTGGAGGGAAGCCAGCCCGGGGCCCCGGGTGCTAGAGAGAAGCCGGTGCCGGCAGCCGGGGGAAGGAAGACCTACTCTTGCACAAATTTCGTGCATCGGGCCTCTAGTTATGTCGTAAGAGTGAGTATATCATAGCAAAAGGCAGAACAATGCATTGCTTTGTAACCTTGGGCAAATGACCCTTCCCATCTGTACCTTGCATAATTTCTAAAGAATCAAATAAAAACAATATTTAAATATTCAGTAGTGCCAGGCATTTAAACCACTGAACACAATGCCTGGCACTACTGAACGTTTCTATGCTATAATTAAGTAGGGTTAAAGTTATATTCAAATTGTTAACTGATTTGTTATGCTTAGCTGTACTTCTTAAGGTATATTGATCTTAAAAGGGTTACAAGAAATGAGGCACTTTTCAGTCTCCTACGATCATCAATGAGCATTGCTGAAGTGTCCATTATAATTTTCACTGATTCACTAGCTTAAATAGTAAATATTACAGCTAATATGAAAATTATTTGCATAGTTTTACTATAAATTAGTGACGTTGTTCACTATCCTGAATCATTTGTACATGAAACTTTCAATCTATGAAAAGCCAATAAATGTTCAACTTTAACATTTTATCAAATGAATGTATTCTTACCAAAAGTGATTTGAAGGTTTTTCAAATGGGATTTCCTGTGTCTTTGATAGTTTTGTTTATACTTTTGTACTAAAAATAATAAAAAGAAATCAGATACCTTTCTATTAATTTTTCTTAATTTGCTTCCATAAAACTAAAATAGTGAGCTTTTTCCTTTTAAAGGCATCTTTATTCAGTCACAGAAATTTTTTGAAAGTGCAAGTAAAATTGTACATTTGATCCAGTATTAATAGGGAAGTTTCATTTTTAGCTTCCTTTTAAACCTTATCTGGTTAGAAATCAAAATAAAATGAATGGATTGTAAAAGATATTATATCTTTTATCCATCTCTTTAACATAAAGGTCCAACATTACATAAATTCTTTCCAAGAAGTTGACCAGGAATAAAATGTAAGCTCTTGCAGAGGTGAAAAGAGAAACTAGAAGCAAGAGATTAAGAAAATATGTGGGCATTTACAGTTACTGATAGAATTGTGTGCACACATAGAGTGAATCGAGAATTTAAAAAGGATATTTGATGAAGTCTAAGATAAATGGCTCCAGTTTCCATTAAGATTAAGAGACCTTGCGAATGTTTTCAGTAGGCTCGCTCCAGTAATGGAGTATGTTCTTATAAAAGGACTTGAGACATTATCTACACATTCTGACTGAAGGATGCTTGTTCACTTGTTAGACATGTATGACATTACTGAAAAGATTAACTTAGAGTTCTAGAAGTAAAGAAGACTGATTAGCTTGTGAGGGTGTATGAAGAATGGCATACTAGCAAAAAGTTATGAAAACCATTTACTAAAAAAACAAAGACTGGATTTTTACATTCTCAGACCTCTATCTTTTTCAAACTATGAAGGACCTGAGATTCTTTGAACACCAGCAGATGTAGTTGATAACAGTTCTTATTTGAATTAAGAAATTACTCATGTAGTTTTAAAATACAAAGATAATTAAAATGTTCAGTCAGCTTGAACATGTGTACACGTCTTCAGTTATTCAAAGAGCCTCACCATTAATGTAGTCAGATCTTATCCAACCTATATTTTCATTTTTAGAAAATTTTACCTTCTATAATATACTAAATAAAAATTCTAATGTACTGCATACTATTTCAGTAAGAGGCACATAAGTTAATTAGAATATTAGCATTTACTTTCAAAAGTAATATTCATGGTCAGGATTTTACTGACAGTACAGTAAGGAAATAACCAGTGTTAAAAATAAATGAAAATTTACTTTTTTTATTGAGTATTTATTTTACATGCAAAGCATATTAAAGTGAATCAAGCTGACTACTCCACAATGAAAACCTATGCAATGGGAATTGTGAAAGGTGTCTACACAATACTAAGTGGGCCAATAAATTATCCAGATGTTTTTCTAAAAATATTTGAATTACCTAAATTAGCTGATTTTTCAACAGTAAATTTTAGCTTTCATATGGTATTTTCTGGTAGCAGTAGCCAGCTAATACTTAAACTTAGAAGAAAAGCATAATAATAAAAAGCCCTGAATATCACAGCCAAATCTTTCAAGAGAAAAGTTCACCAAAAAAGTAATATACACACATTAGGTATCCAGAGGGGGAAACAAAAACAAAACAGGCATGTAATAAATGTCCATCAAGTGATCATCACTAGCATTCTATTATTACCAAAGTGACTGCCCATATGCCAACTGTTTGTTAGACTTAAATGCCTAAAACAAACCAGTAATCAATAATATACAGTGGGGCCTTGACTTATGAGTTTAATTCGCTCCGTGACGGAGCTTGTAACTCAAATTACTAGTATGTCAAATCAATTTTCACCGAGTGAGACACGTGATGCTGGGCTGATGTTGTGGCGTTCACTGTGACGTTCGCTGCACAAACTAGCGGTGGGGTATCTGAAGCTGGCTCGTAACCCAAATTTTAGCTCGCAACTCAAAGCAAAAAATCGGCCAAGAGACGGCTCGTATCTCGAAAAACTCGTTAGTCGGGACACTCGTAAGTCAAGGCCCCACTGTATACAGAAAAACTAACTTAAAATCATGTTTGAATACATCAACAGTTTGGTGTATCTGACATACATTGAAGTCTTTTTACTTTTTACTTCAGTACCACTATAAATTCCTTTAACATTTTCTTTTCGTAATACATAGTTATCTAAAAGAAATATGGTGCAATACTTCCCAATAGGTCTTTCACTCCAACATTCAGTAAATGTTGCAGCACATGAAAGGGTACAACGAGACCTAAAAGACAATGGCTGAATAATAAATACAAAAAGTACTCTCGAATGAACTATTCAGATTAGACTGGTTAATGCTACTTAAAATTGCACTTTGTGCTCCTAACTCACACCACATAGACTGTACATTGCTAAATGGAAGGGCTGGCACATGTCCATTCTTTTATAACTTCTGTAATATCTGTAACTGTATACCCAGTTGACTAATAAATACTTGCTGAAAGAATGGCTATGAAAATTTAATGTAACCCTCTCATCCATAGTCTTCTTATATACTGACACGTGATTATTTTGGGGATGAGGATATGATTTGAACATGATATGAGATTCTAGCTAAGCAAAATAAAAAACTACGGGCCTAGGTTTTCTTGGGTAATGCTTCAAGTCTTTATATTGAGAATGAAACAACCAATTTCTATACATCACCGACAACTTATTTGCACAGGGGGGGAGTACCTTTTATTGAGACACCCGATGAACAAAATGTTCACTGTTTAATTAATATTACGCTTTCAGTTTAATGGAATGACAAAAGAAAAAGTATTACTAAGTTCTAAGTAATATAAATTACAATCCTAGTCCATGGGATGTCCTTTATTTAGCGAGCATAATTCCAATACAAAAGAAGGTTACTGTTACATATTAGGAGTGGTTAGATACAATAACAGAATGTTTAGCCCTGACTCTAACATGTTATTTTTAAGTTCAGATTCATGAATGCTAGTTCTTTCTCATTTAACATACTCCCCCAAGTGAAAACCTGGTGTATTAGGTTTTTATATTACAAGATGAAAATATATGCCTGAATCTTGTAATGGATTAACAAGAGCATTTAAGTGACAACATTGCATGAAACTTACTAGGCATAGACTCAAGATCATAAAAGTACAAAGATGACAGATGACAATCACTGTACATGTGAGTATTATCTAGGACATCAGATCAATTATCAAATGCAAGGCCTTTCCTATTTCGTCTTAAGGTGTTGAACATATTGCTATGTCTAATACACTTACTTCTATTATATTCAACAAAGTATTCGTGGATGCAAAATCTTGCATCTTAATTTCTAATTATAAAAATCCAGATTAATCCAGAAAACATAAAACACATATAATTGAGGTAGGTAGGTTTTTGACCTTAAGAATACATTGCTTCTACCACAATTAAAAAGTTATTTTAAAAAAGAATATATTGCTTCATGGATCTGCCCCTGATACTTAAGTTTCAATGTTTTAAACCACACGATCAAGTGTGACAGTGCTAATCTACTATGTTTAGTAAATTCCCTTAGAAACACACCCCTAACATCTTCCTTTTCCTCTAATGATAACAGTAGTGCAATAATATTAATAATGAACAGATTATTTAATCAATTCCCAAGTTAATACATGTCGAAAATCAGGGAGGCCAGTTGTATTCATTTTAAAGTTAATAATCATACTGTTTGGAAAATAAGATCACAAACACTTTATAACTTTGGATATGCTTTATTATGCCACAAATTCCCAGGAAATATAAGAAATAGTTCTTCTGAATGGGACTAATAATTTCACAAATACTAGCACTTTATTGACAACAGCCAAGTTTTCTAAGATGGTGCACATGTATTTAAGCTACTTTTTCAAAATCTCAATATTTCTATAAGTTTTAAAGGGATATTGTAGCAGATCCTACTTTATTTTTTAATATTCAGTGTAAAAATCTATATGTGAAGTAAATACATATATTAAGGAAGAACTGCATGTGAAAAAAGCCTTGCCTAAGAACTCAGGTGATGCATTAGCACTAGGTACCATTATGTAAAAGATCATCGTCAGAAATGTTCCCAATAAACTGAGAAAAGGAAAAAAAATTAAAACTGCTCAGTCTTTAGAAGTATTAATTAGTGGTATAATTTTAAAAAGGGAAATGGAATATTCCTTTACTTACATATGGATTAAATAAATTAGAAATACTTCTTTTACTGAAAAACCAGTATACTTAACATATTTTAAGGCTAAATACTGACAGCATTTTCACAATGTCCAAAATGTGCATGGGAAATTAGGTAATACCGATATTTCTGCCACATACCTAAGGGTAAGTAAAGGGAGATGAGTACCTCAAGCCAAAGGCAGTAACTGAGCCTGGCAGACCACCTGACATGTGGATAGTGGATCACTGTCCCACGCTGGGCAATGTTCTCTGAAAAGGATGCCCTTTAGGGCAGTAATTCTGCACTGTATCAAAGTTTGGTAATTTAACATTGAAATTGTTGGTTAATATATATGGACATATGAAAACTTCCCCCGAGACCAGGTTATTAAATAAACTAAAAGGGGAAACAATGCTGGTAGCTAAAATTATATTAACTCCAGAGTCCCCAGTGGAAGGTATAGAAGGAAAGAGGCAACAGCAGCTGTTTCCAAACTTACGTTATGATCAGAATCATCAGACAGTGGGTGAGCTTTAAAAGGGTCTCAATCTAAACCTATCTAGAAACTGCAGCCAGGAAATTATTTTTTAAGCAACCCAAGTGATTCTGATGATCAGCCAAGGTTGAAACTTCTGAAGTGGAAAGGGGTATGGGCTAGGGGGGCAATCTAGGCCACTGCAAAGAGTTTCAGAATTCAACATCTGAATTTTATCATTTACTCTACAATTTTTCCAACTGTCTCACTCTTCCTATTCTTCTAATAGTGAGTAATGAAGGGGCTAAGCAAATGAAGGAAAAAGAATCAGTGGGGTACCTAAAACACATTTTACTATGTTCAAGCCACTTATGTATATTAATTAGATAAATGGGCATCCATATACTCATGTTTGAGACTCTACTAACACTTCTTAATATTAATGTTATTTTAAAGGAGGGGATTTCCTTACTCAACATGAAAATGTAATATAAAACAACTCTAAATACTAATGATAATAGAAAAAATTTGTATAATTCTTTAAAATAATTATTTTTTAAAAATCTAATAGTAGAAAGAAAATCCTTTAAATTTGAGGTAAGGCAATAAGTCTCACATATGATAACAACTGTGTCAGTGTTATTCTCCAAGTTAGAAATTAAGCAAAAATATTTCCATGCTAGTTCTGTTTATGTACTCTTTTGTAATGTATAAATGTTTTTAGTGTGGATAAATATCTTGGTTTTTATTTTAATGTATATGATAATTAAAGATATGAAATTTTTTCTTATCCACTAAAATCGTACACTCTATCAAGGCTTGATGAATAAACAACTTTTTAAATACCCCATGTTCACTTATAAACTAAAAAAGGTAGTACCTACATAAGAAATTTTATATTAAAATTACAAACATTATGTTCTTCAGAAGTTAACATGATTTAAAATTTTTGCAATATTCAAATACAAAATACATTTTAATTTACTATAGCACAATTCAAGTATTCTCTTAAATTTTGTATTTAACCAACTAGTTAGTATGTGATATTAAGTGACTTTTTATAATAGCTTTCCTTTTTAAAGATGACTGTTATACAAAATAGTGCGACTCTATCTATATACTCTAAATTGCTTAGATTAAGTTGAAAGAACAAAGACAGCAGACAAAGACCTTTATGAGTAAATCACCTACACATAAAAGGTTGCACACCCCAGTAATAAGGCATTTGCAGGTAACTCCCCAGAAGAATTTGAATTCATGTAAACAAAGACTATGTATATTCCTTTAGGGAGAAAATGCACTACCATAGATAAAATATATTCAAATGGTTGTGACTTTAAACTATATATTATTTGAATACCACACAAAACCAAAGAGGCATAACCTGTAATTTTAATGACCGAAAGATGTTACTTATTCGTGAAATAAAAAGTAGATACTTTTTGAAACTAACAATGAAAAGGAAATGTTTTCAAAATAAACATCCACTGTTTTCCAGAAATAAATATACATACTTAATGTATTGCAGCACAGGAATATTGTCCTCATATTAACCGTAACATTCAATCAGTAGTTTTAAAATATTTTTCCACACTGAGGCTGAATCTTCTACCTTGTCAGTTGCCCAACGACTTTTAACAGAGTTTTATTCTCCTGCTTTAGTTGTTCATTCTCATCTTCAATATCATCTAGGTCCTTAAGGAAACAAAAAGGAAAATAGTATGTGAGTTTTTAAAAATGTTCTAAATAAAAACACTTCAAAAAATACACACTCAGAGGTAATTCATATAAGCAGTCAGTCTGGAAATGAGGGCAAGTTCTGAAAACAACTTTAGGTAGAAATGTGCCACCTAAAGGAGCATACACTACTCAACTCCTTCTCATTGATAATATGAGCCAACTTTTGCCAGATCTTTCAGTTTTTCAAGAGACGCCAGAATTCTTTAACTGTAAATCTTCCAATTTTTAACTATTACAAATAACTTAATTTTTTATTTTAAAAAAATCCCCCATTCCACAAAAAGAATACATATTGGGGCAATATGAGGTTCAGAGGCTCACACTGCAACCTTGTGTCAAATTAGGCATCAAAAAGAAACAGGTACAAGTTCTGGATATACTCCTACCACTTTGTGTGACCTTTTAAAAGTGTGTATGTTGTGGGGTGAGAACCTGAGGAGTTGATAAGAACTGAGGCAAACAGAAAAGGCGATCTGGGGCAGACAGAGTTGATCTGGCTTCTCTATGATATTTTGTTTGAGTGAAAGGTTTTAGAGCTTAAAAAAATTTGAAAGCCACTAAACTAGGTAATCACCCTTTGGCTTTAAAGTTATGTGATTCTAGCTCTAAGTTCCCTATTGTAATTCTAGTGCCTTATATAAAACCATTTGGTAAATACAAAGGCCATCTGCTCTAAGTTTCAGTTAGAAGAAACATTATTTCAAGGCAGACTATTTACTGATGGTTGGAAAGCAGACATTTATAGATTTATCCTTGCAATTCAAAATACTAAAACTTGGAGCAATCATTATATGTGCTATTGGAGAACAGCATTCTAATAAATTTAGTATAGTCTCTTTGGATAATTAGGTCCATGATTTAAAAATGTACAAGAACATCCCTGGCTGGTGTGGCTCAGTTGGTTATACATCCTGTTCACCAAAAGGCAGCAGGTCTAATTCCCAGTCAGGGCACATACCCAGGTTGCGGGTTCAATCCCCAGTCCAGGTGGGTGTAGGAGGCAACTGATTGATGTTTCTCTCTCCTATCAATGTTTCTACTTCTCTGTCTCCCTCCCTTCCTCTCTTAAAAAAAAAAAAAAAATTTAAAAATGTACAAAAACAGAATTTGCATTTACTCACAAACTACATGAGTGATGTTGAAAAACTGATTTGTTTAAAGCAACAATAAAGATACATGATTCCTAGAATTACTACAACTGAGACTTAGATAAGATTTAGAATTTTAAGCTCTGAAAGTGCAGATGTTTTATTATTCCCTTTAATGCACAGTGCTAATACATCATAAACACCAAAAATATTTGCAGATTTCATTAAATCATAGTCCATAACCAATAGTTAATGCCTGTGTTCTGAACCAAGATGAAAGACAGCCTATAAAAAATAAATTGTTTAGAAGTAGGATTCTCGAATACCTGAGGCCAAATACTGGCTCAGTTGATTACTGTGTGATTACTACACATGACCTTGAGCAAGTTAAACTGAGTTTCAGCAGCATCATCTACAACCTGTAGTTAATGCCTTTCAGCTATGTTATGTTGCACATAATGAAGACTGTATTTTCTCTTCTTTCATAGTTAGAGTTAAGACTGGATTAGAAATATGTTCTTTTTCCCCTAGCAAGCATGTCAAACTCGCAGTTGGCAGGCCACATGCCTCCTTCAAATAAATGAGGCATGTGGCCTGCCAGCCTCGAGTTTGACATGCTTGCAAGGTAAACATTTCCTTCCTCTATCCTATCTAAATTCTTCTAAAAGCAAAACTATGGAATCTCTTCTCATTACCATTACCTAAGTATCGTCTAGCATTAAGACCTGCTTTTTTAAGCAGGAAGTAAATTCAAGGGCTAAAAAGAAAAAAAAAGAGCTACAAATATTCATAAGAGAAATCTTCAGATAAAGCTTATTAACCTAAAGTTGAGAATGCATACATACACTTGAAGAAAAAGAGGTAGGGAAAATACAAAGAAATTTGGAATGTCCTATAGCAAGGAAGTAGTAACTGCAGTTCTTCATTGAGGAAACTTTGTGCCTTTTATGTATAGTGGTGACCAAGCTGCCTCTCACCTCCAGATGAACAAAACACAAAGCAATCCATTCATCAGTCCATCTCCAACAGAATAATGTTAAGTAAATACAATTGATAATTAGACAGAGGAAATAAATTTACAGAAGGAAATATTTCTTACTACCACAAATTAATGGCATTAATGAAAGAATCAACCAAATAATGAAATTAAATAATTTCTTCATATCTATATATTTTCATCCAATTTCCAGAAAAAAAGGAAATGATGAAACTGAAATATGTAAATACTCACTCTATTTAACAAGTCAATTTCTTCTTTGAGTTTTCCGATCATTTCCTCTTTATCTTGCATCAGTCTCACAAGTCTTAAGTTTTCCTGCCTTTCTCTTAATATTTCCTAGTAAATATAATTACAAAGTTGATTAATTGGAAAGTAATTGGTGGTTTATAATCTTAAGTGTCATACATCTGCCAAATATGGTGAAGATAATATGAAAATTTCCACTGAATTTTCCTGCCACTTGATGAGGGAAGGAAAAATCCATCCCAGAAAAGAACCAGAGAATGAAAGGAACATAGGAGTTGTAAGATATGTTTCTGATTAAATCTATGTTTACACAAGTCTTTAACAAATACTAATACTCAAAGTCCCCTCTTTAGCTTATCACCACCATTAGTAATAAAATATTTTGATCGATAATATCTGTTTGAAGAAATTCAAATTTATTAAAAATATAGTTTAAGAAATTTACTTTGTTATGCACCTGAAACTAATATATGTCAACTGTATGTCAATTGTAACTGAAAAATAAATTATTTTAAAAAGAAAAGGAGAAAGCTATATGGAAAAGTCTAAACAGAAAAAAAAAATGGCCCTCAGTTTTACTTCCAACTCTGCTAGTTAACTGACAATGGATAAAATGAAGAAACTGAAATAGATTACGGGTTTTTAAGCTTCTTTTAAAACAACGTAACACCTTTTCCAAAGAAATCTTATTTAGAGAAACCAGGGACTTGGGCTAGGTCAGCCACCTTGGGGGCAAAAGAGAAGCAGAACTGAAAAGGTCTCACCCAGAACTTGTTTCTTTCCTACTAACCCTCAGCGAAAGCAGCCGGCCGGCCTCTTTAATCAACTGCTGCCAGCCACTAAGAAGGCAATCCAAACCCTTGTGGAACTTTCAACACCTTTCTGAAGAATCCCCTTGAAACCTACTGAACTATGTATTCCTTAAAGTTTTAACTTTAGATTTATAGAAAGTAGTTTGAAAGCTCAGATGTGAACTAAAAATAATGATATGTTATAAAAGAAACAACTTTACAAATTAAAACTCTACTAAAAATAATCTTTATATCACAGGTAATAATTTCAATTTAGCAAAACAAAACATATTTTCAATAATCAGAAAGTAATTCAGTACCATTATCAATTTTAGAGGTTGACTGTCTATAGAACCTGATAACTTTATACCAATATCCATTTGCATTGTTCTCAAAGATACTACTAAATAGGTTTATTCTTAAAATTGTTTCAAACATCATCTGTATATTGCTTTGTGTTTATAACAAATGTTACCCCAATAAATTTAAGAAAATTTAAAAATTGTTTCAAACACGAAATATGGCTCTGGGCTCTAACTCAGAACCCAGAAGAAAGTCTACAAATGACCATTTGTACAGATAATAAAATAAACACACAGTAGTGCATTCTGCCAGGAAAACTTGTAACCATTTCAAAGGCAAAGACTATTTTCAATATATTAAAGATAGTAGCACTTGGCAGGATGGGAGTAGCCATTAAATATTAAGGAATACAAGAATTGGCTCTGCTTCTAAAAGTTGTAACATCAACAGAACCGGATACAGGAAAATATTAAGGAAATCAGAAAGTAAACCTAGCCACTGTGCATCTAGACAATAGACGTAAGACAGTGATGCAAAGCTGCTAGTTGACTATACATGGAAATTACCAATAACACCAATGATATCTTCCATTGGTGCCCTTATTCTTTTCCCTTTTTTTTAGCACTGTCGCTCCCCTACAAATTTCAATTTTTTCTCTCTTAACTGCTATGCAAATTAAAAAAAGAACTCCAAATAGTATATTAATTCTATCAACCTTAAATAATTTGTAACTCATACCTTTTCGAGATCTTCAATTTTCTTTTCCAATGTGTTACTTGAGACCAAATTACCTGAAGCATTTGCATCCCTATTATGTCTGCTGAAACCACTTCTATCTGTTCGGGGATATCTACTTGAGATATCTTCTTCAGAGGCAGTGGTTGTGCTATGAAAATAAAAAGATAAAAAAAATATATATATATTCAAAAAACATCTAATATACCCAGCAAGAAGAATGCTGAAAATATTTTCTATTCACCATAAACAATTACCATTCCCTGAGAACACCTGGTTATAGTAATCAACTTATTTATAACTATAGAAGTTAATAATTATTCCAACACAATGAAAAACACTCATTAATTCTTTTGACCAGTATCTCCTGGATAGCTGGTAAGGACAAGACACTGTTCTGGATACTGTAACAGAAAACACAGACACAGACTCTGCCCTTCAACTTAACAGAGATCACAACTAATTATAACAAAGCAAGACCATCATCACAATAAGGTAAGTTAGGGTACTATGACAGGGAATTAATGCAGACTATCTGTGATAGAGAATCGCTTTCATTTTTTAAAACAATTCTAATCCATCATGGACCAATACTTTTATAAAAGATCAAGTAAAAATGAACTATTGGAAAAATAAAAGAGACCATACAAGTCCAAATATTTTATTAGATTCTGACCCACAAAATTATATTTTAAAAATATAATTAGAATAAATAGAAAAAAGGAAAGAATTACCTAAGATTGCATATTTTTCACTGGAAGTATGCACATAGGCAATAATAGGCTATCACACTACTAAGTCACCTGAAGGCTTGACTGGACTGGAGAATTTGCCTCTAAGCTCATTCACATGTCTGATTGCAAAAGGCCTCAGTGTCTCACTGGCTGCTGGCCAGAAGCCTCAGTTCCTCAGTATGTGGGCCTCTCCATTGGGCTGTTCACCATATGGCAGCTGTCTTCCAGAGAGAAAATGACATAGCAACCAAGACAGACACTGCATATCTGTTCTGCCCAAATCTCAGAAATGACATTCTGGCATATCAACTCTGTTGCAATGTGGAAGGGGATTACACAAGGTGTAAATACCAAGAGGCAGGGCTTCCAGGGGCTCTCCTGGAGGCTGGCGACCATACTTGTTAACTTACCTATACTAGGTTGGACTGATGATTATGCTGCTCACAGGGGTAAGGTATATCGAAACTACATGTATGTTTTGTTTAAATAGCACTCAGAACAGAAAAACTAGTTTCACAGGTGTATGCTGATAGGAATAAAAGAGATTTTAAAACAACTTCAGCAAGCTTAGGATATTCATTTTCAACTTTTACCACAAATGCAGAAAATGACACTTTTCAAAATGTCTTCAGTCCTTCATTAGTAATCAGCTCCAATCATTTAAAGTTAAATCTAAAATAGCTTTTGATAAAAAATGGATTCCTGATCTATTAATTTCTTATGCATGGGTTTTCTTTTGATAGAACATTATGCAAATGTGTAATACTAAAATCACCAACTTTACTGATAACTGTTAAAATATTGTGGAACTCATCATTATTTGTAGAACTTTCCCCCAAAATTTCCATTCATTTTTGTTCTTTGGTCTTATATAACATTGAAAAGATTTTATGTCTCCCTTGCATGGAAGACTAAGATTACTAAATAAGAACTATTAGAAAAATAAGTCTAATTCACATATTTTAAAAGCTGGGGACCAAACTGTTGTCTTAGCTTGCAAAAACAATGAGTTCATCCCAAAGTTCAAATACTTTCGTCTGAAAATTTTCCTTTGAACATTATTTTTTATATCAGCATATGATTAACAGTTGATTGGTGCAGCTTCCAAATTATCATTTACTTTTTTTAATCTCAAATTTAATGCATTAGTGTTCAAGTAATTCACACATTTAGGGAACCACTGTTAATTTAGCTGATATAACAAGTACACTGCTTAGTTCAGCTGAGATAGCAAGACTTTCTCAGAGAAACAAGCAGGACATTAATTTACATTCTGGCACAAGTTCCAGCATGTTTTCCCTGTCACTGTCTCTATATAATCAGAACATACTCCTACAAAAGAAGGCCAAACTTCAAAACACAGTTGATTTGTTAACCCTTCAAAGTTTTATATACTTCAGAGCATGTTGTGCTTGTCAGCAAGGAAGTTAAAAAATAAATTCTTCATATCACTGTCATGTTAGCAAAAGTCAATGTGTTCATTAAATTATAACAAAAATTCCTTTGCTATCTTATTTGTTAAAGAATTTGTTTTCTTTATCACTAAACTGGTCCTAAATTTATCAAGCTATAGTGTTGCTGGAAAGTATTACACAAACTACCTTCTTTGCTACAGATTCACTCAACATCTCTAAGCAAATATCTTTGTCTTGTCATTTGTGTATAACCTGAAGTGAGAGTTTAAAAGAAATTCACAGAGCACTAATGATTACATATGAAATCCTGAAGACTGGCTGTCAGCTTCTTAACTATAATATTCGTTCAAATAATGCATTTGTGGTTGTGAATATATTTATGTCATGCCTATTATAAGTGCCACTTAAATTTTGATGGTTTTATTGTTTTAGTAGACAGTACATCACTGCAAATAATTCACTGTGGTTTTAGCACTTCCACATCCACTAAGGCTAAACACTGAATTCAGTATAGGAAGGACAATGCTTTCAACAAAATGAGTACAGACTCTGTTGTTCTGTATCTCTTTGAAATTATAGTACTTCCATCATCATCACTTGGTTTACTATTATTGTCACATTCAGAAAGGGCTATCTTTTCTTATTTAAAAAAAAAAAAGTCTATTAAAGCTTGTTTTATCATAAATAAATTAGAATAAAAAATAAAAATTTTACTCCCTGGATATAGATAATACTAACAAACACAGAAATTGAAAAAAATTTTTAAGTAAATAAATCTTCACATTTTCTTCAATTCTTAAACATTTTGGGTTACAAATGACTAATATAAAAATAACACATGTACAGCAGGCTACATATACTGCTCAAGCTCACATGGAACATTCATCAAGAGAAACCATATTCTGGGCCATAAAACACATCTTCACAAATTTAAAATAGAAATCATACAACGTCTGCTCTAAGGCCACAGTAGGATTAAACTAGAAATCAGTAGCAAAGATAATTGGAAAATCTTAAAATATGTGGAAATTAAACAACACACTTCTAAATTACATGTGGATCAAATAAGAAATCTCAAGAGAAATTCTAAAAATATTTTCAATTAAATGAAAATGAACCCACAACTTAAAATTTGTGGGATGCAGTGAAAGCAGTAGGATGCTTAGAGGGAAGTTTATAGCACAGAATGCATATATTAGAAAAGAAGAAAGGTCTAAAATCAATATTCTAAGTAATTTTCTACCTTTGGACACTAGAAAAGAGAAATTTAAATCCAAAGTAAGTAGAAAAATGAAATAATAATTAAGAGTAGAAATCAATCTATAATAATAAAAGCATAATATGCTAATTAGACCAGACAGCCGAATGACCTTTCAGACGAAGCTGCAGCAGCAGGGGCCAAGGCAGAGGTGGTTAAGCGAGATCAGGCAGGCAGGCAGGCGAGTGGTTAGGGGCAATCAAGCAGGCAGGCAAAGAGGTTAGGAGCCAGCAGTCCCAGATTTTGAGAGGGATGTCCGACTGCCAGTTTAGGCCATGTTTAGGCCATGTTTTCCCTGTCCCTGTCACTGTCCCAGCATGTGGCGAGTCACTGTCCCTGTCCCAGCATGTTTTCCCTGTCACTGTCTCTATATAATCAGAACATACTCCTACAAAAGAAGTAGGGGGGGGGTCCTTCAACCTGGCCTAAACCTTCAGTTGGACACAACTCCCCCATGCACAAATTTCGTGCACCGGGCCTCTAGTTAAATTATAAATAGGAAACCAATATATAAAAATCAATAAAACCAAAAGCTCTTTCTTTGAAAAGATTAATAAAACCAACAGGATCCTACATGGGCTAAGTAAGAAAAAGAGAGAATAGACTTCAACTACATTACATGGTAGAAAAAGCAAAACTATATAGAGAGAGTAAAAATGCTAAGTAATTGCCAGGGGTTGGGGAAGAGGTAATGGGGGTGTGAAGGGGGGGATAAATAGGTGAAGCACAGAAAATTTTTAGGGCAGTGAAACTACTTTGTATGACACTATAATAGTGGATACATGTTATTTATACATTTGTCCAAACCCAATGTACAACACCAAGAGTGAACCGTATTGTAAACCATGGACTTTGGGTGATTATGTGTCGATGTAAGTTCAACTGTAATAATTGTATCTTTCTGTTGGGGAATGTTGATAATGGGGGAGGCTATGCATTTGTGTGTGTGTGGGGGGGGGGGGGGGGGGAAAGGAATTCCTGTACCTTCCCTTCAATTTTGCTGTGAACCTTAAACTGCTCTAAAAATTAAATTTAAAAAAAAATTGTGCATGCACCATTGACTTGGGTTAGTCAATATCCAGTTCAAAAGAGAGTCCACTGATAATGCAGTTGCATATGATGACAATATCAAAATGCAATTCAAGCTTCTAAATATTTACTTTAAGTTCTTATCTAGCTATGGACTGGTAATGACCAATAGTTCAAGGACCACACTTTAAGTGATAGTTATGCTAGAGAAAGTTTAAAACTCAGAAGAGGACTAAGAATGTGCAAATATCTAGAAACAAAGAGCATGTGGCCTATTTAAGAGAAGTGATATGACACTGAAAAAGTGGAAAGTCTGAAAGTCATTTTATAAGAATTTAAACTTATAGTCTCTAAATTTTATTCACTACATACCCATGTTGGTATGAATGTTTGTTTATGTACTCTTCTTATAATATGATTTACAATATAACCATATTATATATGACTATATATTACATGTTATATATTCATTATTATAAATATATGCAATATGCATTATACACAAATCAGTGATTTATAATATAATCACATTAAAATAAATATTATCTGTATCACAAAAATAGAACATAAGGGATGAAAAGAACTTAAAGTTTATATTTTAATTTTTTATGGCACAAAATTTTGTTTTCACAAAACACTGACCATAACATTGAAAAGTAATTTATTTATTGGTGAGAGAGAGAAACATCAATTTGTTGTTCCACCTATCTATACGGACTATGACACGTTTAATGAAAGTATAACTGAAAATGCTGCATCACTTTTTAGAATCTTATTTTAATACTTTGTCACAGAGATTCAAAGAGCTAGTTCTAAGATCAATTTTCATATTTGATTTTATGGTTATGCTACCAGAAAGAGATGGTTCACAATAAAAATTTAAATATTTTTAAAAGTTTCACTAAAAATTCCAAAGTAAACAAAGATTTTTTGCTGTTTTAAAATAGATCTGATTCTGTGAATCTTGCCAGCTGAATAAACATGTGATCATCTTTGTCCATATATACTTGATTTGATATTCTCCTTAAATTCCACCCAGGCATATAAATTTTCTAAGTATTAAACTAGATAATTCAGAAATCCATTTAAAATTTGAATTGCAGTACTGTGCAACATTCAGAAAGTGAACAAACAGAGCATGCTTCCCTCAGGATACCTCCAGGACCAAATGACCATCTCACATATAGAGCAAGGGTAATGAGTAATACACAGTACTAGCTATTAAGTACTAATGCCTTAATGTTTTTTATATTAAACTAGAGACCTGGTGCACAAAAATTTGTGCACTGGGGGGGGGGCGGTCCCCTCAGCCCAGCCTGTGCCCTCTCACAGTCTGGGACCCCTCGGGAGATAACGACCTGCTGGCTTAGGTCTGATCCTGGGTGGCAGAGGGCAGGCCCAATCCCTAGGTGCAGCCCCTGGTCAGGCTCAGAGCAGGGCTGATTGGGGAGTTGGGGCGCCGCCCCCTGTCATGCACAGAGCAGGGCGGATCGGGAGGTTGCGATGCCACCCTCAGTCACGCTCAGGGTAGAGCTGATTGGGGGGTTGGGGCACCGCCCCCTATCACACTCAAGGCAGGGTCGATGGGGAGGTTGCGGTGCCACCCCCTGTCACGCACAGAGCAGGGCCGATCAGGGGGTTGAGGAGCTCCCCGCTGTCACTC
>NW_005371324.1:7541719-7548435 GCF_000412655.1 Myotis brandtii
GGTCCGGCTGGCTGAAGCCCGGCTGACTGAAAGCCGGTTTCTGGGGTTTTGTTTAGCTTCTATATTTGCAACATAGTTGCTTAGAGTTGCAGCTGAGAGGCCAGCAGCGGCAGGCAGGGAACACAGAGTTCGCTGTCACTGGAGCAAGCAAGCCTCCCTGTTCGCTTCAGTGCATGGCTGCCGGCTGCCATCTTGGCTGACAGTTAATTTGCATAAGGATATGCTGATTAGCCAATGGGAAGGGTAGCGGTCGTACGCTAATTACCATGTTTCTCTTTTATTAGTGTAGATGATAAATATAAGTAGAAGCTTTATACATTATCCTGCACATCACTTTACCTTGAAGACTAGCACAGACATCATCTGAAGGTCATGGGAAGCCATTAAAGCAAGAAAAGTGACAATCATTTTAACAAAATGCACTGGAGATGAGAAAACTGGAGACAGGGAAGCCAGTTTGGAGGCTACTGCATCATCTATGTAAGAGATTGGTATGCTGGTACTGGAGATACACAGGAGTTAACAAGGCAGCATAAATGATTAGTTTTAGCTGAAGTAGTTAAAAAAAAAAGAGGGTTTTAACCAATGCCCAGATTTCTGACTTGAGCAAGAGTGGATGGATTTTTTTTGCCAACTATTAAAATCCATCAAGTTACACAAGTTTACTTTTGAACATGATGAGTTTGGGATGCCTTTGTGATACCTAAAAGTAGATATCTGAAAGTTGTTGGTTATATAGGGATAGAGCTAATGATCTGAACCCATCAGCATACTACTATTTATAGATAGTAACTGAGGTCATTGGAGTAAAGGTGATTTCTGGCAAAAATACACAGAACAAGAAGACAATAAAGTTGTTTTGCTTGTTTCCAACAATGAAACTGGCCAATACTGAATTTATCCTAAAGAAATAATCAAAACTGTGTACAATTATTTAGATACAAAGATATTAAAGTATTTTAATCAAAAACTGGAAAAAATCTACACATGTAACACAAATGGACTGTTCAATAAGTGTTGGTATATACATCTAATGGTATGCTATGTTGCTATTAAATACAACATTGTAAAAGACTAATGAAAATAAAACGTACAAAATTATAAGAAACAAAGTCTAAGGTAGAGAGCTAACACCAATACACAAAAAACAAGTACAGGAAAGGAAGAACTACAAATAAGACTGGAAAATGCCAACAAAATGGTAGGAAGAAAATCAGGAGAGTAAAGTATCACTGAAACCACATCATCCTATATTAGTAAGAGAGGAATATGCTAATTAGCCATTACGTGAGGTGTAACGACAAATCGGGTCATGACCAGATCACCCAGATCACGGATCAGCGGGAGGTTGGGCCAGCCAGGTACAAGCAGGCTTCGGAGAGCTACAGGAGAGGGCAGGGCAGCAAGCTATTGGGGGGGGATGGAGGGAGCTACAGGAGGTTGGGGCAGCGGGTGGAGAGCTACTGGAGGGGGCAGGGCAGCAAGCTATGAGGGAGGGAGGGGAGGCAGGGGGAGCTACAGGAGTATATAGTTTAAGTTTTAAAAAATTTGGCTCTCAAAAGAAATTTCAATCGTTGTGCTGTTGATATTTGGCTCTGTTGACTAATGAGTTTGCCGACCACTGGGCTAGCGCATGGATTCGTGTGCAGGGCTACTAGAATAATTTTATGTAAGAGCATCAGAATAATTTTAAAGGATTTCCTTTCACTTAAAGAAAGTCCAATTATATGCATCAACCATAAGATTATTCAGATAGAAACTACAATGCTGACAACTGCAAACAAAATCCTAGAAATATGGATATCCCTTAATAGCATTGTATCTGCTTGATGTACAAGCTTAAAACAGTATTTTAAAGTTTAACCTATTAACAAATTTTAAAATACTTCATATTTGGCTTATTGATACATAAATGATATCATTATACAAATTAAAAACAAGGAATAATTATTAGAAAACAAAATCAGTGCTTTATCCACATTCAGATTAGGTTTGTAAAGAATACTGTCAGAGTTGTGAATAATTGTGTTACTTGATCTTACTGCCAAATTTAGCTTTGTTTATTCTAGAAACAGAAATGTTTTTAACCTATTTTGAAGGTCTGATATGTGCAGTACAAAATACCCAGAAGAGAAAATTGTTTCATTAACTCCAAAAAGTTTGTAGCATTCTACTCAGGAATGTTAACACAAATCTCTAATAGGATTCTAAAAAGAATCACCCGGGATCTGCCCTTAGCTACAAACATATTAACTATACTGTTCAGAAAAGAAAAAAGAATACAGAGTATCATTAAAGATAAATACTACAATCTACCAAAAGTTTTCCTCCTCTGGGAATTTTCACATCTTCTGTGGAAAGAGTAGGAGGAGTCACGTAGGGGAATAAACACTGTTCTAAATCTATCATGAGAACAAGACTGGCAACATTGTGAAATTACAGCTAGAGGAATTTTCCACTAAAATAGATATTTTAAACCTTAGCAATTAAAAGAAATACAAGACTCATGAGTAAAATTCTACTTTTAGAATGAATATCAAAATACTTAGAAGTGTTGGATGAATCATGAAATTCCTAAGTTACCAACAATTCCATGATTGGCTTTCACATTTTTAATGTTTTCCTACCTTGTTCCCCACCACCACTCCCACTCCTCAAAACAGCCCCTTACTCGTGCAGGTCTTCTCCCTCTTCTTCCTTTAAATGCATACACACACACCACACAGAGCAACAACTAAAAATCAAAATCAACTCTCAGAAACTTTATAAAAATTGTGATACGTATTTACTGTAGAAAATGAAAAATATAAGTATCTCCAGTAACCCCAACAATCCAGAGATAACTACCAATACATTTTACTGTAACATGTTAGTAGTTCTCAATCTTTTTTTTAAAAATATATTTTATTGATTTTTCACAGAGAGGAAGGGAGAGGGATAGAGAGTTAGAAACATCCATGAGAGAGAAGCATCGATCAGCTGCCTCCTGCACACCCCCTACTGGGGATGTGCCCGCAACCAAGGTACATGCCCTTGACCGGAATCGAACCCGGGACCCTTCAGTCCGCAGGCCGATGCTCTATCCACGGAGCCAAACCGGCTAGGGCGGTAGTTCTCAATCTTGTTGGATTATAGATCCCTTTGAAAATCTAATGAAAAATATAGCTCTTCTCCCAGATAAACATTATATTCTTTTTCACAGAATTTTCATAGATCATCAATAGATTTCAAGTTAAGAACACTATGTTAGACTTTGTTTCAATATTATACTTTTTGTAATATGCTCTCCCTCTCTCCACTTAATATAAATAATAATTTTCCTATACAATTAATAATTTTCTATAGCATCAGTTTAATGCCTGCACTAACTATTTATATTATGTTATAGCTTATAACCTATCTCACTGGAAATGTAAGTTTTTCCAGTTAGGAGTCATTATACATGCTCATTTCTGGTATATATTTCTGGTATAGTGAATTATCCTAAAGAGATTAAATATGATAGTTATATCTCATCAAATATACTACCTAGTTGTTCAAATTTCACTACCTGAGACCTGGACAAAACAAATACAGAAAACAAAACATCATTCCATATTTAGGTCACTGTATTTGGTAAGAAGAGCTAAAATTATACACTCCTCATTATCTTAGCATGCATGCCCCAGACACTTATCTTGCACCTCAGAACTATTAAACAAATATTAAACATAAAAATCCATTTTGATTTTTCAACTAAGCAATATGAAAAATAGGAATCACACAAAAACATATAAACAAATGTTTATAGCATATTATGTTATGTATTCTAATATAATAATTCATATAAACCAAAAGATGGAAATGACCTGCTGTCCATCAACTGATGAATGATTAACCAAAATATGGTATAACTAAGCATGCTACTATTAATATGAATAAATTTTAAAAACATGTTAATTGAAAGAAGCCAAATCAAAAGGCCTTATATTATATGATTCCATTTATATGAAATATCCAACACAGGCAAATCTATGAAGACAGAAAACAGAGTACTGGTTGCTAAGGGCTGGGTTAGGGGTTAACTGTTAATGGATATGTGGTTTCCCCCTTTTTTTGGTGGGGGAGGGGGTAGTTATGGAACTAGATAGTGGTGATGGTTGTACAACCTGTCAATGTACTATAAACTGGTGAACTGTACATTTTCAAAGGATTAATTTTGCTATTTGAATTCTATCTCAATAAAGTTATTTTAAAAAGGAATAAGTATAGAATAGCATGTCCAGATTAGTGGTTAATTTCCAAGGAAATATAATACTGTACATAAAATGCACTTAAAATATTTGTATCAAATATTATTAACATAAATTCTCTTTTTTGATTATAAAGATATTTTAGATCTTGTAGCTAAAACAAAGTAAAAATAGCTAAATAGGCTCTGTGAAATCTATATCCACATATGTAGAAGTTAAAGAACAAAACAAAACCAAAAAATAAAACAACCCATGTTAAACAGAAAAAAATCCAGTTACTAGTACCTACTTTTCAGTTACTTGAAGTCAAAATAAGCCAAATCAAATTGTAAAACAAACATTCTACATTCTACCCATACCAGGCAAATTAATATTATTATGAGGTAAAGCAACATATACTGACAAAATCAGTCAATTAATAACTGTCTGATCTCACACAAGTCATTCAACTTCACTGTGCCTTGGTTTCCTCATCTGTAAAATAGAGATAATAAAACATCTCCCTCATGAGGTTACTGCAGAATTGACTGCATTAACATATATGGCAAGTACTTTGAATAGTGTCTGATACATAATGAACACTATATAAATCTTAGCTAATATTTACAACACAGAAAAAAAGTTCACAAATCCACCAGAGAAGAATTCACACCACAAAAAGTACCAGTATCTCAATTACTTTTAAAATATCATTTTGTGACTTTCCTATGCATTTGCAAAATACATTAACCAGAAGAGCCAAAGTTATTGTATCATTATAGCATTTGATAAAATATAGAACACGCTAATCTTATATAATAAAAGCCTAATATGCTAAGTGTCTGGTGGTCCAGTGACTGGTCAACTGTTCAACCAATCAAAGTGTAATATGCTAATGATATGCTAAGGCCACTCAACCGCTTGCTATGACGTGCACTGACCACCAGGGGGCAGACAGTTGTCTGATCGATGAGTCGCTATGACATGCACTGACCACTAGGAGGCAGATGCTCCAACGGTAGGTTAGCTTGCTGCTGGGGTCCGGCCGATTGGGGCTAGGCGAGATGGGGCCCACCGGACACGCCCTGGAGCCCTCCCGTGGTCCCTCCCCTGCCCCGATCGTGCACAGGTGGGGTCCTTCAGCCTGGCCTGCACCCTCTTGCAATCTGGGACCCCTGGGGGAATGTTGGAGAGCCACTTTCAGCCCAATCCTGCAGGCCATTCCCTTTGGGAGGGCACCAGATGGTACATTTGGTCTTTAGTCTGAAATTTCTTACTTTTCAAGGATGATTTTTTTGGTGTAACCCCTGACCTACAAACTAAGAAAGTTTCTTGTGACTAAGTGGTTCTTTAAATACATGTGCAAACAAGAACTACTGGTTTTATAACAGTGGTTATAAAGAAACTTCCATTTAGAAAAAAAAATTAACAGTTGTGTTACAACATCTTAAATCTGTTTGAATATTATGTTTCTAAATAAATTATTCACTTTCCAAACTTATAGAGGGTCTATTCAATTTCCTATGAAAGAGCATTAAGATTCACATGACAATTAAAGGTCTGACTTCTCTCTATATTAATTCAAAAAATAAGAGATCTGACATAATTCAAGATATACAGTATCTTTTAAAAGTGACACTTCTTTTTTTTACACATTAAGTGAAGTATGAAAAGGAGGGTCTTCTGAAATTAGACGGAAGTTCTTCTAACACTACATGTGGACAGCTGTGGTTCACAGTGAGGTATAATGTTTGAGGTGTGTGGTTTGTGCATTTCTATGTGGCTTGGTTGAGCTAGGTACAGTTTTCTGGGTGTACCTACTGTTTGACATGAACAAAATTAAAATTCTGCATTGGCAAACTCAAATTTTGTGTTATAGTCAAATCGTTCCCTAATATATCAACTGGGACAAATTCAAATGATCAAAACAAACATTTTAGCACAACTGACTTTGGAAGACAATGCTGGTCCCTAAGGAAAAGAATCATAGTCACATTTTCTCAAAATAAAGAAATTATGGCAAAACAAAACAAAAAATTATGGGTCCCCAAAACAGTTATAGTGAGGGTCTCTGGAATACTTATGCTATACTTCACTGACAAGGAGAAAAGCAGAGATGGCTCAGTTGATAGCAGTCATTCTCTATATAACTTAAAATAAAAGTTGAAGATACTTGTTTTACATCAACTATGGAGCAAAATAGTATGCAAAATTATATGTCCATTACCCACACAGTTATACAAATAAAAAGCCTATAAATATAATGTTAATAGTATTTGATCTGTGTGTGTTTTTCTAATCCAAATATTCAATAGTGAGAATTGCTTTTAAAATAAACAGTTCTGCCGAAACCGGTTTGGCTCAGTGGATAGAGCGTCAGCCTGCGGACTGAAAGGTCCAAGGTTCGATTCCGGTCAAGGGCATGTACCTGGGTTGCGGGCACATCCCCAGTAGGAGATGTGCAGGAGGCAGCTGATCGATGTTTCTCTCTCATCGATGTTTCTA
>NW_005371324.1:7549350-7561743 GCF_000412655.1 Myotis brandtii
AAACCGGTTTGGCTCAGTGGATAGAGCGTCGGCCTGCGGACTGAAAGGTCCCAGGTTCGATTCCGGTCAAGGGCATGTACCTGGGTTGCGGGCACATCCCCAGTAGGAGATGTGCAGGAGGCAGCTGATCGATGTTTCTCTCTCATCGATGTTTCTAACTCTCTATCTCTCTCCCTTCCTCTCTGTGAAAAATCAATAAAATATATTTTAAAAAATAAATAAATAAATAAACAGTTCTACGTTGTATAAAAATTCTACCCTGATCATTTTCAGTAACTGCAAAAAAAAAAAATTGTAAGAGAAGAAAAGTTCTGATAAAGCTACATGAATTATAGTTATAGAAGGACAATAATTACATGAAACATTATATATATGAAATAGAATTTTGCACCTACATTTCAGCTAAGATAACATTAATTCTTCCTAATATTCATATCTTGATGTGTCCAATGCTCTGGCATATGAACAAAAATTTCCCTCTCTTGTAACTTAAAAAACTTAAAAAAAATATTTCCTCTCTTGTAACTTAGCTAATTTCTGCTCAGAGGGAATGTGGTATAATAAAGGACTCATGGAACTAAAACCATTTTCCTCATTTTGGAATGAAGATGCCTGTCCAGGTGCCCGATGTGGCTATTGTTAGGTAAGGTATGTGCAGGTGGTCTATATACCATTAAAAGCTACATAAATGTAACCTATTAATGTTATTAGAGGGGAGGCCAACTTAGAAGCACACTTATCACTGTGCATAAATGTTACTTAATAAAATAATTAAGTGTATTAAAAAATTTGTGAAAACAAAAGGACCGGTTAATTACTATGTGAGAATGATAAAATGTATTATCTGTCTTAACTTGCTTCCCCTGTTTCTTAATCAGTGCCATTCCTAACGGTTAAATTACATGCTTTAAGAAGAATGGTAAATTATACACCCTGGCTAATCCTGCCCTTTGCAAGTCATTCAGACTACCTTGCCTTTAAAAAAAAGGTTTTATTTAGATATCATACCAAGCAGGATATCCACAGCTACACATCTAACAATCTCTCTTAGTTTTTTAAAAATAATTTTATTTTAACCAATGCATTATAAACTTAACCAAGAAAACATTCTATTAAGAAAATTACACATTGGAAAAATAACCTACAAATATGACACTGATCCATCTTTCCTAAACCTGGAGTTTCAGAAATTTCATGACCTCCCTACATCTCCAACTACAGGCCTTTCATATCCAAGGGCTCCACATCTACAAATTTAACCAACCTTAGACGTAAAATATTCAGAAAAAAAAATGTTACGTTGTTGCTGATGTGTGCTATGTAGTTAGGCCCATCCATGAGAGTTGCATCTATAATGAACATGTACAGACTTTTTGCCACTATTCCCTGAACAATACAGCATAACAACTACTTGCATAGGATTTACATTGTATTAGCTATTATAAATAATCTACAGATGATTTGAAGTGTTCAGGAGAATATCCATGGGTTTATATAGTAACTTGAGTATTCCCAAGTTTTGGCATCTGAGTAGGGTCCTAGATAGAACCAATCCCCAAAGTATACCGAGCGATGGCTATAATTTCTCAAAGTTATTTAAACATTTTAAAAAGGGAGTCAGTGAACATGTGAGAGACGTTCAAGATAAGAGTGATTTCGATAGAATAAAGTATTCCCCCTTCCCCACTGTTTCACTTTTCCATTTCAGTTACCCATGGCCATCTGTATTCTGAAAATATTAAGTGGAAAATTCCAGAAATAAACAATTCATAAGTTTTAAACTGCAAGCCATTCTGAGTAATGTGATGAAATCTTGAGCCATCTAGGATGTGACTCACCCACATGTCCAGTGTGTCCACTCTAGTATACATTACCTATCCAGTCACATAATAGCCATCTCAGTTATCAGATTGACTGTTGAGATATCACAGTGCTCCTGTTTAAGTAACTCTTATTTTACCTAATAATGGCCCCAAAGCCAAGAGTAGTGAGGCTGACAATTCCGACACACCACAGAGAAGCAATAAAGTGATTCTTAAAAATCACCATAAAGTCAATAGCAGCCTAATGCTATGTCACAATACCTACATCATACACGTCACTTCATCTTATCACACAGACATGGTATCATCTCACATTATCACAAAAGAAGAATGAGTATAGTACTATAAGATATTTTGAGAGAGAGACTATATTCATATAACTTTTATTATAGTACTAGAGGATCAGTGCACGGATTTGTGCACAGGTGGGGTCCCTTGGCCTGGCCTGCAGGGATCAGGCCGAAACCGGCTCTCTGACATCCCCTGAGGGGTCCCCGGATTGCTAGAGGGAGGTTTTCTCAGGTGATGCACCCGGAATCGGGCTCCCTCTTCTCTGGTTCCGGGTGCATCAACCGAGAACCGCAGCTGCCAAGTCACCGCAGCTCAGCAGCTCCTGTATTGAGCGTCTGCCCCCTGGTGGTCAGTGCACGTCATAATTACTAGTCGGAGCATCTAACCCCTGGTGGTCATTGTGCATCATAGCTACCAGTCAGACCGTGAATGGTCAGATGGTTGCTTAAGCTTTTATATGTATAGATACTAATTGTTCTATTTTATTATTAATTGTTGCTGCTAATCTTTTATTGTGCCTAATTTATAAATTAAACTGTATCATAGGTAGGCAAGTATAGGAGGAAACACAGTATATAAAGGATTCTGTACACATGGTTTCAGGTACCCACTCGGGGTCTTGGAATACAACACCTGCTGGTAAGGGGGGATGACTGAGTATTAAAATTAGAGCTCCTCTTAATCAAAGTTTTATTTTAGATGAGATATAATAAACAAAACTTTTAACCAAATATTTTAAACTTTAACCAACACGTACAGGAAAACAAAGGTCTTATACATATAAATCTAGGGAAATGGTCATGTGCAAGCATGTGGGTTCTGAAGTCAGATCGCCTGAGTTCAAATCTAGATTCCTCACTTGACTAGCTTAGTAACCTCAGCAAAATTATTCTACCTCTTTAACCCCTCATCTATGAAATGAAGCTAAATATTGTACCTTATAAGATAACTATGAGAATTAAATGAGGTCTCTATGTAAAGCATTTTGGACATTAAAAGTACTTGATAAGATTTATAATTATTCCATAATTATTAGCACAAGTATGAGCCCATCTTCTGCAACCTTTATGGCTTCAATAGGGAAGAAACCTAACATCCCAAGCATCTGCATTAAACAACTTCTCATACCGAATTCTGATTTTCTTCCTATATATGTGCACACACACTAAAACACATTTTCTGGTAAAAGCACTACTCATTGTGTAGAGGTGGTGCTATGGACTTACTCTGGTCTGAATGTCTGTTACTTCACACCTCCTCCCCTCCCAATTCATGCCAAAATACTAATGCCCAATGTAATGGTATTCAGAGGTGGGGACTTTGGAGGTGCCTAGGTCATGAAGGTGAAGTCCTCATGAATGGAATTAGTGCCCTTATAAAAGAGACCCTACAGAGCTCCCTAGCCCTTTCCGCCATATGAGGACAGAGCAAGAAGTTGTCAGTCAACAACCCAGAAGACGACCTTGACCAGAACCTGAACAAAATGGCACTCTGATCTCTGACTGCCAGCCTCCAGGACCATGAGAAATAAATTTCTGTTGTCTATAAGCTACCCAGTCTGTGGTACTTGGTCATAGGAGCCTGAACAAACTAAGACTGAACTGCAAACCCACAAAATGCACATGGTAAAGCCCTAACCCTCAATGTAATGGTACATTTGAAAGGGGAACCTTTGGGAGGTAATTAGGTTTATTTGAGGTTGTGAGGGTGGGGCCCTCACAATGGGATTAGTGTCTTTATCAAAAGAGACACAGCAGCTACTCTTTCTCTTTCCACCATTTGAGGAAAAGCAGGAAGGCAGCCATCTGCAAGTCAGGAAGACAACCTTCATCAGAACCCAATCATCATAGCAACCCTGGTGTTGGACTTTACAGCCCTCCAGAATTGTGAAAATATAAATTTCTGTTTAAGCAATCCTGTCTATGGTTTTTTTGTTATGGCAGCCCAAGCTAATTAATATAGGTGGTATTTTCAATGTTTAAACATATAAGGGAAAATGATCCTAAGTTTATATTCTGCTAAGTTCATCAGCCCCATACAAATTCACGGTGCACACAGTTTCAAAGACTGCAAGGTATGCCAGAATATGTCATGGTTAGACAGACATTACACTCCTACTTACAGTGTAATTTCTTTTTAAAAGCATAATATAAAGGTTTCTTATTTTTCAGAAAGCTGCTCAAAACAGTTCTAGTTAGGTAAGCCATGGTGAGACAGACATTACACTCATGTCTACAATATGTTGTAAGTCATAACTTAAGGATTCTTACCTTTTGTATCTGCCTGAAACTGTTCTAGATGGCTCCTGTAAAATAAAAATAATGACATATCAGTTTCAATGTGTGTGCAAGCACACGATTCTAGATTACATAAAACAGTTGATAGAAAATATCTCATTTTGAAAGAAAATAATTTAGAACAATTATCATTACTTTAAAAAATTTGCACTGCTGGTCAAACAAAACAAGACTCTACATCTGATATTTCATACAAAACCAATCACTTTTTAAAAATTATATAAAAGCTAAGAAAATAAAGGAAGCATCATTCATCAACCATCACCTTTAAATATTTCTGAAAGTCAATAAACATTAAAATATGAAACAATTATAATCCTTTCCAGTCTTTTTTTATGGCCTCATTTTTTTAAACAAGGCTACAATTCACCATATATTTAATAGCCATTGCTCATTTTTAAAGACAGCTAAAATAAAAAGTGAGAATGTATTTTTTATGCTGATTCTAAAGTACAAAAAAAATTGCTGTTAATATTAATCACTGGGGTGGGAAAATTATTATCTTGCCCAGGCTCTCCCAATATTTTTACATTATCATTTTATAAAAACTGGTCAAAATTAAATAGTGTCTTGTAAACACTGATAACTCTTTTTTCTATTTAATCATTAAAAGTCTCTAAGAGAGACCCTACAATGAAAAAATTTCAGATATAATTAAAGTCAGAGAATAACCTCTCTTTATAAGATGACCAGATTCCAGACTGAGAGCACTGACTGCATGGTGCAATAAAGGACACATCAATTTGGGAACAGTACAGCAAACCATATGGTTAGACTAAGATTTAGATCCAAGTGCCAGTACTACGAGTAGGTTATATAACATCTATCAGTCTCAGTTTCTTCATCTTCAACAAGGAGTAACAGCCAATGTCTATTTTATTGGATTATTGTGGAAATTAAATGGTATAGGTAAATAAAATGGTTAGCACAACTCCTTTGTAATTAACCCATTAACGGAAGTAACCAGGTGACAGGACACTAGAGGTACCGCTGTCTGTGGGCTTGACTTAGCAGAATTACCTCTGGGGAAGCCATGCTTTGCCAGTTGGTTCAAAGACATTGTAACCCTCCCTTGGGCATCAGCTATTCTTTACTTGCTAGGCAAAGTAAACTTTAGACTAGCTATTTTCAACAGTGTGCTGAAAAAATTTTAAAACATGCAATACCTGACTATTTAGTCAGGGGCACTGACCTCTTTTCCCTTAGATTGTCAAATTTAAAAAATGACAACAGCCAACACATTAGCCATCTGGTGTGAATGAATCAAAATTATACCTATTTTTTTTTTCTGTCAGATCAGCAAAAAAATATATTTTTTGGTGTGCCACAGAATTTTAGTAACTAGTTTAAGTGTGCCATGAGATGAAAAAGGTGGAAAATCAGGCTTTATAGTTTCTTTATTTGCCTGTCATTAGAGTGGCACCCCGTAAAGATAAGGCAGATGAATTCTTGGTACTCTGTACAGCAAACATGTGAAACAGATCTCCTATTTATAAAAATATGAAATCTCTAGTGAATACCAACAAAGAATATACTTTATAAAATTTAGTTTTTAGGTTATTTTTGAACCATAATAATTAGGTTAAAATGTTTAATCACTGGTTATTCAGATAAAGCAAAAAGACATATTAAGCTTATGTGTATCCACTCAAAATACATTTTATTGAATGCTGATAATGGTTTCATATGGAACTTATTCCCCTAAAATTTCACAAACAGTAGTTCAACTAACATTTTATAAGTTTTCTTTTATAAAAATTCTCTAATCTTATTCTATATGAACTAAAACTAAGGCATACACCTTAAATGATACGTGTCTAAATATGCATAAGAAAAAATGCTAATAATGCCCTAAATTCCAAAACATCATATATCTTTGTTTGTTTTTGATAATCCTCATTAGAGGATTTTTTTTTCCATTGCTTTTCAGAGAGAGTAGAAGGGAGAGAGGGAAGTAGGGAAAGACAGAGGGAAAAGAGAGAGAGCGAGAGAAAAAAAAATCAATATGAGAGACATATTGACTGGTTGCCTCCCACAACAGAGAGCAAACCCACAACCCAGGTACATGCCCTTGATTGGGAATTGAGCCCTCAACCTTTTGGGCTCAGGCTGCCGCTCTAACTACTGAGCACACTAGCCAGGGCTCTCATTTTAATTATAACTAACATATTTCAAAACATGACATCACCTTGATTACCCAAACTACTGCTTACTGAAATAGAATAAGCAGAACTGCTGATAAAAACAGCCCTTACTGGACTTACTGATCTGTGGGTTACTGATGTATAGATTGAAATGGTATAACAACCTGGCAATAAATAATATTCCTGAAGCTTAAATAGGCATTGCCTTAATGTGGTTAAACTTTGACTAATGCAGTTTTAGAGCAGACTTTTAATAAATACAGAAATGTGGAATGGACGGCATTTTCAGCAACACTAAATTCTAGTGGCATTATACTAATTTTATACTTTGGTCCAACTATAAATGAAAGTCAGTATCAGACAAATTTCTAGTTAAGTATAGTAACAGAAAGTTAAAGAGTACAACTTTTCTACATTTCTTAGTTTTTTTAAAAACTGGTCACTTAAAACTTATCTCAACTAAGTTTATACCATATTTGCCTGCCATAAGCATCTATAGACCAACTTTAAAATCATTTTTCGTGCCCTAAGTGATTTGGCTCAGTGGATAGAGTGTTGGCCTGCGGACTCAAGGGTCCCAGGTTCGATTCCAGTCAAGGGCATGTACCTTGGTTGTGGGCACATCCCCAGTAAGGAGTGTGCAGGAGGCAGCTGATTGATGTCTCTCTCTCATCGATGTTTATAACTCTCTATCCCTCTCCCTTCCTCTCTGTAAAAAATCAATAATATATATTAAATAAATAAATAAAATCATTTTTCGTGAGACTTTTCAACTGAAAATATTCAAGAACACCTGAATTGTAATATATTTATTTTTATAATATTCATTACAAACTGATTTTTTAAATTAAATTCAAAATATCGTGGCGTGTGGGGATGGTTTTCGTTTTAGACACATGGCAGTTAACTGGGTAACCTTATTTCTATATAACTAATACTCCAATAATTAAAAATCTGATGAAGGCAGATAACACTTACATTTACTCTTTATTGGTAGATTTGAATATGTTCTTTTATTAGATTATCAAATTTGTAACTAAATATTACTTTACAGTGATTCTAGTAATCAAATTACATTTCTTAAAAATTAAATGTTCCCAAAATTGGATAGACTATACTAGTATTAGTAGAGAATTTCGAAAGGGTAGTACTTTGCTTATAATGTGTCTCTAAAATCAATAATTACAGATGGAATATAAAGTGATCTCTATATTTTTTGAAAAAGAGAAAATTTGGCATATCTTGAATAAGAAATGTTAGCTAGAAAAAGCAATTCTTATTGTGCAGCGAAAAAATCCCTTCGAATTTTAAGGAGGAAAATGCTTGAAGTTTCTACATATTAAAACAAAATTCTATACAAATGTAAATTCCACCCTAGATTTTTTTAACCAAAAGCTTCTATATTTCTGTGGCCACAAGATTTCCAAGCAAAGGGTGACAACTTAATAATTACTGTTATAGTTAATTCGATTCTAAATATGACGGGAGGCGGGGTGGAGGAAATACCACTATCAGGGAAACTTCAAGGAAAAAATACAATTGCTGGTTTGGCTCAGTGAATGGAGCTTTGGCCTGTGGACAGAAGGGTCCTGGGTTCGATTCTGGTCAAGAGCACATGCCTGGGTTGCAGGCTCGTTCCCCAGTAGGCGGCGTGCAGGAGGCAGCCAATCAATGATTCTCTCTCATCATTGATGTTTCTCTCTCTACCTCTCCCTTCCTCTCTGAAATCAATAAAAATACATTTTTAAAAGTCTTTATAAAAAGAAAATACAAGTGCTAAGACTGATATTGGTCTTAAAATTTTTTTTCAAAGACTATGTAATTAGACCTTCAAAGAATCCCAAAGCCTGTTATGCAACTGGTTTAAGATATACTTTTCCTGGAATAATCTTCCTTGCAATGGGATGGTTTATATTACTAAAGGGAAGGGGAAGAGAACTATGTAGAGCTTAGAAAATGTTGGCAAAGCACAAACTGTTTTGTATAAGTTTAAACAAAATATTCTACTATATTCAAGCTAAGAGTGGTCAATAAGGAAATCCCAGAAACATTGTCTTTACAGGTGCAGTGGCTGATCATAACTAGTCAAGTATTAAACAAGTATAAAAGCACATGTGACATGCCCTGGCCAGTATGGTTCAGTGGTTAGAATGTTGGCCTGCCCACAGAAGGGTCTCAGGTTCGATTCCTGGTCAAGGTATCTGGGTTGCAGGTTCCATCCCTGGACCCTGGTTGGGGCTCATGTGGGGAGGCAACCTATCAATGTGTCTCTCTCACATCAATGTTTATGTTTCTCTCTCTCCCTCTCTCCCTCCCTCCCACTCTATCTAAAAATCAACGGAAAAAATATCCTCAGGTGAAGATTTTTTTAAAAAAAATCACATATAGCAAAATAATACTTAAGTTATTGAATTAATTAGCAACAAAGCCATAGCTCCCAGTAAAATTATGGTGTAACATGCTAACTGGCCCTCAAGACTGACTTAAAATACCTATACATAATGTAGCAAGACAGACTGTTGAAGATGAATACAAAATAAAATATCTGTAATGTATATAACTGATAAAATAACTAATGAGAAGACAACTTTATCAAATTAACAAAGATTAAAAAAGAGAAAAACTCACAATCCCTTTCTTTCCTGAATAAGTCAGTCCTAGAGTCATTAAGTGGGTATCGAAATACTGAAACCCTACATGAAGAAGAGCTGCTTGGCATAGAGAATCAGAGTCCAAGCAAACAGAGGAGCGTCCATACAGCAGCAGGGACTTGCCTGGACTGAGAAGTCAGAGGATGTGCAAAATAAGGTGGGTGTCTACAAAGCAGGAAAGGGAAGGCAGACTATCAGTCCTGAAACAAAGTCGGAAAGGGAGTCACATGCAGAGAAATCAAGAACCACAAGCAGAGTGTGATGGTCATCAATTTAGGAGGTGGCTCAGGATAGGGTTTTAGGGTCCCAGAAGTGTACACCCTCAATGCCCTCAAAGAGGTGGCCTGGTGTAGGGAATTCACAGTCCCTGCAGGGCACGGAGAACATCTATGTAGAAGGATGAGCCCAATGAGGATGAAGAGTGTCCACAGAGAGGCATCCTGGCCTAGAGGTGTTAAAACCTAACCAGGTTGACAAGGCGTCCCCATGGGAGAGCAATCCAGCACGCAGTCTCAGAGTCTGAGCAGGAACAAAGACAAAGACCCTAGGGAAGAGCAGCCTGCCACAGGATAGATAGGAGAACTAAGCAGTGTGACAAGGAGAGGGGGGTGCCCTGATATGAGGAGTCAGAAATCAAGCACGGTATGGACAGCATCCTGCAGCCTGGCATAGGATGTCCAAGCCTGAAGAAAATGAGGCAAGTGTTCACAGGGAGAGGCGACAGGGGAGGTCAGAACTCACCTGCAGCGAGGAGGGCCTAAGTGTGGGGAAGGAATGGCAATGGGAGATAGCTTACATATAGAGGAATTGAGCAAATAAGAAAATATATTCAGAATAATGGGAAATAGATTTCTCAATGTCACAAAAAGGGAGGTACAGGTACTAGAATAAACCTGATGGTATCAGGCTAGAATTGGAGTTATTGGTATAAATTAGTTTCAATATCTATATGGATAGATATACATATATACACATACATAGACATGCATATATTTTGCAGGTCTGCACATAGAGAGGAACTAGGAATAGTGACATTTTTTTAAATTTAAATTCTTTAATGTTTAGAAATAGTAACATCTTTTTTTTTTAAATATATTTTATTGATTTTTTTACAGAGAGGAAGGGAGAGGGATAGAGAGTTAGAAACATCAATGAGAGAGAAACATCGATCAGCTGCCTCCTGCACACCTCCTACTGGGGATGTGCCCGCAACCAAGGTACATGCCCTTGACCGGAATGGAACCTGGGACCCTTCAGTCCACAGGCTGACGCTCCATCCACTGAGCCAAACCAGTTAGGGCAGAAATAGTGACATCTTACTAACACAAGATATACATGTTACCCACAGCCTAGATATTGGCTTCAAAATATCATTTTCCAGTAAAAGGAATCAAGTCTCTTTAGAGCAATGGTTGCTTCCAAGGCGAGAGGTAGAAAAGCTAAAGATGAGCCCACAACATCTTATACCAGGAAACAAAGAAGTATTCCAAGAATGATGGAGATGTGGCAAAAAAATACAAAAGCTCAAATTATCTGGGGTAATTTAAATAACAAAGTAAATAATGATAGTTTGGTGGCAGACAAAATAATGATCCTCACAGATGTCCACATCCTACCCCTAAAACCTTCTAACACAGTGGTTCTCAACCTTCCTAATGCCGTGACCCTTTAATACAGCTCCTCATGTTGTGGTGACCCCCAACCATAAAATTATTTTCATTGCTACTTCATAACTGTAATTTTGCTACTGTTATGAATCGGAATGTAAATATCTGATATGCAGGATGTATTTTCATTGTTACAAATTGAACATAATTAAAGCATAGTGATTAATCACAAAAACAATATGTAATTATGTATGTGTTTTCCGATGGTCTTAGGCGACCCCTGTGAAAGGGTCATTTGACCCCCAAAGGGGTCGCGACCCACAGGTTGAGAACTGCTGTTCTAACATATTAGGTTACATAGCAAAGGGAAATTAAGCTTGTAATCAACAACTCTAAACAGGGAGATTATCCTGGATTATTTGAGGGCCCAATGTAAACACAAGAGTCATTAAAAGTAGAAGAGAGCCAAAACCGGTTTGGCTTAGTGGATAGAGCATCGGCCTGCGGACTGAAAGGTCCCAGGTTCGATTCCGATCAAGGGCATGTACCTTGGTTGCGGGCACATCCCCAGTAGGAGGTGTGCAGGAGGCAGCTGATCGATGTTTCTCTCTCATTGATGTTTCTAACTCTCTATCTCTCTCCCTTCCTCTCTGTAAAAAATCAATAAAATATTTAAAAAAAAAAAAAGTGGAAGAGAGACAGAAGGCAGAAGGAGATATGACTAAGAAGAAATGTGAAATGACACCATGTAAGGACTCAACCCACCATTGCTGGCCTTCAAGAAGGAAGGGGACAACTGGCCACTAAGAGCTGGAAAGGAAATTGATTCTCACCTAAGGCCTCCAAAAAGAAATTCAGCCCTGACTTTAGTCTATGATTTCAGTCCTCAATTTTAATGAGATCCATGTAGGACTTCCAACTTAAAAAAAAGTAAGATGATAAATGTGTTGCCACAGAGGCAGAGCTGCCTCAAACAGATTGTCAAACTGCAGCGGGAAGGCCAGGGAGGGTTGGGGGGCAGGAGGGTAAGAGATCAACCGAAGGACTTGTATGCATGCATATAAGCATAACCAATGGACACGGACACTGGGGGGTAGGGGAGGCCAGGGGATTGTCAAGGGCGGGGGAAAAAGGACACATATGTAATACCCTTTGTAATAGTTTAAGCAATAAAAAAATTTAAAAAAAAATGTGTTGCCAAATTTGTGGCAATTTGTTACAGCACCAATAAAAAATAAATACAGATGGTAACAGGGTATAACCCATCAGATAAACAAGAGAATAGTGACTCAATAAAGTGATATCTACAATAATAAAAGAGAAACATGGTAATTAGCGTACGACTGCTACCCTTCATATCCTTATGCAAATTAACTGTCAGCATATCCTTATGCAAATTAACTGTCAGCCAAGATGGCGGCCGGCAGCCATGCACTAAAGCGAGCAGGGAGGCTTGCTTGCTCCAGTGACTGCGGACTCCAACGTTCCCCGCCTGACTTGCCGGCCTCTCAGCTGCAACTCTAAGAAACATTGTAACAAATATAGAAGCTAAACAAAACACCAGAAACCAGCTTTCAGCC
>NW_005371324.1:7564448-7581262 GCF_000412655.1 Myotis brandtii
CGAGGCTTGCCTGTGCTTCAGGCCGGCCCTGGGCAGCTGGGGGGCTTGGGGGACTGGGGGACTCCAGAGGCAGGCGCATGGGGCGGCCCCAGCCATGCCACTCGCCTGCTCCCTCGGTGGGCCTGAGGGGACTGGGTGCCGCCATCTTGTGGCTGTGGGTGCCACCATCTTTGAGGGCATGGCAGTCAATTAGCATATTCCCTCTTTATTGGCTGTGGGCACTGCCATCTCGTGAGGGTGTGACAGTCAATTAGCATAATCCCTCTTTATTAGATAGGACTAGAGGCCCGGTGCATGAAATTTGTGCATGGGTGCAGTCCCTAAACCTGGCCAGTCATCAAAGCGTGAGTGTCTGATGTGGAAGGGCAGGTCCCAGCTGACCTCTGGGCCCTAGGCAGCACCTGGGCCCCCGGTGCCCCACGTGCCACCCTCTGCCTGAGTCACGGCTCCCGAGTCCCCACGCGGAGATGCGGTGAGCGTGGCCGGAGGCCGTGGGGTGGGGAGCACCAGAAGAGGCCATGTGGGTGCAGGGCAGGCTCTTTGCAGTGCCTGCCACCTGAGTTTCAGGGGCTTCCCTGGTGCGTGAGCTCTGGCGTCCCAGGGGAGGGTAGGAGGAGGAGTGAGAGCGAGCTCGGTGGACACCCTGCATTCTCACACCTCCATCCCTATCACCCCCGCCCCCAGGTAGCTGGCAAGAGGTTGCATACCCCCACCCGGGCGCTGAGGGAGGTTGGTCACCCCCAGTTCCCGTCCCAGCCTGGGACCCAGCCCCGGTTGGGCGATCAGGGCCTGCTAGCCGCTGGTTACCATCTATGGGGTGATCAGTCAGGGCCTGGCCCCCCACTCGGCTCCCTCAGCACCTGGGAGCCGAGCGGCAGCGGCAGCCCCAGCCCCTGCTACCGCCACTGGCCGCCGTCTGTGGGGCGATCGGCGGGGCAATTGGTCCCCTGTTCACACCCACCTTGGCCTGGCACCACCCGCTCATCTGCTCCATCATCCTGCCATGGTCCCGCTCTAGTTGGGCCAGCAGTGCCTCCACTGCTGCCCGCTGCCAGCACTGCATTGCCAATGCACACCACATTCCATACCACCCCCTGGTGGTCAGCACATGTCATAGAAAGCGGTCAAACTCCCAGTCGAACATTTTGCATATTAGGCTTTTATTATATAGGGCTGGTTTCAGGTGTATAGTTGAATGATGAGACAACCATATACTTTTTTTTTGTTTTATTAATCCTCACCCAAGGATATTTTTCCATTGATTTTTAGAGAGAATGGAAGGAAGGGGAGGAGAGACAAAAATAGAAACATCAATGTGAAAGAGACACATAGATTGGCTGCCTTCCACAAGCAGGATTAGGAATAAAGCCTGCAACCAAGGTATGTGACCTTGACCAGAATCAAACCTGGGACCCTTCAGTCCAAAGGCTGACGCTCTATCTACTGAGCCAAACCAGCTAGGGCAACAACCATATACTTTACATATTGTTCCCTTTGATATTTCCCGTACCCCAATTAGTATTATACATAGTTATCACAATAGTATTGACCATAGTCCCTCTGCTTTTCTTACAACCCCGTGACAATTTTGTACCTACCAATTTTTACTTCTTTTTTAAAAAAATACATTTTTATTGATTTTAGAGAGAGAAAGGGAGAGGGAAAGAGAAACACTGATGTAAAAGAGAAACATCAATAGGTTGCCTCCCACATGCACCCCAACTGGGGATTGAATGCAAAACCTGAATATGTGCCCTGTCCGAAATTCAACGGTGACCTTTCAGTGCATGAGACAGTGCTCAACCAATTCAGCCACACCAGTCAGGGTACCAATTTTCACTTCTTAATCCCTTCACCTATTTAACCAGCCCCCGCCCCCCCCAATTCCCTTCCTCTCTGGCAATCATGAGTTTGCTCTGTGTCTGAGTCTCTTTCAATTTTGTTTGATCATTTATTTTGTTATTTAGATTCCACAAATAAGTGAAATCATATGGTATTTGTCTTTCTCTGACTGCTTATTTCACTTAGCATAATGGACCTAGAGGTCTACCCATACTATCAAAATGATAAGACCTCATTCATTTTTACGGTCAAGTAGTATTCCAATGTGTAAATTACCACAACTTTTTTATCTACTCATCTATTGATGGGTACTTGGGTTGCTTCCATATCTTGGCTATTGTAAATAACACTGCAATGGACACGGGATGCATATATTCTTTCAAACTAGTGTTTTGGGTTTCTTTCTACGTAAATCCCCAGAAGTAGAATAGCTAGATCATAAGGCAGATCCACTTTTAATTTCACAAAATACTTATCTTTTTTTCTCTTGTTAATCCTGACCCGAGATTATTTTCTCCATCGATTTTTTTTTTTCAGAGAATGGTAGGGAGGAAGGGAAGGGGAGAGAGAGAGAGAGAGAGAGAGAGAACATCTATGTGAGAAAGGTACTTCTATTGGTTGCCACTGACAGGGAATTGAATGGAGACCATCCGGTGCCTGGGCCGACACTTTAATCACTGAGCAACACCAGCCAGGGCAGAAAAATTTTTAAATTATTTTTTTATTACCACTAGTTCATATTATCTGAAAATATGTCAAGTAGAAACTTAAAATACTCTACCTGTTCCCAATACCGCATTCATATTCCTATTTTATTCTTCATATTTGAAGTTTTGTTTCACTGAATGGCTCAGACTCACAGATAAGGCTAAGGAAAAAAAGTCTCTCTGGTTATTAAAAAAGCCTTAACTCCACCAATGATACCAAAATTATCTCTGTTTTGTTTTTTGAAATTGAAGTTGCAAGCAAATATCTACCTATATGAGTAGTAAAATATGTGAGTTTGGGTAGTAACTCAGAGAGCGGTCAGCTATGGAGACAGAGGAGTTCCTCTTCCCACTCCAACTTCAATGTGGCCATTTTGGACCCTTGAAGAGAGCCCCACTTTCATCCTAGACACAGAGCCTGGCAAAACAGACACTTGGAACCAAGGTAAAAAATGAGTCACATCCTCACTGCTAATGAAACAAAAACAAAATGAAAGGAAGAGTGGGCCTGGCAAGAAATCAGAAAAGGTACCGGAAAAAAGATAGACTGTATGAGGCAGAAAGCTCCTCAGAGAACCCAGCTCAGCCGAGACTGTTCCATATCCGCATACAGACTGTATTTGGGAATAAGCCCTGTGTTCTAACACAAGCCACCCCAGCTTTCACTGGGTTAGGGCTTCATTCCACAGAAAGAAATCAACCCTTTTTCTAAAAGCTACTGCCTGATGTTATCTGAGTATGCCAGAATAAGTGGCATGGCCAAGAACTGAAACCAGGTCTTAACATGCTATATATTTTCATCCTAGCTGGTGTGGCTCAGTTGGTTGAGTATTGTCCTGTGCTCCAAATGGTTGCCAGTTTGATTTCCGGTCAGGGCACATACCCAGGTTTCAGGTTCAATCCCTGGTCAGGGTGCATACAGGGGGCAATCAATCCATGTCTCTCTCTTTCTCTCCCTCCTTTCCTCCCTAAAAGAAATAAAAACGTATTTTTAAAAAATGCTATATTGCCTCTATCCCAATAAATTAAGCCTATATCTTCACCTGGACTAGGCCCATATTTTTTTAATTTTCCGATTAGGATTCTCATTCTCATGTGTAATTTATTTGTTCATCATTGCTCCATTCTAAAAATGAAAAAAAAAAAGTCCTTTGAGAAAAAGAAAAACAAACAAACAAGGGAAATTAAGCACTACTTATGTATTTTGCATCCAGGCACCAGGGCTCACGGAAAAATACATATTTTTCATTGAATTTATTGGGGTGACATTGTATAATAAAATTATATAGGCTTTAAGTGTACAATTCTATGATACATCATCTGTATATTGTATTGTGTGTTCACCACCCAAAGTCAAGTTTCTTTCTGTCACCATTTATCTCCCCCTTTACCCTCTTCTACCTCCCCACCACTCCTTTCCCTCTGGCAATTACCATACTGTTGTCTGTCTATGAATTTTGCTTTATTTATTTATTTATTTATTTATTTATTTATTTATTTTGCTTAATCCCTTCACCTTTTCACCCATCCCCAACCCCCTTCCCCTCTGACAGCTGTCAGTCTGATCTCTGTATCTATGAGTCTGTTTCTATTTTGTTTGTTAGTTTATTTTGTTCATTATATTCCACATATAAGTGAAATCATATGGTGCTTTCTCTGACTGGTTTACTTCACTTAGCATAACACTCTACAGGTGAAATAAGCCCAAATTCAATTTCAACTTTGTTAGACAAAGGATACAAAGACAGTTTCGATTATGAATAGTCACACAGATGCTGAAACACTGCTTGTTAGCTTACACCATTATCTGTAATAGGTTCTATTTGTCCTAGTAGCAACAATTTGGGTACAGGTGAACAGATAAACCTGTATCACACTTCGATTCTTCATGTCAATAGATCTCCTCAAAGAGCAGAGGAGAATGAAGTCTTTTATCTGCATTCCAAACCATCTCAAAATACTTTGCTTCTCTCTGCCAAATGCACTTTTATCATTATCTTGCAAATTAATAGACAAGTTATATTTCATTTTTAATCAATAAAATGGGGACGTTATTGGAAACTCCTCTGAAAGTGGTATCTTAATGAAATTTATTTTAAAAAAGTAAAAACTGGAACTCTGAAAAGACTACACTAATTTAAGACGTCAAAATGTGATCAAATTAATTTAAGATTACATTATATCAAGGTCACTTCCAAGAGAGTTTATATTAAAGGATTCTGCAAAGTGATTTTCTTAATACTTAATCATCCCAATGCCATTAACTTCCAATTATCTGTGCCATAAGAATTAAAAAAAAACCCCAGCTAATTTAAAACTGAGTTAAATTTTATTTTAAATAATATTTTATAATTACACAGAAATATAGAAGTTTCTAACAATTCACAATTTTATCTTTTATTATGTTTAAACATTTAACTTTGTAGAAACTTGCTGTTGAACTCTTTATTTGCTATGCAATTCTAAAACAAATATCAAACTAGAACAGAACTGTACAGTCATTTAAACTTACTAAGAGGTAATTATTAGTCTTGGTTGTTTTTACCAAGAGGTGATTATTATTCTTGTTTGCTTTTACAATTGATACTGTTTATATCTGACACTTTTTATACTGTGATACTGTTTATTAGTCAGTCAGCAAATATTCATTGATCAGGAAATAAAGACCAAGCACTGCTTAAATCAAAAGTATTTGGAGATAAGAAAGATCAGTTTTTAAATCCATTGAAAATATTTCAATGGAGTTGATGCAACCAAAATGAAACTAGAAAAATTGTTAATAGTAACTTACAAATTATCATTAAAATAGCTAGTGATGCCAGGATGGAGTGGCTCAGTTGGTTGAGCATAATCCTATGCACCAAAAGGTTGCCAGTTCGATTGCTGGTCAGGGTGTGCACAGGAGGCAATCGACTGATGTTTCTCTCTCTCTCTCTCTCTCTCTCTCTCTCTCTCTCAGCATGTCTTCCAGTGAGGATTAAAAAGAGCTAGTGACATCCTAGTATTTTTAAATACTCACTTGTAGTAGATAGGAACTGCCTGGATCTAATAAGCTGACAGCTTCATTCTGCATAGTGTTTTGTTGTGTAACTGCATCTTCTCGTTTTCGCTCTTTCTGCCCCGCTTCATCATCTTCGTATTCATCTAAGCACTGAAAGAAAGGATAGTTTCCATTTTATTTCACTGAATATTAATAGAATGTTTTAAAAGTATATGAAAATACATTTGATAGTATAAGGAAATATTTGTGCATTCAGAAACTAATTTACACAATAAAGATGTTTCTTTCAGCAATATACTGGTATACATTTCATTCCTGTAAATTAAATTATCTGCTTAATACCCAAATTTCCATATTCACATCACTGCCAACATCTAATCTCAAGATTTGCTTAAGGTAGGGTTCACTCATTCTGTACCATCCATTCAACAAGTAAACCAACTGTGTCTACTTTAAACAAGGCACTTTTTGGAGGGAATCAAAAATAATACACCACAGAAATGATCTGTATAGTCTACAGGGAAGGTGAGACATGTATATAAAACTTAATGATAAAGGCCACTTTCTAGCTTATTAGTACCTATGAGTACATACGGAAGAGTTTTTTCACCTCTACAAAGACTCTGAAGAAGAGCTTATAATTTAAAGGATGGGTAATAACTGCAACTGTAGCTATAGAAGAAAGAGAATTTCAGATGGTGGGAAGAGCACATGGAAAAACTTACAGGAAAGGGTGTTGCGAAAAAGATGTATCAACATCAGCATTATTTATCTCCAGACTTTTTACATGAAAAAATAACAACCCATAATCAGAAACAAAACTCTATACATTACACCCATTGTAACTGAACACATTCCTAACCAATACACTGCCCTAAAGGATTCCATGAAAGACAAAAAAAATAAACAATGTCCCTGCAGGCACTCTGCAAACACTAAGACACTGACCAACGTACAGAATGGCAGGAAAGACAACAGAACTTACAAATTCTCCAAAGAGAGAGAGAGAAAAAGACAGAGGCCACTGTGCAAGTCAAGAAGGATCACTGGAGTGTCTGGAATAGGAGGAACCTAGTACATAAGCAGCACATTTAGACACAAGGTTCACAATGGGGGATATGGAAGCTGAGAAGGAATGTTAAATTAGAATGATATGGGGAGAAAGTCAGGAAAAGAACGGAAGGGGGAGGTTCTGGATAATGTTCAGGGTCCTCTCCTGTAATGAAACTATGAGTACTGGTGTCATCTGGTCCTAGTGATGTAACCTGTAGGAGCTGGAGCTTGGATAACCAGTACAAGAAAAAAGATGATACTGTCGCTACTGCAATTGCTATGAGTAATAAACTGTCCTTGTCTCTGACCCAAGAGACTCCTCTCTTCTGCCAGGATCCATAAAACTACAGTAGGCTAACATGTTGGCCTGCAAGCAGGATAAGATCTCAGGTCCTTCACAGTTCACATAGGTGAAAATTAGAAAGGCATATGCTCTGATCACATATAAATAATATATAAATATACTATAAACAGCCTGAGAACTCTGTACTTTTCACTACACAACATGGAAAGATGTTATAGTGCTACAATTCCCTGGCATATAAGTAAAACATGATCAAACTGATTTTGAGAAAACAGCCTGTATACAGCAATTAACTGTACAGGTTAAGAGAGACAAGGACCAAAAATTAAGAGACTAGTCAAACAACATAATAGATAATTTGATCCTAATGAAAAAAATATTTCCTATGTGGAAAACAAAACCCAATAAAGGATCATGTTAAATGGTAAAACATAAACAAAATTTAAAAGCAAAATTAGATTTAAGACATTAATGTCCACCATCAACATAGTTATTAACATCACTCTGGAAGGACTGTCTGATAAAACTAGGTAAGAAAAAAAAAAAGATTTCAGCATTACAAAGAAGGCAAAACTCCATCACTTCAAATGATATGATTTTATCAAGAATATAACCTAAAATATTTTAGAATTATTAGAGCTACTTAAGATGGTTTTTCAATAAGTAAGCAAAAATAAATAACTTCCCAAAGCAACATCACTAGCCAATGAGATTATATAATTTTAAAAATAACCTTAATAAACTGAAACACTTTATAAAAAAGACTGTAAAAGCTGACTAAGAAACAAATTAAAATCCATTCTTAAATTGAGAAAAACTTAATATTGTAGGTGTCAATAATCTTAAATCAACATAAAATAAAAAAATGTCAATCAAGATCTTAAGAGAATATATTTGGGAAGTAGGGTGGGTGGACCGTCTGGATGCACAAATACATAAGACATTCCAGAACAATTAATTTTTAAAAAGGGTTTATGACAGAACACTCATTCTGGTTAACATTAAAATGTATAAAACCACAATAATGTAAACTGTATGACAGAGGTCCTAGAACAGAAAATAAAATTAAACAAAGGAATTCTTCAGTATATAGTACTGAGAAAAGAATCAACCACTTAATGTACAGTGGGGGCTGAGAAGCAAGAATATGAGACCTGGACAGAATAGAGTGGTCTCATCTCTAATCTTCCCCTCTACAAAAGCAGCCATCCCTTTCTCCAGTACCTGAATTGCAAAAAATCCCTGACTGTAGGACTGAACGGCAGTAGCATAAAGCTAGAATTCTTAAATGGTAGAATCCTATCTAATAAAGAGGTAATACGCAAATTGACCATCACTCCAACACACAAGATGGCCACCCCCATGTGGTCAAAGATGGTCACCACAAGATGGCCAGCAGGGGAGGGCAGTTGTGGGCGATCAGGCCAGCAGGGGAGGGCAGTTAGGAGGGACCAGCCCTGCAGGGGAGGGAGTTGGGGGGGACCAGCCCTGCAGGGGAGGGTAGTTGGGGGTGACCATGCTGGCAGGGGAGGGCAGTTAGGGGCAATCGGACTGGCAAGGGAATGGTTAGGGGGTGATCAGGCTGGCAGGCAGAAGTGGTTAGGGGCAATCAGGCAGACAAGTGGTTAGGAGCCAGCAGTCCTGGATTATGAGAGGGATGTCTAACTGTCTGTTTAGGGCCGATCCCCCCAGGACCGCGCCTAAACGGGCAGTCAGACATCCCTCGAGGGGTCCCAGATTGGAGAGGGTGCAATCTGAGCTGAGGGACATCCCCCATGCATGAATTTCATGCACCGGACCTCTAGTCTATACATATAAAAGGCCAATATGCAAGTGTCCTCTCAGGAGTTCAACCGGGAGACCGAGAGTTCGATTGCTCGTTATGATGTGTGCTAACCACCAGGGGGTGGCACAGAACGAAGGAAGGCTTAGGCCGGCAGCCAGCAGCCAGGGAAGGGAGGCCCTGATCGCCAGCCAAGCCTAGGAACCCTACCCATGCACAAATTTCATGCACTGGGCCTCTAGTAGACAAATAAAAAGTAAAAGTTGAGGCAGGGAGCCATGAACTCCCTGAGCACTGGGATGTTATCTTTGTTTTCATTTCTGAGACCCAACCCTTCAACACTAACCTCCCTCCTCTCACATCCTCTATAAATGTAGACTCCCTTACCAGTAGCACATTAAAAGAAAGGAAAAAAACAAAACAAAAACTCTTCAGTAAATGTTTGATAAATGAATGAATGAGTTACCAAGATGAGACAAATCAGGGAGATGGACTGTGGCACCCCAAGTTAAAATTCTCAATGTTCTTTTCCATGTAAACACCGTTGTCCACTGACCTGGGAACCTATTCATTACACATACTATCTTTGTGGAGTGTGTGCATGTTACATACACCCCAGGCAGCTTTTAGAATAGGGATTGCTTGATGAATCACAACTTCCCTCTGAAGTTCTTCTAGCAACTTGTGCAGTTCTTTTAACAACAAGCACCCTAAAATTCTTTAAGCTATCTTATATAACTGGAATAAATATACCTAGATGAACAATTTCATAGAAATGGTGAAAAATAAGAAATGAAAACAAAAAAGAACTGAGTTAATAAACAAAGGTGAGCAAAGACATTTTCTACTTCTGTTTCTTGCAGATTAATAATTCTCTAAGAACATAACTGACTGGTATCCTGAAGGGGGAGAGAGAGAGAGAGTTGTTTTTAAATAAGTACTAGCAAAGGAGAACCAAAAAGAAGCCTAAATACTTTTAGAGTTTTTATGAAGTATAAGCTTTTTATATCTAAGAGGAAAAAAATGAAAACAAAAAAAATGATTTTATATGATACTTGTATCAATAATGTGGGACTGAATTCCCTATCTCTCTTCCTAGCTCTCATTTCTAAATAAATATAAACATGTAAAAGTCATTCTCTCCTTTTATATGGATTAGAGAGAAAGTTGCATGAGAACTGGGTTGACAAGTATAAATTGAAATAAAGTCAGCTTTTTTTTTTCACGAAATCAACTTTTAAACGGAGATGATAATAAGCATCTCTGAATTTCACCAAGCTCTGCTTTTCCCAAAATTACATTTTAGAGCGCTACTATTTTAACAAATAAACCCCCTAAAAAAAAGTATGATCTTCATTGCAAATAACTAATGTTGTTAAAAAAGAGAAGCTATAACATGTTCTAAACAATTTATTCAGATCATTCCTATAGATCTGACAAAGTAACTAAATAAAAAGGAAATTAGGATATCTTTAAAGTCCTGTTAGTTACGACTCAAAATACGAATTCATAGGAATAGGATAAAAAAATTAGAAATAGATCCAAATACATAGACAAGTTAAGTTACAATAAAAGTAGAAACTCACATCAGTGGGAAAAGATGGGCTTTTTATATGTGGTTTGGGGATAACTGGATAGCTGTATTAAAAAATGACATTGGATTTATTCCACACACCACATACCAGGATAAATTTCAGTGCATCATTAAAAATAAGCAAAAATTTGAAGGCACTCCACCAAAGAAAATACAGGCACAGCAAAATAACACAAGAGAAGAGTCTCAATACCATTAGCTACTAGGGAAATGCAAATTAAAACCATAATGGACTATCACTATACACATACTGGAATACCAAGTGATAGTGAGGATTTGAAACGACTGCATATCTCCTCTATTGTTGGTGGGAACTAAAAGTGATACAGCCGTGTGGGAAACCAGTTTGGCAGTTTCTTATACATTTAAATAAGTATACACTTACCATATGACCCAGCAATTCTACTAGTAGTTATTACCAAGAGAAATGAAAACATGTTCACTGAAAACTTGTACCAAAAAATCAGCTTTTTTCATAATATTTGGAAGTAGTCCAAATGATCATCAACTGGTGAACAGATTAACAAGCACTAGTATAGTCATGTAATTAAATACTAAGAAACAAAATGAAAAAATCTCAGAAGTATTACTGCTACAAGAAAAACACCAGAAAGTGAATACTATGTACTGTATGAGCCCACATATAAAATTCTAAAGAAAGCGAAATCTTAGGGACAGAAAGAAGATCAGTGGTTCTCAGGAGTTGGGTGTGAGGGGGCTGACTGAAAGGGGCAGAAGTAGTGATGGAAATGTTCTATATCCTGTTCCCATGGTGGTTTACCCAGTTGTGTACATTTGCCAAAGCTCATCAAATTGCACTCTTAAAACAGTAGCATATTACTGTATGTAAGTGACACCATAATAGTATAAAGAAGAAATATAATAGAGATACTGAACAAATGAAATGAGTTAAAAAAAAAAAAAAAGACTGAACCTAAATCTGATTAAGCCTCTACATGTAATTACAAATTACAGGAACTAGAGGGGATAGAAGAACATATTAGACACCACCATGGTGCTGCAATTATGAAAATCCAGACTGTGGGACATGCTAAGCAGGGCTCAAACAACTTTAAAAAAAAACCAAGCAGCAAATATTTTAGGCTTCTGGAGCTACATAAGATATTTTGTTTTTGTTTTTTAACAACTCTTTAAAAATATAGAAAACAGCCGGGCTGGTGTTGCTCAGAAGTTGAGCATCCACTTAAGAACCAAAAGGTTGCTGGTTCGATTCCTGGTCAGGGGACATGCCCAGGTTTCAGGCTCGATCCCCAGTGTGGGTCGTACAGGAGGAGGCAGCTAATCAAAGATTCTCTCTCATCGATGTTTCTCTCTCTCTATCCCTCTTCCTTCCTCTCTCTCTAAAAAAAAAAAAATGGCCAGTATCTACAACTTATAAATATGAAACTCAGAGTAAGGACACCAATACCAAAATATTAACCTCTTTTTTGTCCTTAATAAAGAAACTATTTTAAAACTATTTTTTAAATTATCACTTAAGAGACAGTTTGAACAATGAATATATGATGAAATTAAGCCTCAGAAGTTTGAGATTAAGACATTTTTATTTTTTTAGGTGTGAGAGTGATATTGTTTTTTTGTTTAAAAATATTCCTTATCTTTTAGAGATATATACTGAAATGTTTAAGAATAAAATAGTATGTCATCTAGATTTGCTTCAAAATAATACAAGAGATAGAATGGGCAGTGTGTGCTGCCATAGATAAAATTGCCCAGGAGTTGTCAACTGTTGAGGTTGAAGGATGGGTCCATGGGGGACTTTATCACAGCATTCTCCTTTTGTATGACTGAAATTCCCATATTAAAGTTTTTAAAATAGCAATAAAATTTAACTTTGCATTGACTAAAATAACTAGAACTAGATAAATATTTTATTTTAAATAGCATAATACTTCTTATTCTAGGGAACAAAGTGGTAGAATATTATTTAAAACTATTTTCAAAGAAATGGGAAATGTTTGCAATTTCACATAGAGTGGAAAAAACTATGTATGAATGACAGAAAATACCCATTAACTATCTCGAGATTGATTTTTCTTTTTTCTTCATGATTGTCAATAAAGTGTACATCAGATTAGAAAATCACAAACTAAAAACTCAGATTTTGGAATCAATGAACTTAGATTCAAATCCCAGCTATCACTTAAAATAGTAATAGCATCTACTATTAACTGAATATTTTCTAGGGCACTGTTAAGCATTAACATCTAGTACAGTGATGGCGAACCTCTGACACACGTGTCAGAGGTGACACGCGAACTCATTTTTTTTTGGTTGATTTTTCTTTGTTAAATGGCATTTAAATATATAAAATAAATATCAAAAATATAAGTCTTTGTTTTACTATGGTTGCAAATATCAAAAAATTTCTATATGTGACACGGCACCAGAGTTAAATTAGGGTTTTTCAAAATGCTGACACGCTGAGCTCAAAAGGTTCACCATCACTGATCTAGTACTTCATGTAATTTTCATAAAGACCTTAAGCAGTATGTATTACTTTATAGAGAGGGATCTGAGGATTAGAATTAAGTAACAGGCTTAAGGACACAAAGTCATTGAGGGATGCAGTTGGCACTACAACCTAAGCAGTATAACAACCCTAAATTCAATTTTCCAACTGCTAGGTAGAACCTATTTATTAGACATGAAATCCATTTAGTGTATTGAATTTTGTTTCCAACTAGTTTACATTCAATACCATTCCAAACCAGTTTCAAATGTACAGCAAATTGGCTGGAATACCATGCACTCTACAGTGGTACCCCCCATTGACCCAAGCGCCCATCTGGCCCCAGGCCCTGTTATCTCAACATTATCTTATGTAATAAAAGCCTAGGTGGCGTCACGCTTTGTGCTTTGTGCGATGCCGCCACAAGATGGCCGCACGAACAGTGGAGGCAGGGCCTGGTGGCTGCTCCGCACAGTGAGGCCTGGGGGTCCTGCGGCTCTGAGCGGCATGAAGGAGGCCGGTCCCGGCACCTCCGCCGCCTCGCGTGGAGGAGGCAGGTCGAGGCAGGGGAGGGTAGTTGGGGGCGATTGGGCCAGCAGGGGAGGGCAGTTGGGGGCAATCAGGCCAGCAGGGGAGGGCAGTTGGGGGCAATCAGGCCAGCAAGGGAGGGCAGTTGGGGAGGATCATGCCGGCAGGGAAGGGCAGTTGGGGGCAATCGGGCCAGCAGGGGAGCAGTTAGACGTCAATCAGGCGGGCAGGGAGCAGTTAGGGGGTGATCAGGCTGGCAGGCAGAAATAGTTAGGGGCAATCAGGCAGGCAGGTGAGCAGTTAGGAGCCAGCGGTCCTGGACTGTGAGAGGGATGTCCGATTGCTGGTTTAGGCCAGATCCCAGGACATCCCCCGAGGGGTCCTAGATTGGAGAGTGTGCAGGCTGGGCTGAGGGATACCCCCTGCCCTGTGCATGAATTTTCTGCACTGGGCCTCCTCTAGTCCTATATAATAAAAGGGTAACATACTAATTTGACCAAATGGCGGAACGACTAGTCGGCAGGGAGCAGGAACAGCAAGCGGGCGGCACCAGGTCAGCCAAGGCAGGTGCCAGCAGGCAGAGGGAAGGAACAGCGATCAGGGGATGGGGGGAATGGCAGGACCAGCGAGCAGACAGCGCCAGTCCAGCTAAGGCAGGTGCCAGCAGGCAAAGGGAGGGGACGGCAATCGGGAGGGGCGGGGCAAATAGCAACATTAAAATATTTCTTCTAGCCAAGGCCGGTTTGGCTCAGTGGATAGAGCGTCCGCCTGTGAACTGAAAGGTGCCAGGTTCGATTCCAGTCAAGGGCATATGAAAGTATATTTTTTAAAAAAAAATATTTCTTCTAATTAATTCACTTTCAATGTGCATGAATTCATGCACCTGGCCACTAGTTGACTATATTCTTCATGTTTCAGTCTGAATCTCTGTGGCTATTCTGCTTAATCCCTTCACCTTTTTCACCTAGCCTCCCAATTCCCCTCTCCTGACAGCTTTCAGTTTGTTCTCTGCATCTCTGAGTCTGTTCCTTTTTTATTTTTTCTATTAGATTCCACATATAAGTGAAATCATATGGTATTTATCTTTCTCTGACTGGCTTATTTCACTTAGCATAGTACCTTCTAGGTCCATCCATGCTGTCATAAAAGATAAGATTTCCTTCTTTATTACAGTTGAGTAGTATTCCATTGTGTAAATGTACCACAGCTTTTTTAAATCTATTCATTTACTGATGGAAACTTGGGTGGCTTCCAAATCTTGGCTATTGTAAATAGCACCACAATGAAAATAGGGGTGCATATATTCTTTTGAATTACTATTTAGGGTTTCTTTGGATATATTCCCAGAAGTGAAATTGCTGGCTCATACAATTCCATTTTTTATTTTTTGAAGAACCTCCATACTGTTTTCCATAGTGGTTGCACCTATCTGTATTGCCACCAACAGTGCACAGGGTTCCCTTTTCTCCACATCCTCCCCAACATTTGTTGTTTGTTGATTTATTGATGATAGCCATTCTGAAGGTGTGAAGTGGTATCTCACTGTGGTTTTGATTTGCATTTCTCTGATGATTAATGATGTTGAGAAACTTTTCTTATGTCTACTGGCCATCTATATGTCTTCCTTGGAGAAGTGTCTATTCAGGTCTTCTGCCCACTTTTTAATTGGGTTGTTTTTCTGGTGTTAAGTTGTCTGAGTTCTTTATAGTGCACTGAGTTTTTATAAAGAAAAATAAAACAAAAATATCAGTGAGCACTTTTTATCAAACTTTTGTTTCATATTATCTTTGAGTACACTGAGTCCCTTTGTAGAACAAAGAATTGCTGGGAGGTGCAGGAAAAAAAGAGTGGCTATGAGCTGATGATTGCTGTAGCTGGATAACAGTTTTGTAAGGGTTCATCTACACTATAATTCTGTGCATGTTAACATTTTTACTTTTTTTTTTTAAATTTTAAAGAGACTTTCTAGTAGGATTCGGTGAGGTTTCATTTCTGTTTTCTATCACTGACAGCAGACCAAGCTTTCCCAGGTCTCATCCATCACTGTACAGACTCTCATTTCCATAGTGCTCTGTACATTTCCTTATCCTGCATGCCTCCTCTCCCTTTCAAATCATTCCATTTGTGCCCTCTGGAATTCCTGCTGATTAACATTTTTGCTCTCCTCAGCTGCAAAATGAAACCTAGCTGGCTCCTTGAAAAAGCTCTTTCCCTTTTAGCCCCCCTCAACAAGAAGCTATTTTTTTATTTCTTCCATTTCTTCCATATGTTAAGGGCCTGGTGGTAGGGTTAGTATCTTCTCAGACTATCTTTATTGAGCAAGTTTCTCCTTTGGCCACAGTGTTCTAGTCTAATGTTTCTCATTCAGTTAATACCACTCTGTATGAAGCATGGAATTTTGTGTAGGCATTTTCTAGCATACTGATGACTAAGAGATGCTACTGGTTTATGGATCAGAAGCATAAAATGGATATCGTGCAATATAAAAAATTAGTCCCTCTAAGAAAGAACTGACCCACATCCCATTCAAATACAGTAATAATAAATAGTCATGAAGATTAAAAAAAATTTGTAATTATCTCAGCCTAAACACATTTTACCACTAAAACAGAAGGTTTGGTGGTGGTTGTAGGGTTTTTAAATATACACAGATTTTTACAGGAAGACAATTACCCTGTAAATCCAAGGAATATAATATTTTCGTTGTTAGTAATCATATAAAAAAAGTTGCTCAGAGGATGTCACAAATAGCAAAACTATCATGGTATTTGAGCACACTTTTATCAGTCTGGAAAGAAAACTTTGAAAGCCACTGTATTATGTTTTGAAACTCTAAGACCTTGCTTGAGGCAACAAACTGCACATCACAATAGCAATCATTTATTACAAACCTGGCCTCGATAGTACATATTCAATAAATGTTTACTGAACTAAACACTGGGGCATGAAATGGAGAAACCAGACTAACTAGACAAGACTGCAAAGGACATGAGCTAAGGAGGAGTTGGGATTTGAAGTCCTAAAAACAAAGAAAACATCCAACCATTTAATTTCTTGAACTAATGAGAGATAGAACATACTGCTTTTGAAAGACTAGCCTTATGATGATATGTATGTAAAATGTATAAATAAACTTGATCTGAAAATCATAAGGTAGTAATTTCCTACTACTAAAATTTCTACTACTACAGTGCAAAAGTCTTTAATATAGAAAAAATTAAACAAATTTAGACTGAAATACCTAAAAAAAAATCCATTTAATGACTGCTTTCCCTAGCAATTTTAAAAATATGAATTCCACAAAACTCAGGTCAGTAAAAGCAATCAGTGTACCATTTGTCTACTTTCAACACAATTTGTATTAACAAATTTTTAAATGTTTCTAATACATAACTATATTAATACTAGAGGCCTGGTGCACAAAAATTTGTGCACTTGGGGGGAGGGGGGGGTCACTCAGCCCGGCCTGTGCCCTCTCGCAGTCTGGGACCCCTCGGGAGATAACGACCTGCTGGCTTAGGCCTGCTCC
>NW_005371324.1:7583892-7584471 GCF_000412655.1 Myotis brandtii
CAACTCCAGCTCAGCCGGCTGGCTGAAAGCATGGGGATTGTTTAGCTTCTATAATTGCAACATTGTTTCTTAGAGTGCAAGCTCAGAGCCCAGCAGCGGCAGGCGGGGAACCTTGGCTTCCTCCTTCACTGGAGCAAGCAAGCCTCCTGTTCGCTTCAGCTACCTGGCTGCCACCGCCATCTTGGTTGGCAGTTAATTTGCATCCTGATTAGCCAATGGGAAGCGTGTCTGAGGTACAGTTAATTACCATGTTTGTCTATCATTAGATTGGATAGAGGCCTGGTGCACAGGTGAGGGCCGGCTGTTTTGCCCTGAAGGGTGTCCCGGATCAGGGTGGGGATCCTGCTGGGGTGCCTGGCCAGTCTGGATGAGGGGCTGATGGCTGTTTGCAGGCTGGCCAAGCCCCCCAGTGGGGACCCTCACCTCATGGGGGTGTGGCCAGCCTTAGTGAGGGGCTGAGGGCTGTTTTCAGGCTGGTCACACCCCCTTCACGGTGGGGGTCCCTACTGGGGTGCCTGGCCAGCCTGGGTGAGGAGCTGAGGGCCGTTTTCAGGCTGGCCACACCCCCTTCAGGGTGGG
>NW_005371324.1:7584507-7593487 GCF_000412655.1 Myotis brandtii
GCCCCCCAGTGACCCAAGCTCCCAGCCTCTCCCCTTTTTTTCCTTTTTTTTTTCAGCACTTCCTTGAGTGGAGGCCACAGCAGGCTGGAAGCAGGTATCTGGGATTTATTTAAGTTCTATAATTAAAACTTTGTAGCCCTGAGTGGAGACCAGGGCCGGCTGACCAGCTTGGCTTCTTCCATCGCCGGGGGCAACCCAAGCCTCCTGCTTGCTCCAGCTCCATGGCTGCCGCCCTCTTAGTTGGGTTAATTTGCATACGTGTTCCTGATTGGTTGGTGGGCGTGGCTTGTGAGTGTAGTGGAGTGATGGTTAATTTGCATGTTCCTCTTTTGGGGAAGTAGAGGTATATCTTGTTTTTGGAAGAGTTCAGCTAGATATTGCTTCACATTCCTTTCTCTTTTTTCCTATTTGTTCTTTCATAAATGATGAGTCTTAAAAATGAATGAAACCATTCATGTTCAAAAAATATTGACAATAGTGCATAAAATCCATTAAAAAGTGCTATCTAGTTCCTTTAATTTTCAGAATTCCCCCCCCCAAAAAAAAATTTAATATCATTCTATTCTGTCCAAATACCTCAGGCTATGTAATATATACACATCTTATCTTAATATATAGAAACCACACAAATTCCTCAGGTGTTTCAGTTTTTCAATACTTTTTGCAAAGTATAAATACTTCTTTATAAAGCTCTAACTCAAGGAACAGCCAAACATTTTCTTCATGTGAATCAAAATGAGGAACAGAATTACAAAAGAACTGAAATGAAATGAAAACTTCAAACATCCAAGTAAGTTTAATTGTATCTACATACAATAAATTATATAAATAATTCTGATTTATATAAAAGCATTCTGATTGCCCTTTGCATTTAAAAGAAAATCAAGTAAGCAATCTTAGCAAAGCTTTTAGGGAAAAGGAAAAAAAAAAAGAAAAACTATACAGCTCCATGGCGGTAGGATCATTATTGAGGATCATACAATTACAAACCATGAATGTGGATAAGTGGTTGTGCTTTCCAAAATGAAAGTTACTATATCCATGAAAGGTATTAAGAGAGTTAAGCTACATTCCACTCATTTTTCTTCTGCAAGACTATGTCAATCCTATCAGTACTGCTGCTTCTTTATCTTCCTCCGTGTCTAGTAATACCCTTTTTTCATCCTCCATTAGTCCTTTATCTAGCATATAGCACTCTGTCATCACTCAAAGGCTGTCTAGATTTCCCTTCCCTTCCCTTTCTGCTCCTAAGCCAAGAGATGTATTTTAAAATGGTTAAACAAAAGAAATTTTCCACTATACAAAAAGAAAATTGAAATAAGATCAAATTAATGAGCATCTCTATGTGAAAATAATTGAGCAAAATAAACAAATGACTTCTCTCCTCTCATTAGGTAGCTTAAAAAAGCCTGTCTATATTACAATGATTTAAAAATGTCACACACACACACACACACACACACACACACACACACACACGGCCCTAAGCTAGAAAGTTTAGAAACTTAAGAGTAAATCAAGATCTATGAATTTTTAAGACTAATTATAAAACACCCTAATTGACTAGAATTTCATTTTTCCACAATTTTAAAGCACCTTCCTCACCATTAAACTTCTACACTGATACTATCATACATGACTCAACCATGGTCCCATCCAACTACCTGTATAGAGATCCCATCAGATCCTAGGGCTAAGCAGTGTCAAATTCTCCAAATAACAAAATTCAAGCACTCTCACTTTCCGCTATTTCAACAAATATAATAATAATAATAATTTAAAAACTATAGTCTGGATCTTTTTAAACAGAAAATGGCATCTTTTCCTAATTACAAAATTAATGTACATTCAAAAAGCTTTTAAAAGAGAAAAATAAATAAGAACTCATCCTTAATCTTAAACAAATGTTATCACTTTGGTATAAAACCTTCTGCTAGAAGGCTTTCCTTTCTTTTCTTTTTTTTATTCACAGAATTGTAGCCATCTGTTTTGAGTTCAACTTGTATCATCACCTTGTTTTCAACAAAAATTTTAGTAGCTGCATAGTATATGAGATTATGAATACATCACGATTTGTTTAATAATATGTGTGTGGGATATATAATCTTAATAGTCTTACATATAAATTTGTGTATCGATCTCTATTTTTTTTTAAATATATTTTATTGATTTTTTACAGAGAGGAAGGGAGAGGGATAGAGAGCTAGAAACATCGATGAGAGAGAAACATCGACCAGCTGCCTCCTGCACACCTCCCACTGGAGATGTGCCCGCAACCAAGGCACATGCCCTTGACTGGAATCGAACCCGGGACCCTTCAGTCCGCAGGCCGACACTCTATCCACTGAGCCAAACTGGTTTGGCCCATCTCTATTTTTTAATGCTCTTTAAACATGCTGTCAAATTTTCCTCCAAAAAGGTTGCTCCACCCTTATTATTATTTTTAACTCTTAAAAAAATTTTTTTAATTTATTGATATGAAAGGGGGGATTGTTGTTCCACTTATTTATGAATTCATTGGTTGATTCTTGTATGTGCCCTAACCAGGGATAAACCCACAACCTTGGCATATCAGGACAACGCTCTAACCAACTGAGCTACCTGGCCAGGGCTTACAACTCTCTTTAAACATATTAGGCAAATATGATTTCACTGAATCCTAGTATCAGGATGAACTTATGTGATCTTTTTTTGGCTTTAGGTATTTCTTAATGTATCTTCATTTTCTTCACTGATGTCCTCTCTCAATTTTTATATTGGTTCATTCATTTCCTTAGTATTTCTAAAAGCTCTTTATAAGATGGTAATTTTTGTTATCATGTATTGTCCATTTTTTTTCCTAGTTCACCTTTTTAATTCCATTTAGGTTTTCCTTTGGCGATTTTCTCCCTGTGGTTTTATGTTAAGAAAATGTGTTTTCCATTTTAAGATCTAATAAACACAGAGACTTTCTAATTTTTACTACCTCACTTTTAACTCATTTCATATTTAATTTGTTGTATAGTGAGATTGGAATCTAATGATTTTTTGCTATAAGAAGACACATGTTCTAGCAATATACATGGAAAAATTCAGAACTGCAACACTGGCATTGGGTTGTATGAGTAGCTGCCCTAGAGGAGTTCGGCACCTTTCTCTAGGTTTCATATCCAGGGGTTCTGAAAAACCCATCTCCTCACCACCAATTCAAAATGTTATCTTTGCCTGGCCAGCATGGCTCAGTGGTTAAGCATCCTATGAACCAGAAAGTCTCAGCTGGATTCCCAGTCGGGACATATGCACAGGGTGTGGCTCGATCCCCAATGTGGGGCGTACAGGAGACAGCCGATCAATGGTTCTATCATTGATGTTTCTCTCTCTCCCTTTCCCTACCTCTCTGAAATCAATAAAAATATATTTTAAATGCTCTCTTTAGTATATATTTTTATATATGGCTATGTTTTTAGCTTTCTGTTACACTCATCTATTTATATTAATAGCCAAATCATATTACTTTATCATTATATGTTAATAGTATATCTAGTAGTAGCTACAGTTCCCTTCATTATTATTCATTTTTAAAGCTCTCTTGGCCAATCCCAATATATTCTCCCAGTAAAATAATTATTTTTAAAAATTAACATAAAAATTATTTGGAGAAAACTATTGGCGTTTATTAGCTGTATGATCTTGCAAAATGGGAACAGCAGGAATGCCCACATAAGAGAGCTATTGCGATATAGGTTAGCAATGAGTTAGAACTAAGGAAATGAAGTTGACATGGACTGTGGACAGACAGTAAACAGGAGTGGAATCTGACTGGATTAGGGAGAGCCAATAGCAGTAAGTTACAAGATGATTCCCAGTTTTCTAGCTCATGGTGTAATCTACATGCACAGACAATTTTAAAAGGTGGGAAATGATGAGGAATTTGGTGTTAAGCATGAAATATTTGTGAGATATACAAGAGGAAAGGAAGGACCAAGGTACAGATCAAAGGCTAAATCTCTTTTCCTAACACTGTAGGGAGGCTTCTAAGATGGACCTAAATACAGTTAAGTTAAAGAGTGAGGTACTTTACAGTTGTTCATATGGGAAATACAATAATAAATAATGATTAAGTAATAAACTGTTTCACATACTAAATGTAAACCTACTTTTGCCTTACCCTATATAGGCAACGAGAAATTGAGAGATTCTGAGGATTCTGTAGTTTCTCTGAGAAATAATTGTGCTCTTCTGCTGACAATCAGAGGCAGAAATTTAGGATGAAGTCATGCATGTGAGGCAGATTAAAAGTTTAAAATACATATTGTAGGAAATATGAAAGTGAGTGAAATGTAAAGGATCTCCAGATAAGTGCTAAGGGTCTTGCTAAGAATGAAGATCCTAAAACTTCAAAATGAAACCAATTTGTAATATCAGCTGTTACTAGTTTAAAGCTTATTGCTGTGAGTCTAATTCTAATATGAAAACTAATTCTTTAATATTTTCAGCAAGCTGTCTAATTATTTTTGGAATGAGTGTACAGGAAGGTCTTCCCTTAATTGTTCAAACAGGTAACTCAGAAGCAAGTCTTGACCAGCAGGTTATTAATTGCACAATTATGCTTAAACATAATAGTCTTGTTAATATTATTTTCCATCTGGATATTTTTAAATTACCAAATTTAGTGAGAAAGACTCCAGGATCATATTAGTTTTAGATGAAAATTCTTTTCACAATTTACATACAACCCAGGTTTCAACTAATTAGACTGTTTTTATGCTTAGTAATTGGGAGTAGAAGGCCTGGGTATTTATAACAAAAATTCCTCAATGTTGAGTCACACAAATAATACTAAGGAAACAAACTAAGCATTAGTATACGGGAAGAGGCTATCTTCAGAAAGAACTGTCAAAACTGATAAATAAGTAAAATATATTCTATCTGCAATGTATCAATGATGGCTCTTAAGCGTAAGTGCTGAGGTTAGAAAATAAACATACACCCTTCAGCTCAATACTTTACAAATCATTGATTACACTCCTAGAGAAGCAATGATACAATCAATGAAAACTATATATTTAGTACCTTTCAACTATTATCAGATTTAAGCAACCCAGTATTTACAGCCTTTCTTTAGCTACCCCCAATGATACAATCTAATTCCATGACAGACATTCTTCAACTTCCTAGAGGTTTGGGCAATATATTTAACCCCTCTATACTTCAGTTTTTCTCATCTGTAAAATAGGGATAACAACAATAGTTATGCCCCATAAAATTCTAAGGATTAAATGTACACAAAAACTAAGAAGAGTGATGCACTTAGTAAATGGTATATCATCATTATAACTCCCATCAAAGAATATTAGACATACATATAAACATGCTAATAATAACAGCTAACTTTTACTAAACTTTATGTACTAAGTATTATCCTAATACTTTATTTGTATTATCTCATTTCATCTTCAAACTATAGGTACTACTATAGATTACTTTCATTACTTCTCTATGCTAACCCAAAAACAAGTATCCAATTCTTCCACATAGTAGCCATTTTGTATTAATTGAATATTAATTGAATGAAACCTTGTCTGATTATTTCAAATGTAAAATTCAGATTATAAATTCTTAGTTTCTTAATTTTTAATTCATTCTAGTTTTACATAATTTATAGCATTGTTTCCTTCTTTCTTGCTTGCAAATCCCATCTGCTTAATTAGATTTTAAGGTTCCCAAAGGCAGAAACCTCATCCAATATTGTTTATGTATCCTTTCATTTTATTAGTAATACCTATGTAACACAAACTTAATACAAATGCATGCTCCCTAATTTAATATTTCCTAAAACTGTAAAAAATTTAAACAATTTTAATGCCAAATTTATTCACTTATTCAAAAACATTCCTTCTGCTTAAAAACTATATTTGAAAAATCCTCATGTACACAGGAATAACTTCTGGTACCTCCTATTTCCCATTTCATCCCAGTCAATTTCATTATAGATTCTAAGTGAGAAACATAGGATTTTCAAGAACTCTTACATGCAGCATGTTTTCAGAAACACTATACAAATGCAGTAAAGCCTAATTTCTTCATAGAACAAGCAAAACTTCCCTATGTCTTAAGTAATTAGTATGAATTATCCTCAATCTCATGTCCCTCCCCCCAAATAATGAAAAGCAGTGATTAATAAATTCAGAAAATCTAAAATTAAGTCGAGTTTATAAGGACTGCAGGTAGAAGCCCTGCAACTTTTAAAATAAGTTATGTCTTACCAGTTTTTGTGGGGGGAAAAATAAATAAATAAATAAATAAATATGGGAAATATGCTAATTAACCGGGACGCCTTAACGCAGTGGTTCTCAACCTGGGCTGCACATTAGAATGACCTGGGAATCTTTTTAAAATCCTGATTTCTGGGCCTCATCCTCCGGAAATTCTGTTTCTTTGTTACTAATGTTGTGGCCCCACCCCATAACAAAGAAACAGAATTTCCAGAGGATGAGGCCCAGAAATCAGGATTTTAAAGATTCCCAGGTGATTCTAATGTGCAGCCAAGATTGAGAACCACTGCCGTAACGAGTCGACCAGACAGGAGGTTGTGGGCGTAGCTTCGGGGGCTGGGCGGCAGGAGCCTCCACGCACCTGCGCTGGGGGAGGGCCTGATCAGCAGCGGCTGCAGCTGCTGCTTCAAGTGCCAGAGAGGGAGGCAGGGCCGGACCAGATAGTGGGCAGTGCCACGCGATTTCAAATCGCGCACTGGGCTCCTAGTTTTGTTTATAAAAACACAATTTCCTACAAACTACCTATTGAGATTTGAAGAGGCAGGGAGAGAGATTACAGAACCAAAGGCAATCTACCACATGTTGAGGTTTCTACAATGCTATATACTTTTTCTGAGAATTCAGAAATATTTGCATAAACACGATGACAGAGTAATTTGTATACATACTTAACCAAAAGTAATGATAGCACTAATTCTTTAGAACTGAGAAATTATTTTGGAATCTCCTTTATGCTTGGGGAAACAAAAATCACCAAACAGCTTCTGTCACCTTTGGCCAGAATTTTCAATAGAAAAAGTCACCATTTTAACACTACTACTAAAAAGGAAGTACTAAATGAGGGAGGGTTATAGGAAACAGGACCTGGGAGAAGAATAGGTTGGGAGTCATAGTTCTGCTAAGGTTTCTAAAAGCACAGCACAAGTTCTGCAGAGCTTCTATAAATGACCTACCTCATTTGGTTTAGTGTCTGTAAAAGTTCCTCTTCAATGGTCTTCCCCTTTAAAAATATTCATCTAGCCCAAGCATATCAAACTCGCAGCCCCCAGGCTGCATGTGGCCCTCAACGAATATTTTGAGGCCCAGCCAATATAACGGTATGTAAGAAATGTTTTAATAAAAATTTTGTAACTTAATTTTTACAATATCCTGTTATACATAATTATTAATAACAAACTACAACTTTCCCTAATGACTTATCGCTATAATTGTGTTGCATTCATTTCCCTTACATGCCTTGCCCACAGGTTCACCATTTCTCTCCACTAATACTAGCAGTGAATATTTTAGCAGCCGATGGCCACGTCATTAGTCTTGTACTGACTTGTTTGGTGTGCACAACAGGAAATATTTCGCTTTTGGAGAACAAGAAAAATAGGTTTATTTGCATTAGGCTTATTAATTTGTGCAGTTATTCAGTGTCCGATAAGTTAAGGTTCAAGAAAAAATATTATTAATTATTAAAATGTTCTATTATTATTATCATGTTAATGATTACTTTTATTTCAGGCCTTTGTATCCAGCATGTCTCTATCGAAATAAACCTACGTTTCTATGAAAACTGAAGCTTTTGTTTTTTTGTGGCCCACACAAACTTAAACCTGGTTTATTTGACCCGTGTTAGCCTTTGAGTTTGACATGCTTGATCTAGCTCCTCAAGAAGTTTTATATTTCTGTTTAAATTTCCTTGTTCCCTAGCATATCCTTTCCCCTACACCTCATACACTCATTCAGAAAATAATTTAAATTTGAACTTATCACAAAAATCATTCATACTAATACATACTTTCATTTTTAAGAGTAATTCCCCTCACAAAAATATAAAAGTATCTACCTATATAAAACAGACTAAAACTGATCTTGAGTGCGAACTAGCATTTAGCACAGAGGCTGGCACACTAAAGGTACATAAATATTAAGGAAATGAATGAACAAATTAACAAGTAAACTAATCTACTTTAGCCTAGCCTGCTCCCCACTCACCAAGGGTTTTTTCCTTATGTATCTGAGAGTCTCAGGTTAAAGGGAAGAAGTAAATTGTACTAGCAGTGGATGGACAGCAAAGAAAGTAAAAAGAAAACTAAAAATGTAATCTCCATTTTGTCTTATATAATATTAGAGGCCTGTTGCACGAAAAGATTCGTGCAACAGGCTTTCCCTTCCCCTGGCTGCTGGCACCAGATTTCCTCTGGCACCTGGGTCCCAGACCTTCACTCTGGCCACCGACTTCCATCTTCGCTCTGGACACAATCTTCGCTGTGGCTGGAGCCTTCAGTATTTGCTCCTCGCTCCGGCGGGAGTCTTCAGTCTCCTGCCAGAGCTGCTCCTGTAGCTCCTTCTGCCCCCCACCCTCCCCCTCATAGCTTGATCGCTGCTTCGCCTGCAGACCTCGCCGACAGGCTCCTGGCTTCCAGGGGGCCACCTTGCCTGCGGCTGGGCTTTCGGATCGGGATCAGGATCACGGGCCGCAGGCAAGGCGGCTCCTGGGTCCCGGGGGTGCCAGTTTGCCTGCGGCCCGGGCTTTCCGGTCACGATCACCGGCTGGGGGGCGGACAAAGGTGGCCCCAGTTCTCCGATCCAGGGCCGGAGGGCAGGGCAAAGGTGGCCCCCAGGGCTCTTTGCCCTGCCACCCAGGTTTCCGATCACCGTTCTTCCATCCTTCCCCTTTCGCCTCCCATCACTGAGCCTACGTATGCAAATTAACAGCCATCTTTGTTGGCGGTTAA
>NW_005371324.1:7594238-7596992 GCF_000412655.1 Myotis brandtii
CGGCTTTCGGATCGGGATCAGGATCATGGACCGCAGGCAAGGCGGCTCCTGGGTCCCGGAGGTGCCAGTTTGCCTGCGGCCCGGGCTTTCCGATCACGATCACTGGCTGGGGGGCGGACAAAGGTGGCCCTGGTTCTCCGATCCAGGGCCAGAGGGCAGGGCAAAGGTGGCCCCCAGGGCTCTTTGCCCTGCCACCCGGGTTTCCGATCACCGTTCTTCTGTCCTTCCCCTTTCGCCTCCCATCATTGAGCCTACGTATGCAAATTAACAGCCATCTTTGTTGGCGGTTAATTTGCATATCGCCCTGATTAGCCAATGGGAAGCATAGCGAAGGTACAGTCAATTACCCCTTTTGTCTTTTATTAGATGGGATAACACCCATCATTGAATGATAGATTCATTTTACTTTAACTTTCATTGGATAACATGAAACTATATTTGTGCCCTTAAACCTTATGTTGTTGTTGTTTTTAGAGAGAATAAACAGGGGGAAGGTGGGTGTGGAAACATCGATGTGAGAAACTTCTTTCAGTGGCCTCCTGTACACGCCCCAACAGGGGATCAAACCCATATACACATGTGCCCTGACTGGAAATCAAACCTACCACCTTTTGGTGTACAGGATAATGCTCCAACCAACTGAACCACCAGCCAGGGCTAGGCTATAGCACTCTTAACTCTTATCTGCTTTTAGTTCCATACCCTGCAGATTACTTGAACCAAATTAACATTCAAAGAAGGTATAAAGATACAAACTGCTAGTTTAAGAAGTAACACAGACTTCGGCTGGTTCTACAACTCATAAAAGTAGAAAGCAAGAAAATCTTATGAACAAAATGTCCAGCTCCTCCTGAATAAGCATTTAAATGCTATTTGAAGTAGAAAAATACATAATTTAAAAATTTTTCAAAGCTTATGGGGCCCATATAATTACCAGAAAGTCTAGTAGTTCAAGAGGTGGTTTTTGAAGTCAGCTGATTCTGCTGTTTAAACAAGAAATTTTTATAAAATTTTATCTTCTTCCTCCCCCCAAAAAAAACCTTCATAAAAAAACATCATTTACATAGACTACCTACTCTAAACCCTAGACATTAAAAAAACAATTGTAATAGTCAGCTCCTTCAGGGTTTATCATCTTTGTGGCTCCAATATATAAAGAGGAAAGTGGAAGCACAGAGTAAGCTAGAGTTAGGTGAAAAACATATTCTTAAATGGTTACCCACTTTACTCAACTATCAAGGAATATCAGAATGTACACAGCAAAAATAAAGCAATATCTAAATGTATGGTTGGGGTCTTAACCATATGAAAAATATTGCAATGGCACTGTACTGATTAACAGTACATGATCATGCCCTAGCCAGTTTGGCTCAGTGGATAGAGCGTCGGCCTGCAGACTAAAAGGTCCCAGGTTCGATTCCAATCAAGGGCATGTACCTCAGTTGCAGGCTCCTCCCTGGCCCATGCCCTGATCGGCGCACATGCAGAAGGCAACCGATTGATGTGCTTCTCTCACATCGATATTTCCCTCTGTCTTTTCCTCTCTCTTCCACTCTCTAAAAATCAATGGAAAAATATCCTTGAATTTCACACACACACACACACACACACACACAAAACAGTACATGATCAAAAGTGGACAAATTTTGGTCTACTATTTTATTTGTGTTCATGCTTTGCTATAAATTGAGACAATTTAGAATGAAAGCAAATGGTAGGATAATAAACACTACTTTGACACATCTGAATCAATGAACATTAACACAAAATGGTTATTTAGAGAAGAAAACACTCCTTTCAGTATAAATGTGCTTATGATGTGGTTTCTTTCCTTTGTGATTGAAATTTATGATTTGTTGAAATTACCAAAAACCCCATATCATTGAGTTTTAGTTTATTTTAAAAGGATCCAAAGTTCTTAATCTCATGTGTCAGAAGAACTGAACAAGACTTTCATAATAAAGGAGAAATCAGCCGAAACCGGTTTGGCTCAGTGGATAGAGCATCGGCCTGCAGACTGAAAGGTCCCAGGTTCGATTCCGGTCAAGGGCATGTACCTGGGTTGCAGGCACATCCCCAGTAGGAGATGTGCAGGAGGCGGCTGATCGATGTATCTCTATCATTGATGTTTCTGACTCTCTATCTCTCTCCCTTCCTCTCTGTAAAAAATCAATAAAATATATAAAAAAATAAAAATAAAAAAAATAAAGGAGAAATCAAAATACCTACAGAAAATGGTAAGTTAATTTTGTCTTAATTCTGACAAATGCTTAATTTACTGAAAAAATGCTCTATGTAGCATACTTTTAAAAGCCTTTTTAAGAATAATAATATGCCTTTCCCATTACATAGTTCAGATCAAATCATAGCCTAACAATTATGAACATGAAGTATTCATTTATATACCATCCTTCAGTGTTCAGAACACATTTATACTATTGACAAATCACGTGAAAGATTTAAATAGGACACTGGGTAAAAAATTCCATTTCTCCATACTTCAGTGTTTTCCTATTTCCTTTATTAAATAACTAGCATTTAAACAGTGTCTTTCTTCAGAAAGATTTTTTTAAACTTTTACTGATATCAATGATTCACTTTCCAAAAGTCTGTGAGCTTTGCATACAAAAGAAAGCTTTGGGAAACCAAGATGGCAGCATAGGTAAACACCGGAGATTGCTGCCTTGCACAACCACTTCAAAAATACAACTAAAAGACGGAACGGACATCATCCAGAACCACAGGAAGGCTGGC
>NW_005371324.1:7599035-7605602 GCF_000412655.1 Myotis brandtii
ACAGTGGGTGGGGAGTGAGGGCGGAGGGTGGGGTGGGAACTGGGTGGAGGGGAGTTATGGTGGGAAAAAAGAGGAACCAATGTAATAATCTGAACAATAAAGATTTAATTAAAAAAACAAAAAAAAAACAAAAAAAGAAAGCTTTGTATTTTTGTTATTAAAATATTGTCACATTAAAGATTAAAAACATGGTTAAAGAAAAAACAACTTAGTTGAAGTCTAAACTAAAACTAGGATTAAAATTCTCTTAGATCTTAAATAGATGTGAGTTTACACATTCTATCCCTAATAATTCTGAAATATGGATGATGGTTACCAAACACTACACCAAGGTGCAGTGAACTCAAAGCTCCTCTCCAAGAGAAACAACTAATTTTTGACATCTGCGGAACACTGCATAAACCACCATTTCAAGGTAGTTCAGTTTCAAAAACAGATTCTGCTGCATTCTTTTTTATTCCATCATATGTCTACAAAACTAGGCCTCTATAATTTCTTAACGGCCAAAAAATCAATGTAGAATATGAAATGACAGTAGAAATTCCCAACCTGGTTCCAAAGTTTAAGAAGTTGTGTACTACCCAAGAAATGCACCTATCCCATTGGGGGGAAAAAATGAGTTATTTAAGAATGAAATAAAAAGTATTTGTTCAAATAAGAAAAGCCAAAGAATTCATATGCATTATTTATTCAAGTTGTTAGAACGTAAATAAATATTTAAGTTATTTGGCCCTAACTACTAAGAACATTGAATTATTTGATTTCTTTCAATCTAAAGATTTAATGAAAAAGTTACTAGCACACTAAGGGTGCCGTGAATTGAGAAAGTTTGGGAACCTTCTGATATGTGACAATCAAAGGGGTTGCCACTAAACTTAGTAAAACATTAACTGACCACTTCAGTTTACAATATCATCAAAAGACCATATGTGAAAGTTACTGCATAAGCTCTAATATCTATACTAATAATAGAGGCATATGCAAATTGGTTGGGACGCCCTCATGCACAATCGAACAGCAGGCTGCATGGGGCAACCAGGATGGCAGGGGAGGGCAGCTGGGGGCGAGATCAGGCCGGCAGGGTAGGGCAGTTAGGGGCAATCAGGCAGGCAGGCAGGTGAGCAGTTAGAAGCCAGCAGTCCCAGATTGCAAGAGGGATGTCTAATTGCAGTCGGACATCCCCTAAGGGGTCCCGGATTGGAGAGAGTCAGACATCCCCTAAGGGGTCCCGGATTGAAGAGAGTGCAGGCTGGGCTGAGGGAACCCCCACCCCCATGCATGAATTTCGTGCACCAGGCCACTAGTATATAATAAAAACAAACATATATCGAGCTTTTACTATGTATTAGGCACTGAGTTAGGCAATCAAAATAGGCAGACTCTGCATAACTCCCTATACAGATTAAAAATCTAATACTCAGAAGCTAAGAAACTTACTTGTGCCAGCAGGGGAAAGGGAGAAACCAAAGGGGGGAAAAGTGTGACATAAGGGGAAAAAGTCTTTGATAACCAACTAAATATCACAATGTAATTACAAATATAGCTTTTTTAACATTTGAAAACTTTATAAAAATCCATAAAGTAAATGACTAAAGACTAATAGGTAAACAAATGGCCAATAAATCAGATTTACTTTACCCAGAAAAACTTTCAATTTGGTATATTTATCATGTATACTGTATCCTATCTGAGGACTTAATGATATTGCTTGGTCAGTCAGTGAAGTCATAGCAAAAAGAATGCCCAAAACTTCTTAGTCACATTTCCACATTTCAATTGAACAAAGTCATTAAGCAGCCCAATAAAACAACAACAAAAAAAGTGTCATATACTTTCTACTTCTATGATTTGTGTCCTTAAAATGTCAAAGGATGTTTAGCAGTTAAATTCTCTAAGTTTCAGAAATCTTCCGTATTTACATGATCATAAAAAGTAGTAATTTTATGCAACTGAAGGAAGACTGCTATTCATGCTTTTAAAATGTGCTTTTAATTTTTCTGACTAGTAAAGGCTATAATAATGTCACTTGGAAAAAAGAAGGCTGAGTAAGCATCTGAGGGTAAAAAGGAATGTTTTCACAGGCATAGTTGGTAAATACCACTGGCTCTAGATGAACATTCTTCCCTAACTGGAAGCCAATCACAATTTAACTTTAAAAATCCTCTTCTTGTTACATAGAGCAACGGGAGATCGTTATCTCAATTATCCCTTCACATAAAACTCAAGGACTGAACTAATACTTTAAACATTATCAACATCAATTTCTTTTTACTATGTTTCCAACTGAATCCATACTCAAAATTAAGATTTAGCTGAACCAGTCAACAGGCTTAGATGTTAACTCTGCAGTTTGAGTACTAAAAAAGCTGATTTTTATACTTGATAAGAAGAACAACTTTAATGTCATAGCAATCTTTAACTATATTACAGCACAGCAATGTGAATAAGGCCAGTATGATGGGAAGGAGTAATTCTACACAAACACAGTAATGTATCTGCAATCAGTAAATCTCCCTGGATGCTGCAGTAAATGATCGTAAACAAAAAGAACTAGGTGTCTGGGAAATGGACGACGCATAGTCAGATAAAATAAATACAAATTTTTAAATAAAGCAAGATAGTATATTTTTGAAATGTAATGTACTTTTTTCTTCGCATTTAAATTTTTACTCTAAATGACTGAAAAATACAGTATACACCATAAACATGAACAGGCAACTCAGAAAAAGAAGTAAAAACACCCAATAAGTGTAAACATGTACAATCTCTAATAAAAGCAAATTACAATCAAAAATCGGTTAAAGAAATTATGCACATAATTTGCATTTGAAGCTTTCCCTTACAAGCCTGAATCCTAGATCCCAGATTATAGTCTTCCATAACTTAGCTCAGTCTCTCAATATAGCTGCCTCATGGTATCTTAGTTCAGATCTGGCCAGAGGATCTGGCTAGTTCATAACTAGGCTGAACTAGCAAAACAAAGACTCAAGTAACAATGAGAAAATCAAGAAGGAAAGGAATAGTCCCAAGGCTCAAATCCCTCTGTCCCTTCTACAGTGGATTTCTGAACCATTTGTGAAACACTAGAAGGTAATGATAGATTTAAAATTTATGCCATAAAAGGAAAGGAAGCAATCCAGTGTCATTTACCAATGAATGGATAGACAAGTGGTGTGTGTGTATACACATACAATATAATACTAATCAGCCTTAACAAAAAAATTCCAACACATACTACCCACATGGATGAACCTTTGAAGATATTACCCTAAATGAAATAAGCCAGTAACAAAAGAACAGGTATAGTACGATTCCACTTCTATGAAGCACCTAAAGTGGTCTAATTCAAAGAGACAGAAACTACAATAGTGGTAGCTAGGAGTTGGGGGTGGGAAGTAACTGTTCAATGCAGTTTCCGTTTGGTAAGAGGAAAAAGTGTCTACACAACAATGTAAATGTACTTAATGGCACTTTAAGATTATGAAAATGGTAAATTTTATGTTATGTACATTTTACCACAATGAAAAAAAAGGGGAGGAAAGGAAAAGATTAAAAATAATTAAGCTTACAACTGGAAAGACCCTAAAAGACTTTCAACAGCATTTGTAGAACTTAAATGTTTAACTTACTAAGTAACACAAAGATACGCATTGGCTAAATATACCCTTGTAATATAGACCACAATTTGATAAATATGAGGATTTCAGCTGATTAAAGAAAGACTTTCAATTCAAGTCACTTTAAATCTTTATATGAAAAAGCTTCAGATTTGTGATACTGTAGGGAATGACTTTTCAAAAGCTCTCTATAAAGAGTTCAATCATAAAATAAGAAAAATACAGACAAATGCACTTCATTTTCCAACCTCTATATTAACCTGTTCCTAACGTGTGTTTACAAAGAATGCATATTCTGCAGCAAATCTTTTCATCAATTCCCATGTGAAAACCTTTGGCAGGGACACTGTGCATTCTTGGGAGGATTTAAATTAGTTAGTGAGGGACTGAAACCTGGCTTAAAAGCAAAGCATTGGACTTGGGATTTGACAAAGAGTTTCTTTTCTAAAGAACTTAAAATGTTCTATCATGAGTTTTCACATTTATGTTCTCCATCATTAATAAAGAAATAAAATATAAAATTTAAATTAAATTAATCTTTTGGTAGATTTCTACACATTATTTTGCTAGCTTTTTTTTTTTACACTGTAGTATTTAAAACCACATCTCTACTTCAAGCAAAAAATGACTACATTAAATATTCTAACTGTAGAAAATCCTCTATCAACTGCATCATTTAAACTCTCAACTGATCTACTTTCGAAGAACAGAAGTTCTCTACTAAAAAGCAGAATATTTTTTTTAAATTGAGGAAATTTCAATTTCCTTAAACACTTTTCACTCAAATATATCAGTGCTTATTAAAAATAAATTCACCCTCTACATTTCAAATTGTTATTTCTTAAAGTTTGCTTGACCGATTATTTTAATTATAGACAATAGCCACCCATTTAATTCTACAACTTTTAGTTTATGCCTAAAAACCCAAATTGCTCTAAATGATCATTACCTGCAGTTTGACAAACTACAGAAAATCAAGTGCTACTGTAGTAGTACTATCTGAATGATCTGAAATCTTCCTTTAAAAGCCAAGTTGTCAGATCAGCTTAATTCAAGTAGTGAAACATGTTAAAACAGCTTCTCTAACCCTGAGAAAATTAGATGAGAAGATTAAGAAAAATGAATTACCTGTTCTTAAAGAATAGATAGGGGAAAAACCCAAAAATACTTGTGGTAATACTGGGAGAATATTCTGGTCCTATGACTCAGGAAAATAGCATCCTTATTGGCACAACGAAATTGATTAGAATAATAGATGAAAGTCTACTCACAATAACAGCACCCACAATTTGCATAAATAATAGAATTGGTTAAACATAACTATAATCTTAATTACAAATACTGTTCCACTAAAGCACCAGCAAAGTATGTGTGTGTAGAGGAAAGGGCATGGACTAGTCAATCCAACAGTTATAGTATGACCAATGATACCATTATAATGTGGTACTTGTGAACAATCTATTGAAAAGAGGGGATACACTCCCATGTAACAAAGTTTTGCATCAATTCTAAGACAATGGCTCAAAAGATAGACCTCTTACCCTTCTGTGCAATAGCAATGTGTTTCCCCTTCCCATAATTCAACCCACCAAGGAAGGCTCTGGAAGAGTTTGCTTCCCGCTTAACTTAGAAAGCTAATTCTGATAGTTCTTTACCACCTCTTGAGTTAACACTTGGGTATTGGGGACTACCAACACTTAAATGCCCTTTCTTTTGTTCAGTAACAATTAAGGAATCTTGCTACTGTACCCTGAGGGAAATAGTGAGGAAGTAGAAGTGCAAGGAAAATTGTATGAATAGATATCTGTTTTGAAATCTAGCTCTGACTACAAGATGGAGAACATACTGGAAGCAGATAAATTCATTAGGAGCTACTACAGTGATCCAAGTGAGCAATATTGGGGCCAGAACTAGAGTAGTAATAATGAGGATGGGAGAGAAGCAAATGAATTTGAGCAATATCTAGAAACTAAAGTTGACAACATGTGATGAATAAATAGATGGAATATGGAATTGAGGCAGAGATACAGGGAAGATACTCATGTAATTCCGAACATTCATATCAGTAACTTGGAAACACTAGGTCAAAATACTCACAAGTGAGGGAACACAGAAACAATAAAGTTTAGCAGGAAAAGATTATAATTTTTAGGGAAAAAAAGCAGAAATTTTCAGTAGGCAGTCTGGCACACAATTCTCAAGCTTAACAGGAAAATAGACACTGGAAATACAAATTCATAAATTAACAGTAATGACATCTACTTCAGGCCAATTAGCATAATAGGGACCAGATTAACCTTCTTGTCTGAAACAGTAAGAGAAACAGATCCAATATATGAAGCAATGGTTCTTAGACAATGAACATAAGGCAGCAAACAAGAATAACCCAAGAGACAGAAAACTAACAAGGTGAGCTCTACAATTATTGCCCAGAGAGCTTCCAGACTGCAATACAGTGAAGAGGAACACCGGCAGAGCCCAGCAATCTCCCTGAATTGAAAATAATGGATGTGGAAATCCAGGAAGGCCAAGGTAGCTAAAGTGTGCAGGGCAGAATTCTGAAGAGAGTGCTGCACAGAGATCTCCAGAGAGTGAGAGGGTCCCTTCTCTAGATTCAAACTAAGTATCAACCAGTGCATGTACATGAGGAAGCACCCCAAAGCTAGAAAGAGAACCATTTGAAAAGATTACAGGAAATAAATGTTAACAAAGCTGATATAGGCAACACGACTGTGCTGAATGAAGGCAGATTTTAAAGAGTCCATAATGTATGATTATCTAGAACAGTGATGGCGAACCTCTGACACGCATGTCTGAGGTGACACGCAAACTCATTTTTTGGTTGATTTTTCTTTGTTAAAAGGCATTTATGCCCTAGCTGGTTTGGCTCAGTGAATAGAGCGTCGGCCTGTGGACTGAAGGGTCCCAGGTTCGATTCCGATCAAGGGCA
>NW_005371324.1:7605699-7610301 GCF_000412655.1 Myotis brandtii
CAGTGATGGCGAATCTATGACACGCGTGTCAGAGGTGACACGTGAACTCATTTTTTTGGTTGATTTTTCTTTGTTAAATGGCATTTAAATATATAAAATAAATATCAAAAATATAAGTCTTTGTTTTACTATGGTTGCAAATATAAAAAAATTTCTATATGTGACATGGCACCAGAGTTAAGTTAGGGTTTTTCAAAATGCTGACATGCCGAGCTCAAAAGGTTCACCATCACTGTTTTATTGAGATGTACCCTAGTAATTGATACATGATAAACTACATAAATTTGAAGTGTACCGTTTGACATGTATACACCCATTAAACCATCACTACAATCAAGATATCGAACATAGTCATTACCCCAAAAGTTTACCTATACTCCTTTGCCATTTCACCCCCATTCAAGGCAACTGATCTTTCTGTCACAATAGATTATTTGGCATTTTCTAGAATTTTATATAAATATTAGAGGCCTGGTGCATGAAATTCATGCAAGAGTAGGCCTTCCTTCCCCCGGCTGCCAGCACCGGCTTCCCTCTGGCACCCGGGACCAGGGCTTTGCTCCGGCACCGGCTTCGTCTGGAAGGACATCCGGTCTAATTAGCATATTACCCTTTTATTATTATAGATCAGTGATGGCGAACCTTTTGAGCTCGGCATGTCAGCATTTTGAAAAACCCTAATTTAACTCTGGTGCCGTGTCACACATAGAAATTTTTTGATATTTGCAACCATAGTAAAACAAAGACTTATATTTTTGATATTTATTTTATATATTTAAATGCCATTTAACAAAGAAAAATCAACCAAAAAAATGAGTTCGCGTGTCACCTCTGACAAGCGTGTCATAGATTCGCCATCACTGCAATAAAATAAACTATCAGCATATACATGGAAACTGAAGATATGGGAGTGGCTGAGAGTGCTGAGCAATCATAGATTCAGAAGGAGGCCTAGAATAGAACTATAATGCGTACCAGCATGTAAAGAACTTAGCCCTGGCCGGTGCTTCTCAGTGGGTAGAGCATCGGGCTGTGCACCAAAGGGTCACAGGTTCAATTCCTGACTCAATCCCCATGTATAGGAGGCAACCAATCTCTCTTTTTTTCTCTCTCCCCCCACCCCCTTCCTCCCTTCCACTCCAAAAATTAATGGAAAAAATATCCTCATGTGAGGCTTAACAAAAAATAAATAAGTAAGTTATAAAGCAAAGAGTTTGCGAAAGAGTGTCCAAGAATGAGAGGAGAAACCTGGAGAGTGGGGCATCACTAATGCAAAGGATAAAGTTTTCAAGGAAAGAGCCATCTACAATGTCAAATGTAAAATAGGGGCTAAAAAAAGCAGCTTGATGTACAAAAGAGGAAGATTATGAGGCAGGCAATATGTTGTAGGACAAAGAGCACCAAGACAAATAGTCATTCTTTATCCAGTAACTTGTGTCATTTTTAACCAGAAAAACTAAAATACAGTGAAATTTTTATTTTAGGTTTGACAGCTGAGAAAAACCATGAATCCTACCTAGCTGCCAATAGATTCTGCATCTGGTATTGGCACCCTTCTAAATAATGAGCTATCTATAATAATAAAAGCGTAATATGCTAATTAGACTGGACAGCCACACAACATTCCGGACGTCCTTTTAGACGAAGCTGTGGCGGTAGGAGCCAAGGCAGAAGCAGTTAGCGGCGACCAGGCAGGCAGAGAGGTTAGGGGCGATCAGGCAGATAGGCGAGTGAAAGGGGGCAATCAGGCAGGCAGGCAGAGGTGGCTAGGGGCATCAGGCAGGCAGGCGAGTGCTTAGGGGTGATCAGGCAGGCAGGTAAGCAATTAGGAGTGATCAGGCAGGCAGGAGAACAGTTAGGGGTGATCAGGCAGTCAGGCAGAGTGGTTAGGGGCAATCAGGCAGGCAGGCAAGTGGTTAAGGGTCATGAGGCAAGCAGGTGAGTGGCTAGGGGCGATCAGACAGGCAGGCGAGTGGTTAGGGGCAATCAGGCAGACAGGCGATCAGGCAGAGAGGCGAGCAGTTAGGAGCAATCAGGCAGGCAGGCAAGTGGTTAGGGGCGATCAGGCAGGCAAGTGGTTAGGGGTGATCAGGCAGGCAGGCAGAGGGGTAGGGGCGATCAGGCAGGCAGGAGAACAGTTAGGGGTGATCAGGCAGTCAGGCAGAGTGGTTAGGGGCAATCAGGCAGGCAGGCAAGTGGTTAAGGGTCATGAGGCAAGCAGGTGAGTGGCTAGGGGCGATCAGACAGGCAGGCGAGTGGTTAGGGGTGATCAGGCAGGCAGGCAGAGGGGTAGGGGCAATCAGGCAGGCAGGCAGGTGAGCAGTTAGGAGCCAGTGGTACCGGATTGTGAGAGGGATGTCCAACTGTCGGTTCAGACCCGATCCCAGAGGCAGTCGAACAACCCCCAAGGGGTCCCAGATTGGGAGAGGGTGCAGGCCAGGCTGAGGGACACGGCCCCCCCTCTCCCCCGTGCACGTATTTTGTGCACCAGGCCTCTAGTATTTAACATAAATGATAATAATTGTCCTTAATTGAGTCTTTAAAGGAAATTAAATCAGAATCAAGCTAAGACTTATTAATATACATACCCATTAGGCATGAGGAAAAATCCAATTTGGAGGTCTATCTTCCCATCTAAATTTAATAGAAAACTAAATACTTGAAATTCTTCCAGTTTTTCTTTTTTAATGAGTAATAGGGTTATTTATGTTCTCTCTACCAGTCAAGCAAACTGAATACAATTTTGTGCCAGTTAGAATAAAAATGTGCTTACATACAGATGCACATCAGCAGTACACATAAGATGCAAATTAAATTTAGTAAAGAATCTTCAAAACAAATGCAAACTTATCTGTTATATAACACTAAATTTCCAAAATAATATCAAGTCATCCTTCAAAGTAATACCAAAAAGCAGTTATGTTTAATTGCTTCTCTTAAATGTTTATACAGATTCAACTAACTAAATATTCTATTTTTTAAATGTTATGGAATAGATTCTATTTGTTAAGTCTCTTAACACACATTATTTTTTTTTAAATATCTAAACTGAAGCTAAAAATCTTGCAATATTTTACAGCAAGGGCATTTTAGATATTAGATAAAGTAAGTTAATGTAGGAGGCTAAATACAGCCATGTATATTCACCAACATGGACAGGCTTCATTTGTTGTCATTAAAAATACTGCCCTCCATATTAATATCTGGAGTATTTGTTCTTGATCTGTGACATATACCGTTGGTAACTTAATAGGGGCTGCACTGAATCTATAGATTGCTTTGGATAGTATGGACATTTTAATGATGTTAATTCTACCAATCCATGAACACAGTATATTCTTCCACTTGTTTATATCTTCCTCTATCTCATTTTTCAATGTCCCGTAGTGTTCTGAGTGCAAGTCTTTTACCACCTTGGTTAAGTTTATTTTTAGGTATCTTAATTTTTTTTTTTCCTATGGTAAATGGGGTTGTTTGTTTAGTTTCTCTTTCCGAGAGTTCATTACTGGTGTATAAACATGCCATCGATTTCTGGATGTTAATTTTGTAACCTGTTACACTGCTGAATTCCTTTATTACATCGACAAGTATTTTTGGTAGAGTCTCCAGGGTTTTCTATGTACAATATCATGTCATCTACGAATAATGAGAGTTTTTTTTTCCTTTCCAATTTGGATGCCTTTTATTTCTTCTTCTGGTCCGATCGCAACGGCTAGTACTTCTAGTACTATGTCGAACAGGAGTGGTGAAAGTGGGCATCCCTGTCTTGTTCCTGTTCTTAGGGGAAATGGTTTTATAGTTTTTGCCCATTAAGTATGATGTTGGCTTTTGGGTTGTCATATTCCCTGAATTATGTTGAGGTATCATCCCTCTCTTCCCAGTTTGCTGAGAGTTTTTATCAAAAATGGGTCTTGGGACAGGAGAGAACCCTGATACCCAAGGACCGAAGGTGGAGCCGGCATACAGACTGGTAGGAGGGGCAGAGACATGACCCACAGAGGGGAACTGAAGTCCCAGAGAGTTGTCTCAGCTGGTGGTGGAGGGGGGGGAGGTGCCACTGAGAATTCTGGGATCTAGTCCCAGAGCTGGGCTCCCCAGCAGAGAGCCCCAAGCTGAGGAGGGTATCCACATAGCATCAAGCTGTGGAAAGCAGTGGGGTGCTGTCTGCCAGGGAGTGGCAGCTGGGAGTTCAGGCACCCTCTTAAAGGGCCAAGGCACAAACATTCCCTGTGGAGCCACCCACCTTGTGCTCTGGCAGAGGGAGGGCGAAGAGGACTGGAGCTGTGAGAACAGAGGCCAGCACTGGGGACTCGGGGGATAGAGCTCGGAAGGCAGACACCCCAAGTTTCCTCGGCTCAGTCATTCCCTCACACAGCCACATAGACATCTGCCTTGCCTGGGGGGATAGACATCTGCCTTGCCTGGGGGGAAGACAGTTGACACACCATATTGGAAAACACCTTGCCCTGAGGCCACTTAAGAAGATTAAAAGTAACAATTCAAAGGAGTAACAGCTGCTCCTGATCACCACACCCTCTGTCTGAGAAACAGCAGCTGTGTGTGAAGCCTCCCCCCACCAGCCAGAGGAGCCACCACAACTGT
>NW_005371324.1:7612032-7619426 GCF_000412655.1 Myotis brandtii
TTATATGCATGCATACAAGTCCTTCGGTTGATCTCTTACCCCCCCCACCCCCAACCTCCCAACCCTCCCCGCCTTCCCGCTGTAGTTTGACAGTCTGTTCGATGTTGCTTTGCCTCTGTATCTATGTTTGCTCATCAGTTTATAATGGTCTTTAAAAAAAAAAAAAAGAAAAACATGGAATGTACACAGAACACAAGTGAACGTGGGTAAGTGAGGGTCACTAAAAAGAGAAATAAAAGTACAAAAACATAAAACAAAAGCACAATATAAATTTACAAGAACTGCCCAGGTCTTAATGAGAATGACAGTACCTGGACACTAATCTAATTTCATAAGGAAGTCATACGCCTGGGAAATGTGTGTGATAATGAGGGAGAAACGCAAAAAAGTTAGAAGTAAAAGAAAAAATGAATATTTTATATCATTGACAAGATAGTTAAAAAATAAAAAGCATGGTAAAGTCAAGTGGAGAAGAGAATTTGTTATGAATATACTACCATTAGATATCTATCATGCTAATTATCATCGTTAATTCATGAAATATCTAAGAGGGAGACACTACATTAAGCAGTTACATTTGTTCAACCACTCCAGATAACTATTCTCTACATTTTACAGATATGTAAACTAGGCTGTAAGTGTTAAAATCATTTGCCTTTTGAGTCATATAGACCTAGGTTTGAATCCTAGTTTTCCTACCACACCTCCTAATAGAATGACCTTGAGCAAATATTTTAGCCTTTTAACCTCTTGCTTAACTATTACTCTTTCCATTAATTCAGTTTTTTTGTTTTGTGTTTATTTTTAACCTACCATTTAATGAGTACTGTGTGTGCTAAGTAACATGGTAGATAAGGACATTTAAGGTGTAAACTCGATGAATACAATAGTTCATGGATCTGAATTCAGATAAAGCCAATTTATTCATTTACAAAAGAAGAAGAATACCAACCACAATAGGTCTTAGAAGAGTATCTAGCAATAAAACCTAGCTTCTATGATCATTACCATCATTATTACTAATAACCCACATATCAACACAGAGATGAATATTAGTGCCATTTGACAAGTGAGGAAACTGAGAATAAAAGAGATTAGGGCCCGGGACCACCAAATATCAACACATTGGGGATCAGGTTTCAACATTCACTCTATAGCAGCTTATAATAAAGTAGTTCATGTTATGTTCCAAACAAAAAATTGCCATTAAAAATAACTAGACCTAATGAAAAATTTAGAACTATTTACCTACTTTTTATAAATAATTATTTTCATAAGAAATATACAAAGCAAATCTCCTTAAAATAGTTACCAAAGACCACTACTTTAAGCGTGGGGGGCTGCAACTAGTGACCCCTTTTTTTGTTTTGTTAATCCTCACACAAGGATCTTTTTTCCACTGATTCTTAGAGAGAGTGGAAGGGAGGGGGAGAGACAGAGAGAAAACTTATCAATGTGAGCCTCCCCCACACACCCTGACCAGGGCCAGGTATCAAGCCTGCAAGCAAGGTACATACCCTTGACCAATATCGAACCCAGGACCCTTCAGTCCATGGGCCAACGCTCTATCCACTGAGCCAAACTGGCTAGGGTACTAGTGACCCCTTTTTCCCCCCAGTTTTCAGTACTCAAAAGGATTTGGTAATTTTATAAAAAGGAGAATCAGCCCTGGTAAGTCTGGCTCAGTTGGTTGAGCATAGTCCCCAGCACCAAAATGGCCCTGGTTGGATTCCGGGTCAGGGCACATTCCTAGGTTTCCAGCTAGATCCCCAGCAGGAAGAGTGTAGAAGGCAGCTGATTAGTGTTTCTCTCTCAACCATGTTTCTCTCTCCCTTCCTCTCTCTCTAAAACCAATAAGAACATTTCTAAAAAGGAGAATCAGAATAATCCTCTTCTTTCACTATGCCTCTGCAAAGCCCTCCCTCAATTAAAAAATGTAAATTAAGCAATAAAAAAAAAGGTTGCCCTAGTAGGTTTAGCTCAGTGGATAGAGAGTCTGCCTGCGGATTGAAGGGTTCCGAGTTCAATTCCGGTCAAGGGCACGTGTCTGGGTTGCAGGCTCGATCCCCAGTGTAGGGCGTGCAGGAGGCAGCTGATCAATGATTCCTATCATTGCTGTTTCAATCTCTCCCTCTCCCTTCCTCTCTCTGAAATCAATAAAAATATATATTTTTAAAAATTTGCTCTATCTTAGGGTTCTTCTCTAAATTTTGGCCCTTATGACCAAGTCATGCTATTATACTAATTACCATAAACTACAATTACTAAGTTTTTACACTAAATCTATATTTACTGGAACATGCCCTGGAAGTATATTTTTGTTTATATTTTTAAATCAATGGCATTAAGCTTGGTAATATATTGCTTTTTGAAAATTAATTGTTTTAAATGTAACATTAAAAAGTAAGTCTCCTGCCCTAACTGGTTTGGCTCAGTGGATAGAGCATCGGCCTGCGGACTCAAGGGTCCCAGGTTCAATTCCGGTCAAGGGCATGTGCCTTGGTTGCGGGCACATCCCCAGTGGGGAGTGTGCAGGAGGCAGCTGATCGATATTTCTCTCTCATCAATGTTTCTAACTCTCCATCCCTCTCCCTTCCTCTCTGTAAAAAATCAATAAAATATATTTAAAAAAAAAAAAGAAAAAAAAAAAGAAAAAAGTAAGTCTCCTAAATGTGATACCAAATTATTTCAAGATCACAGTGAACATTTTTTTCTTAAAGCTCCAAAGTTACACTTAAAAAGGGGGTCGGGAGGACCCAAAAAACATACTGATAATTATTTAAGTATAGTCAATATGCATCTACTATTTAGATAAATCAAAAAATTGTTTAACTTTATAGTGAACAATTAGTCATTGCATTCATCATTTACAAGTAGACAACTCTTCTTCAATTTCAAGGAAGAAGGGGCAGTTCACCAAATTTTCCAAAAATCAACAATATTTATATTTTAGAGTTCAACTGTGAAGGCTTAATATATACCCTAAATAAATATAATAAAGAAAAGATTAAAACAATGAAAGATTTGCCTGGCCAGTGTGGCTCGGTGGTTGAGCATCAACCTATGAATCGAATCAGGAGTTCATGATTCAATTCCCAGTCAGGGCACACGGCTGGATTGCAGGCTCAATCCCCAGTGGGGGGGCATACAGGAGGCAGCTGACAGAAGATTCTCTCTCATCATTGATGTTTCCAGCTCTCTCTCCCTCTCTGAAATCAATAAAAATATACTTTTTTAAAAAAAAAAATGAAAAACTTAATTTACTTTCAAAACTGAGATATGTTTTCATGGAATGATGATGGTTACTCATAAGTCTCAAAAAACATAATTTTTTTAATGCAAAAATTATTAAAATTTATTGTTCTTACTATAGAGGCCCGGTGCACGGATTTGTGCACATTGAAAGGAAATTAATTAGAAGGTGGCCGATGGGGCGGGACTGGGTGAGACAGACCAGACACACCCTGGAGCCAACCTCCTACAGTCTCTCCCCAACCGGTCGCACCTGGGGCAGCACCAGGGCTCAAAGGGCGTCTGCGGAGTGAGCGGGGTCCCTCTGGCAGATGGGGTCCCACAGCCTGGCCTGCAGGGATTGGGCCAAACCAGCAGTCTGACATCCCCCAAAGGGTCCCAGAATGCGAGAGGGCACTCTGCAAAGTTGTTGTTGCTCAGCAGCTCCTATGTTGAGGGCCTGCCCCCTGGCGGTCATTGCACGTCATAGCTACCGGCTGATTGGCCGGTCACTTAAGGCTTTTATATATATAGAATGTCCACAAATACAGAGCTAAAACAGATACCTTCAAACCATAATTATGCTATTAAATTCTAATCTTCAAAATAATTTTCATCAGGTCCAAAAACAACAAGAGATTAAGTCTAACTGGAAAGGATTTATTTTGCTGACAGATTATTCTATTTGGTTCAGCTTCCTTCCATCTTTCAACTCACATCCTTCTCACTTCTAACCCACATTAAATAACTATTTAAACTGTCAAATATCTTAAGATCTATAGATAGTTGGCTCAATAAACTCATCTCAACATATTTCTATTATATCATAAAAATTCCAAAAGTCAATTACAATAAAAATTGTTAAGTACAGGAAAACTGATTCCACATTTCATCTCAAGTAAAAACAAGTAAGGAATTAAGATGACCTCCCTATTCCATTTATGTTTAAGAACAAGACTTGAAATTTTATTATGCCTAATTAATCTATTGCTTACACTACTCTGACACTCATCTCCTCTCTCCAGACTTCATTCCATTCCAAGTTTTAGTTTCTGGTTTTTATCATTTATGAGAGCTTACAACTCCCAGTCTTGCTTCAAGAGTATTCAAATTTGGAAGCAATTCTGGAAGTAGATTAGACAGTTTAGTTTTCTAAAATCAAATTGCAGCAAAACTTAACAAGCCATATCAGAGCCTATATTTTTCCTTCTATGGAGTTAACAAAAATATATCTCATAATATAAAAGAGCTATAAACTACTCGCAGACATTATCTTGTTAATCTTCACAAAATTTCTACTAAAAGGCATCCGAAAACCTGTAAGCTTCCAATCCTTTAGACGCAACAGTTTCTTAAAGAGATTGTAATGCTATTTGATATACTACTAAAATAAGCAACCTGTAAGACACAAACTGCATCTTAATAATTTAAGAAGGCAACTCAAATGTATTAGCAGGGAGCTTCCTTTCCTTTGTAGGAGTCTCTAATTAGGAAATGGTTTCAGTTAGTACAAAGGGTGTTTCCTGGTCCTCTCTTTCCCACATAGTAAAACAAATGTAATAAAGCTTCTATCTCTCAAAAGAGAACGAATTAAGCATTTAGCCTGCCTTAGTTGTATAAATCATATCCCAGGGTAACTAAATAGTTGGTAAAAGAAAAGTCCTCCTTATATAATACTCTAGCTAATAAATTACAGGAAATGATAGAATTAGAATATCACCATTTTGCAACCCCTAATAAAATAGATCTAGACCACCAGTTCCCAAAGCTTGGTCCAGGCACACTGTGAGTCCCCAAAAACACTTTCAGAGAATCTGCAAAGTCAAAACTATCCTATATAATAAAAGCCTAATATGCAAATAGACCGAATGGCGGAACGACTGGTGGAATGACCGGTCACTATGATGGGCAGTGACCACCAGGGAGCAGATGCTCAATGAAGCAGCTGTCCCCAGCCTGCAGGCCCCGGGCCAGCCAAGGCGGGTGCCAGCAGGGCCCCCCAGTTGCTGCCCTGGTTGCCTCCTACAGAAGCAGGTGCCAGGCCAAGGTGGGTGCCAGCAGGGACCCCCCCGATCACCCCACTGGCCGCCCCACAGATCGCCCCTGATGGAGGCCTAGGGACTCTACCCCTGCTCAAATTTCATGCACCAAGCCTCTAGTTTTACAATAATATTAAAAAGTTACTTGCTTTTTATTCTCCTCTCATGCTTTCATGAGGATACATGAAGTTGCCAGAGGCTACATGACATGTAACATTGCAACAAACTAAATAACGCAGATAAGAGAATCCAGCTGTCTCCTTTTAAGCTGGACAATAAGATTTTCAAAAACATAGAACAATGCAACCTTTTCACTAAGTTTTTGTTTTGGAAAACAGTTTTCACAAAAATGTCGTTTATGTAAGCATGCACTGGGTTTATTATTACTTTTAAATAATTAACATATTTCTAGAATTTCTTAGTTTTAATTTCTAATACGGTAAACATCAATAATACTACCCTGGCTGGTGTTGCTCAGTGGTTGAGTGTTGACCTATGAACCAGGAGGTCACAGTTCAATTCCCAGTCAGGGCACATGCCTGGGTTGTGGGCTCGATCTCCAGTGTGGGGCGTGCAGGAGGCAGCTGATCAATGATTCTCTCTCATCATTGATGTCTCTATTGCTCTCTCCCTCTCCCTTCCTCTCTGAAATCAATAAAAATATTTTTAAAATAAATAATAAGTTTGGGCATAGCTGACCTATGCAATTCATCAATAACTAACATCATAAGAAAGAGAGCTGTCCAGACATTTTTCTCCTAATGGAAGTAGTCCTCCCTATGAAGTGTTCTTGCCACTGCTCCCAAATTGAACATTAATCTGATCAAACTTCTAGTTTAAACCAAATTCTATTACTTTACAGGAAATACCAAGGGTTCAGAGTATTACATTAAACACTATAATTGGGATGCAATCAGCAAAATCCAGACTATAAGAAACACTAGAGAACAAATGATCAGCTTTATTCAACAAATGAGATGCAAAAGAATGAAAGAAGAATGTAAATATTAAAAGAAATTTAAGAGACATAGCAACCAATTGTAGTGAACAGACCTTATTTGGGCTAAATAGAAAAAAATGATTGAGAAAATCATGGAAACGTCAACACTGGATATTTGATATTAAGGGATTATTAGTTATATTTAATAGTGGTATTATGGTTATCATTAAAAGGTTTCTTGTATTTTATAAATTTATAATATTTACAAATAAAATTATATGATTCTAGGGTTGCCTCAAAAAAACAGAATAAATTGGGGGAAATAAGTAAGATTGACCATAGTTGATAAGTATTGAACATGGGTAATACACAGGGTTCATTATACTATTTTATTTACCTTTGTTCACTTGATTTTTCTACAATAAAAGCTGTTTTTTAATGTTTCAAATTAGGAGAAAATGTATTTCCATATAATGCCACAGGGCATTATAATCATGTTTCCTTCAATTATGCTGCCTCATGATGTGTTGTTTCTGCTGCACTAGGCAGCTCTAAGCAGTTTGTCTTTGGTTATTCTAGCATCTTACTTCTAAACTCTTTGCCTCCAATAATATTAAAATAAAAACAAAGCAAAAAAATAACTGCTAGAAAAGGAAGGTTATAGAGAGGTCAAATATAAGGAGACAATTTGGGGACTTCACACCAGAAGGAAAGATTCTCATCCCAATAGAACAAACACCAGCATCCTTACACACACTTTTGATTGTATCTCTGGTCCAGACCCTGAAATGAAGGAAAATTTTCAAAACAGAGTGGAAAGAAGGAAGGAATAAGTGCATTTTAAAATAATTTTACTCCTGTCTTTTCCTATTTCAGATACATCAATAGACTGATTGGTCTTCACGTTTTGGTTTGAAAGTCTTCAGTCCTGGAGATGTTGAAAGACTAACCCTAAACATTATTGGCTTGAACTTTATATAGAATTCCCCATCCAATGGAGGCTATTTAAAGATTAAGGCTATAGGGAGAAACCAAGATGGCGGCATAGGTAAACACTGGAGATTGCTGCCTCGCACAACCACTTCAAAAATACAACTAAAAGACGGAACGGACATCATCCAGAACCACAGGAAGGCTAGCTGAGTGGAATTCTACAACTAGAAGGAAAGAGAAAAGCATACCGA
>NW_005371324.1:7621434-7625769 GCF_000412655.1 Myotis brandtii
CTTACACCTATGCATGAGGACAGTGGGGGGGCGGTGAGGGCGGAGGGTGGGGTGGGAACCGGGTGGAGGGGAGCCTATGGGGTGAAAAAGAGGAACAACTGTAATAATCTGAACAATAAAGATTTAATTTTAAAAAAAATAATAAAAAGTATGTTAAAAAAGAAAAAAATAAAGATTAAGGCTATAAAACCAATAATCTTAAATTGAAAATTTCTTGCACAATGATCTTAACAGGATTTTGCATAATAGATTTATGAACACAGAGGCCTTAGAACTTGCCCTGCATATGCATATAATAGACTAGGGCCATGTCTATTATCCCAGGACCACCTGTATTTCAAGTATCCTATTATTGGTTTGGGAAATGCATCATCATATCCACAGAACTTAAGTAACTAAGAAACATATTTAAATAATTTCTTCCCAACTAATACTCATCTTAAATTATGCTTCATTTTCAAGTCCTCCAAAAGGAGCAACTCTAATAAATAAATACCTTAATGATCTATCCTTAGTTGAGTAACTCTCAAGTGTTCTTTATTTTAAAGATCACATGATAAATGGAAAAGTATACTGTAGCTATTACGTAAGTTATTATATATGGATAGCAGTTATTCTTTATTTTTAAGATTACTTTCCTAAGGAAAAAAGTCAACATTTTTAACCTACAGGAACACAAAAGAACTATAGATAGGCTTTTGTTCAAAATAGGAAAGAAGTAAGATTGTAATCACACAGTCTCATTCTCTGCACCAGAAAAAATTTTTACTATTTTCCCCTATTTTAACAATGTAAATAGTTTTAACAACAAAATGTTTTAAAGAACTAAGTACAAACTAAAAGAAAAATACAGGGAAAGTTACTAAATTAGAAAGGGGTCTTTCTGTTCATTTTCAAAACTATATTCTCAAAGATTACCATGAAATCAGGTAATTTAAACTTAAACGAAACTAATGTCCTAGTTAATACAGTAAGAAAATGTATACAGACAGGAAAGGAAGAAAGAAAATTGTCTTTGTTCATAGATGACATGATCATCTACAGAGAAAACCAGAAAGAATCAACAAAAAACACCTGGAACTAATAAATAATTATATCAAAGTTGCAGAATACAGTTAATATTTTAAAAATCAATCAGTTTTCTATATACCAGCAATAAACAAGTGGGTTTTGAAATTAAAAACATATATTTATATTTATACCCCCAATAAATGAAATCTAACAAAATATGTAAAATATCTATATGAGGAAAAGTATAAAGCTGAAGAAAGATACCAAAGAACTAAATAAATGGAGAGATATTCCCAGTTCCTGGTAGGAAGACTCACTATCAAGATGTCAGTTGTTTCCAACTTGATCGATGGTTCAATGAAGGCCCAATCAAAATCCTAGCAAGTTCTTTTGTGGCTATCGACAAACCTATTCTAAAATTTATATGGAGAGGCAAAAGACCCAGAATGGCCAACACAATATTGAAGAAGAACAAACCTGGATGACTGACACTACCCAACTTCAAGTCTTACTATAAAGTACAGTAATCAAGACAATATGGTGCTGGTTTCCCATTGTGAAGTTAGAAGCACAGAGAGGGGGGGGGGGGGGGGGGGGATTAAGAGCCAAGGGCAAAATTGGCAACTACGTAATTCCTCAGATCAGAAATTCAACATGGCTTATCCTTTCTGGGCCTCACTTTCCTCATCTGTGAAGTAGGAAGAGCACCAACCTCCTTAGAGTTTTTCTAAAATGTAATGTGTTAATGACCCTGAAATATCTTAAATAGTGCCAGGCCCAGTAAGCACACAAATGTTATTTATTAACATGGCTTACTTATCCTGAGAGACAAATACCTTTTTTCATCCATAATCAAAATAATAAAATATTCTAAAAACCAGCTTGTAGTATAAGTGATTTATGAACTATATTCTACTACAATGTTCTAATGACTTCACATATAATGTCTCCCCAACTGGTGTATGACAACCTCCCAACTCATCTCTTTACCTCTGTTCTCTCCTTCCTCTAACCCAGTGGTTCCCAACATAGGGCACACGCCCAACAGGGGGGGCAGTGACTTTTTTGCATTTCTTATGGTTCTAGGGGCCTCATATACAGTATGTAAATATATATTGTGACATATTTATGCATTTCAGCTCTTTATTATATGTTTTGAAACTTTATTTGCTATTTTTTCATATCACCATCACTTCATATTATTATGTTTTTTAACAATTTGTTAGTGATTTCTTCCTCAGTACTTCAACTGTCCTTTTGTTCTTTTATTTTTCTCTTTCATGGATGACATGTTCTTTGGAAGCAGCTGGTTTACAAGTTAATGGCCTTTTAGGCTTCCTCCACATGAATAGGAGTTCAACTTTTTGAATAATAAGAATTATATGTCACGGGGCGGGGGGCATCAGGATTTTAGAGATGCTTAGGTGAGGCATGGCTAAAAAACGGTTGGGAACCACTGTTCTAACCTATTCTGCACACCACTGCCCAATAACCGATCTTGCTAAAATCCTAATTTCACAAATATGAATGTATCCTGCTCAAGTTCTCCTATAGGCTAACACATCAAGCCTACAATCTTCAGCTTAGTTTCTAAGGTAATTAACAATGTCACCTTAAATAAACATTTGGAGAAGTTAAATAAATATGTAATTATTTCCTAATGTAAACTCTCTATACCGATCAGGTGGCTAACTATCACCTTTGTACCACTGCCCACTCTGCTCGCTCTGTCTGAAATATGACTCTCCTCTTCATCTGTCCATTCTTATCAGTCCTTCTAGATCAGCTCAAATCTCACACTCGCTCCACAAAACTTCCAGGACCATTTAGTACTTCAGGGATCTCTCACTTCTCGTTACTAACAGCACAACCTTTAACATGTTATTATGTATTTATTAACATTTCAAAATGGTCTTATATAATCTTATTTCTCCAAATTAGATTATAAATTGCTCAAAGACAAAAACATGAATTAGAGTTCACTCAAATCCTGATGGTGCTGGTAAGAGAAGAGATACAGCAACTCAAATGTCAAAAAGACATAATTCAGTGTCTAACATAAGAAGCTAGTAAATGTATTGTAACATTATTGGAATATTCAAATTATGAATATTCTGTAGTCATTGAGGATAACAACACAACTATTTATTTACTGACATATAAAGAAAGATGTTCATAAGATATTGAAAACAAAAAGGGTATAATATTTGCAAGATGACTAAATTTCTGGATGTATAAATATACTTACTGTATGTGTATGCATAAAATATCCTCAAGAACTACATACCAAAACCATAAAATAACAGTTCTCATTGGATGGTAGGAATTATGTTCATGAAACAAATATATGCAGTAATTAACAGCTCTGCTTTCAAAAAAGTTTAAAAGGAAATAATATTGCAAGTACGGTTCCACGGTTGAGCATCGACCTATGAACCAGTAGATCATGGTTTGATTCCCAGTCGAACAATGGAATAAACAACATGGGATATATGGAATAAACAACATGCCTGGGTTTTGGGCGCAGTCCCCAGTTGGGGGCATGCAGGAAGCAGCCGATCAATAATTCTCTCATCATTGATGTCTCTATCTCTCTCTTCCTCTCCCTTCCTCTCTGAAATCAATAAAAATATATTTTTTTAAAAAGGAAATACTATTTAAGATATAATGTCAAATGTAAAGGTAGATTATGAAAATGTACATAGAATATAATCCCAAAGCATAAAAATAAAAATGGAAGACTGTATTCCAATTGATAAAATCTATAGCTTACCTTTACACAATCCTGTTTTTGATGTTTGTTTCTAATTTTCTGCAATAAGAAGGTATTACCTTTATATAATCAAATATAAACTAATAGAATTTCTAAAACATGGTTTGAAGCAGCACTTGACTTCCCCTAAAATAGAGGGCAGATGGAAGGGAGGGAAGGAACATTTGGAGAAGTTAAATAAATATGTGGAAAAAGATTCAAAGGCAGTGCCTATTCTTTATCACCTGTATTCTAAGATGAACTGGAAGAATCTAGGAATGGAATAAACACCCGCTTTTATATCAAGTACAGGACAAAGTCTGAATCCAGGCACAATATTAAGCTATACATGGTTACACTCGAACAGAATCTGGCAATTTAATATCACTAGAGCCCTATCTTTATTCCACCCTGCTCCTCCAAAAAAAGTTGTTCCCAAATCTATCTTCAGTACAGAATTATCCTATATAATAAAAGGCTAATATGCATATTGTTCCCTCGACCGGGAGTTCGACTGGGAGTTCGACCAGGGGGTGGGGTCAGCCCACCAACCTCCCACATCCCCACCCCAC
>NW_005371324.1:7629770-7647248 GCF_000412655.1 Myotis brandtii
GCCAGCTAGCCGGACCCCACCTGTGCACGAATTCGTGCACTGGGCCTCCAGTTTTTGTAAAAGAACCACTTGGCACACCTTTGTTTAGAGCCTATTCTCTCATTTCATTTTAACCCATGAGGAAATCTGGATTTACTTATTCTATTTTATACATTTTCTTTTTATAGGATTTTGTATTATTTACTATTCTTGAATACATTATCTGTCTCTGAACAAGAAAATCCTCTTAATGATTTCAAGTTAGGCAGGCAAAACTTTTTGCTTCCAGAAGCTGTCAGAGTTATTGTATAAACAGGTATGGACAGAGGAAGGAAATGCCTAGCCAACAATACTGACAAAGAACAGCAGAATAGAGTCTGAATTCCTTGGCATAACATTTAGATCTATCACAACTGTTCTGCATCATTCCTCTTTAGCTGTTCTCCATTCACCCCCCACTATAAAGTATCTGCTCATGAAAGTTTCCTCTGTTACATTATACCCCCTCCCTCTTTCCAACAATGATAACCAATGTGTGGGCACTAATTGGCAGCCACACAAACCTGGAGTCAAATCCAAGTTCTGCCAGTTTGGCTTCTGGGCAAGTTACAACTTCTTTGAGGCTCAACTTCCTCATCCTGTAAAATGAGGAATAAAAAATCTACCTTGTGAGTTATTGTGAAGATTAGAAATAAAGCACGGAAAGCCCCCAGCACAATGCTCAGCATACAGTTGGCATGTGATAGAATGCTATTATTTCCTGGCTCTGTGCCTTCACACATGCTATTTGCTCTACCTGGCATGTTACTGTGTCCCCCTCTCCACTGGGATACTACCAACCAAGACCCAGGCTTAATACTTTATCTTATGCAAAGCCTTCCTTTTCTCCCTTATGTAATCGGTGGCTTCCTTCTGAGTTAGTTGAGTATTTTGTTCTTTTCTCCATCATAGTTATTACACCAAATTCTAATAATTTGTTATCCTATATGGACTGAATATTTGTGTCTCCCCCAAATTCCTCTATGACAGTATTAGAAAGTTGGGCCTTTGGGACGAGATCGGGTCATAAGGGTGGAGCCATCATGAATGGGATAGTGCCCTGATAAACGAGACCCCAGAAAACTCTCTCACTCCTTCCACAATGTGAGGAGTCAGAGTGAACAGGAAGTAAACCTTCACCAGACACCAACTCTGCTGCCGCCTTGATCTTCAACCTTTCAACCTCCAGAACAATGAGAAATAAATTTTTGTTGTTTGTAAACCATCCAATCTATAGTATTCTATCATAGCAACCTGAACTAAAACATTATGATTTTCTCTGAATAAAGACTGGAGGTTCCTTAAAGACTGATGAGTTTGTAATTCATCTTTGTATCATCTAGCACTGAGCCTAGAGTACTCAAATGTTTCTGAATAAAACCAACCAAAAAAATCTTACAAAAATGTTATAGCATCCAAGGGAGAGAAGTAAGGGCAAATGGCACAGTGAGGTCAAATAGGTTGAAAATATAAAAGATGCTGTCACATTTGGCAATTAGGAAGTAGAAAGCAACCTGGAGAAATCAATTTCCATAAAATAGTAGACCTGAGCAGTGAAGTGGGAGTTAGCAGGTGAAAACAATGTCTTTAAAATGAGCAATTAAGGAAAAAGCAAGTTGAAGGTGAAGCAGAATTAAGAAAACATTTCTTCATGGCAAGATGAACCAAGGGAAAGGCTGAGTATTTAAGAAAGGAATAAAATAAGCAAGATTCCGGGAAGGTATCAGGGTAGTTAGGTTCTGGGCTACACTCAGCTGAAGGTTGAGTGAGGGTAAAATACAACTTAAATTTTGAGACAGAAGTAGTCTGGAAAAACCAAGTTAATACTTTTTTATAATGGACTAGGAGGTGATCTCTAAAGACTTTTGCAGCTCAAAACATCATTACATAATCTTTTAATACCAATGAAATACTCTCAAATCCATCCATTCCTTTCCCTTTCCACTGCCCTAGCAATCAGTATTGGTATACTCTGAAATAAACAGTAGTATTCTCTTCTCTAGTCACTGTCTGCTCCCTAGCCCTTTCTCAATTTCATTACTTGAACAGATCTTCCCCAAGCCACTGTTTTATATTTGTTTCAGATAAATGGATAATGGATGTGCATATATAGGTAGATGTGTACGTGTGGGTATATATTTTTAACACTGTAACATTTGTTTAGAAACTTGGATTTGTTCCAAGGCAACCAATATATTAGGGAGCATGCTAAGCATGAGACAAATTTCACGTTTGCTCATGCACAACTGCAAGAATCACTAGGTAAGCACAACAGACACAACCCAGCCACACAGAAATACACCAAAATGCACACGCCTCAAACATCTGCCAGGTAGCTCAGTTCACTGCATGTGTTAAGAGCCACACCCATCGACACCTGGTGCTACACTTTCAGTCCAATTTCAGATAATCCTTCCTCCACTACATCACAAGTTGCAACTCTTTTGACATCCACTTCCACAAGCAAACTTTATAACATTTTTTATTATATTTTTATTGATTTCAGAGAGAGAGAGAGAGAGAGGGAAACATCAGTGAAGAAAGAGAAACACTGATCGGCTACCTCCTGCATGCCCCACACTGGGGATCGAGCCTGCAACCAGGGCATGTGTCCTGATCGGAAAAACCGTGATCTCCTGGTTCATAAGTCAATGCTCAACCAATGAGCAATGCCAGCCAGGCAAACTATACATCATTTTTGAGGTCAAGTGTCATATTTACTAGAGTACTTACGTATTTCTTCACAATTTAACATGCATAAAATTGTGCTTGTCTTTATTAAGTTTCTATCTTTTTACGTCACTGACAAAATTTTTTAGTGTTATGTCCCTAAACTCAATTTTTCATATGCCCTGTGGTTTTTATTGTGATTTTGCATGCCATAGTGAGTTTTAAGAACTTGTATGTTAAGATCTTACCCACACTTATAATTGCAGTTCTGATGACCAATTTTCCACCAAAATCAAAGGTATAAAGGAGGTTTAAAAAAAAAATCACCAACTCTGGGCATCCTTCACAATTGTCTGAAGGTCCTAGTACCTATGAGGTATTTTGAAAGACCCAAACACTTTTCTTGAAAATGCTTCAGGATACACAATGTTTGTGCATGTTGGGGGTGGGGAGATGGGGAGCTGTTTATGTTAAGATGACTTATTTATCTGCCAATAAGAAAGCTACATAATAGGGCAGAGAAGCAGCAGGGTCCTTTCCCAATCAAGTAATGCTTAAGTATTCTAATATCAAATAACACCAACATTTCCATTGCTAAAAACAGAAAGTATAATGGTGGTTGCCAGGTGCTGCTGAGATGGTAAAATGGGGAGTAATTGTTTAATGGGTATAGAGTTTCAGGCGTTTTTTGTTTTGTTTTTAATCCTCACCCGAGTATATTTTTTTCCATTGATTTTTTTAAATTTTTTTAAGTTATTACATGTGTCCTTATCCCCACGTTACTCCCTATCCTTCCCACTCATGCCCTCACCCCCCTGTTGTCTGTGTCCATTGGTTAGGCCTATATGCTTGCATATAAGTCCTTTGGTTGATCTCTCCCTCTTACCCCCACCCTCCCCTACCTTCCCTCTGAGGTTTGACAGTCTGATCGATGCTTCTCTGTCTCTGGATCTGTTTTTGTTCATTAGTTTATGTTGTTCATTATATTCCATAAATGAGTGAGATCATGTGGTATTTATCTTTCTCTGACTGACTTATTTCACTTAGTATAATGCTATTACTCCAGTTCCATCCATGCTGTTGCAAATGGTAAGAGTTCCTTCTTTTTTACTGCAGTGTGGTATTCCATTGTGTAGATGTACCACAGTCTTTTAATCCACTCATCTACTGATGGGCACTTAGGCTGCTTCCAGATCTTGGCTATGGTGAATTGTGCTGCTATGAACATAGGGGTGCATATATCCTTTCTGATTGGTGTTTCTGGTTTCTTGGGATATATTCCTAGAAGTGGGAGCACTGAATCAAATGGGAGTTCCATTTTTAGTTTTTCGAGGAAACTCCATACTGTTCTCCACAGTGGCTGCACCAGTCTGCATTCTCCCCAACAGTGCACAAGGGTTCCTTTTTCTCCACATCCTCATCAGCACTTGTCGTTTGTTGATTTGTTGATCATAGCCATTCTGACAGGTGGGAGATGGTACCACATTGTCATTTTGATTTGCGTCTCTCAGATGATTAGTGACTTTGAACATGTTTTCATATGTCTTTTGGCCTTTCTTCTGTCTTCTTTCAAAAAGTATCTATTTAGGTCCATTGCCTATTTTTTTATTGTGTTGTTTATCTTCCTTTTGTTAAGTTGTATGAGTTCCCTGTAAATGTTGGAGATTAAACCCTTATCGGTGATAACATTTGCAAGTATGTTCTCCCATGCAGTGGGCTTTCTTGTTGTTTTGTTGATGGTTCCTTTGCTGTGCAAAAGCTTTTTATTTTGATGTAGTCCCATTTGTTTATTTTCTCTTTAGTTTCCATTGCCCTCCATTGGTTTTTAGAGAGATTGGAAGGGAAAGGGAGGGAGGAAGCGAAGAAAAAGAGAAGCACTGATGTGAGAGAGATACACTGATTGGTTGCCTCCCACATTCACCCCTACTGGGGCTGGGGAACCTGGAATCGAGGTACTTGCCCTTGACCAGGAATCGACCGGCAACCCTGCGGTTCGTGGGCCCATGCTCTAACCATGAGCAAAACCAGTCAGGGTGAGTTTCAGTTTTACCAGATAAAAAGAGTTACAGGCTGGAGAGTGGTGATGGTTGCACAACAATGTGAAGATATTTAATTCCACTGAATGTACAAAATGGTTAAGATTTTATGTTATGGGTATTTTCCATACCAAAAAATTTTTAAAAATCCATTCCTGTTTTTGAAGTCATACTAACATCATAAAATTACCCACGATGAATAAATATGTGAATATGTATTAGTGTGGTCCCATTTTTTATGTAGATATACAGAAAACAGAATTAGAAACAGATATTACTATGTATAAGATAACAGGTGATGTTTATCTTTTCTTGTGTTTCCACAAAGAAACTACACTGAACACATTATTTAAAAAAAACAAAAACTTACTTTTACCAGAAATAATAATAAATGCATTATAAAATACCAGTCTTACCAAGAATTTGAAACCTAAAAGTAACTTCTTTGACTATTTCAGCTAATATAATCTTACTTTTATTTCATATTCTTCAAGTACCATCTTCTAAATGTTAATTTTGCTCTTCAATACCCAGAGGGGGAGGAAAAATGGCGGAGGTTTAGACGGACGTGTCGGTGTTTTGTCCTGGAGCAGATAAGGGCAAGCAGCTGAAACGGGTAACATACAGCCCAAATAAGCAGAGGAGATTCAGCTGAGAGACAGTCTGCAGCCAGGAAAGATAGAGAACTCCTAGAAAATGGGGACGGTTAGAGATTGAGGCTGAAACCTCCCCCGGGGCACCGGCTCAGCCGCGAGACCGTGCCATCTTGAGTAGCTGTTATCGGCATCCAGAGATCGGCTACTAACCCGGAGGCAACCGCTCTCAAGCAGCGCGACTACATGAACTCAGAGGAGAACTGCTTCCCCCCACGGAAAGCAGATTCAAGCAATAGCGGCCTCCTGATCACCACACGCTCTGTCTGGGGAACAGTTACTGTGTGTGAAGCCTCCCTCCACCAGCCAGAAGAGCCACCACAGCTGTGAACAGCACCCACCAGAGGCCCTGCTACCAACGGAGGAGCAGCTGCTACCACAACCACCCAAGGAGCAACCACAGCCCGAGGAGCCACTGCCACCCAGGGAGCAGCCACTGAACGACTCAACAACTAGATATGTCAGTGAGATCAAACATGGGTAGACAAAGAAACCCCCAAAGGAAAGAGAAGGAGGACTCGCCAGAAAAGCAGCTAAGTGAGACAGAGGCATGCAACATGACGGAAAAAGAATTCAGAATAAGGGTCCTAGAGTACATGCACCGGTCGGAGGAAAAAATCAATACCATATGCAAGAAGCTAGAAGAAACAGATGAAAAAATCAACAACTTAAGTAAGACCCAAGAAGAAATGAAGGGTGATATAGCTGCCATAAAAAACTCCATTGAAAGTATCAACAGTAGACTAGGAGAAGCGGAGGACCGAATTAGTGAATTAGAAGACAAGGAAGCAAAACACACCCAAACTATACTGCAAATGGAGAAAAAAATTAAAAGACAGGAGGAGAGCCTAAGGGAGCTTTGGGACAACATGAAACGAAACAACATACGAATAATAGGGGTGCCAGAACAACAGAAAGATGAACATGGATTAGAAAACCTATTCGAAGAAATAATATCAGAAAACTTCCCTGAGGTGGGGAAGAAAAAAGTCACACAAGCCCAGAGAGTCCCAAACAAGGTGAATCCGAAAAGACCCACACCAAGACACATCATAATTACCATGGCAAATGTTCAGGACAAAGAGAGAATCTTACAGGCTGCAAGAGAGAGACGGAAAGTTACATACAAGGGATCTCCCATTAGATTATCAAATGATTTCTCAACAGAAACACATCAGGCCAGAAAAGAATGGACAGAAATCTACAAAGTGATGCAAAGCAAAGGACTGAATCCAAGAATACTCTATCCAGCAAGGCTATCATTCAAAATTGAAGGGGAAATAAGAAGCTTCACAGACAAAAAAAGGCTAAGGGAGTTTATCACCACCAAGCCAGCCATGCAAGAAATGCTAAAGGGACTGGTGTAAAAAGAAGAAATAACAAGCTCAGAAAGAAAACAGCCACACACACAAAAAAAGAAATGGCTACAAACAAGTACCTTTCAATAATAACTTTAAATGTAAACGGACTAAATGCTCCAACCAAAAGACATCGAGTGGCTGAATGGATAAAAAAACATGACCCATACATCTGCTGTCTACAAGAGACCCACCTCATTAGAAGGGACTCACACAGACTGAAAGTGAAGGGATGGAAAAATATCTTTCACGCAAATGGAAAGGAAAAGAAAGCTGGGGTAGCAATACTTATATCGGACAAAATACATCTCAAAGTGAAGGCCATAACCAGAGATAAGGAAGGCCACTTCATAATACTAAAGGGATCAATACAACAAGAAGATATAACCCTGGTAAACATATATGCACCCAATGCAGGAGCACCCAAATTCATAAAAAAACTCCTGGAAGATATCAAAGGAGAGATCGACAACAATACAATCATAGTAGGGGACTTTAATACACCACTGACACCACTGGATAAGCCCGCTAGACAAACAATCAGCAAAGAAACAGCAATCCTAAATGACTCACTAGATCAGATGGACTTAATTGACATCTTCAGAACACTTCACCCCAAAGCCATGGAATATACATTCCTCTCAGGTGCTCATGGGACATATTCAAAAATAGACCACATATTGGGTCACAAGCAAAGTCTCCACAAATTCAAGAAGATTGAAATCATAAAAAGCTTCTTCTCAGACCACGATGGCATAATGTTAGAAATAAACTACAATAAAAACAACCCAAAATACTCAAACACTTGGAAGCTGAATAGCATGTTATTAAATATTGATTGGGTTACCAATGACATCAAAGAAGAAATTAAAAACATCCTGGACACTAATGACAATGAAAACACAACAATCCAAAACCTATGGGACACAATGAAAGCAGTCCTGAGAGGGAAGTTTATAGCTCTACAGGCCTACCTCAAAAAACAAGAAAAAATGGTAGTAAATCATCTAACTCTACAACTCAAAGAATTAGAAAGAGAGCAACAAGAAAACCCCAGAGTGAGCAGAAGGAAGGAGATAATAAAGATTAGAGCAGAAATAAATGACATAGAGACCAAAAAAACAATACAGAAAATCAATGAAACCAAGAGCTGGTTCTTTGAAAGGATAAACAAGATCGACAAACCTCTAGCCAGGCTCACCAAGAAGCAAAGAGAGAGGACCCAAATAAACCAAATCAGAAACGATAGAGGCGAAATAACAACAGACCCCACAGAAATACAAATGATTGTTAAACAATACTATGGACAGCTCTACTCCAACAAACTAGACAACCTGGAGGAAATGGACAAATTCCTAGGAAAATACAACATTCCAAAACTCAATCAGGAAGAATCTAAAAATCTCAATAGGCCAATAACTATGGAAGAAATTGAAGCAGTCATCAAAAAGCTCCCAGCAAACAAAAGCCCAGGACCAGATGGCTTCTCAGGGGAGTTTTACCAAACTTTCAAGGAAGAACTAAAACCTATCCTCCTCAGACTACTACAAAAAATTCAGGAGGAAGGAACACTTCCAAGCTCATTCTATGAAGCCAGCATCACCCTAATACCAAAACCAGGTAAAGACAACACAATGAAAGAGAATTACAGGCCAATATCCCTCATGAACATAGATGCCAAAATCCTCAACAAAATCTTAGCAAATCGGATCCAACAGTACATCAGAAAGATCATACACCATGACCAAGTAGGATTTATCCCAGGAATGCAAGGATGGTACAACATCCGTAAATCAATAAACGTAATACATCACATAAACAAATTGAAAGAAAAAAACCACATGGTCATATCAATTGATGCAGAAAAAGCATTCGACAAAATCCAACACCCATTTTTGATAAAAACTCTCAGCAAGGTGGGAATAGAAGGATCATACCTCAACATAATAAAAGCCATATATGACAGGCCCACAGCCAACATCATACTCAATGGACAAAAACTAACACCATTTCCCCTAAGAACAGGAACAAGACAGGGATGCCCACTCTCACCACTCCTGTTCAACATAGTACTGAAAGTATTAGCCATTGCAATTAGGCAAGAAGAAGAAATAAAAGGCATCCAAATTGGAAAAGAGGAAGTAAAACTGTCCTTATTTGCAGATGACATGATATTATACATACAAAACCCTAGAGACTCCATCAAAAAGCTACTAGACTTAATACATGAATTTGGCAATGTAGCAGGATACAAAATTAACCCCAAGAAATCTGAGGCATTTCTATACACCAATAGTGAACTTTCAGAAAGAGAGATTATAAAAACAATCCCATTTACCATCGCACCAAAAAAATTAAGCTACCTAGGAATAAACTTAACTAAAGAGGTAAAAGACCTCTACTCAGAAAACTACAGGACATTGAAAAAAGAGATAGAGGAAGACATAAAGAGATGGAAGAACATACCATGTTCTTGGATTGGTAGAATCAACATCATTAAAATGTCCATACTACCCAAAGCAATCTATAAATTCAACGCACTTCCCATTAAAATACCAATGGCCTACTTCAAAGATCTAGAACGAACTCTCCAAAAATTCATCTGGAATAAAAAAAGACCCCGAATAGCTGCAGCGATCCTGAGAAAGAACAAAGTAGGTGGGATCTCAATGCCAGATATCAAGCTGTATTACAAAGCCACTGTTCTCAAAACTGCCTGGTACTGGCACAAGAACAGACATATAGATCAGTGGAATAGAATAGAGAGTCCAGAAATTAGCCCGAACCAATATGCTCAATTAATATTTGACAAAGGAGGCAAGAACATACAATGGAGCCAAGATAGTCTCTTCAATAAATGGTGTTGGGAAAATTGGACAGATATATGCAAGAAAATGAAACTAGACCACCAACTTACACCATACACAAGAATAAACTCAAAATGGATAAAGGACTTAAATGTACGACAGGAAACCATAAAAATTCTAGAAGAATCCAAAGGCAACAAAATCTCAGACATATGCCAAAGCAATTTCTTCACTGATACAGCTCCTAGGGCAGTTGAAACTAAAGAGAAAATGAACAAATGGGACTACATCAAAATAAAAAGCTTCTGCACAGCAAAAGAAACCATCAACAAAACAACAAGAAAACCCACTGCGTGGGAAAACATATTTGCCAACGTCATATCTGATAAGGGCCTAATCTCCAAAATTTATAGGGAACTCATACAACTTAACAAAAAGAAGATAAACAATCCAATCAAAAAATGGGCAAAGGATCTAAATAGACACCTTTCAAAAGAGGACATTCAGAAAGCCAAGAGACATATGAAAACATGCTCAAAGTCACTAATCATCCGAGAGATGCAAATCAAAACAACAATGAGGTACCATCTCACACCTGTCAGAATGGCTATCATCAACAAATCAACAAACGACAAGTGCTGGAGAGGATGTGGAGAAAAAGGAACACTTGTGCACTGCTGGTGGGAATGCAGACTTTGTAATACTTTTAGCAATAAAAAAAAAAATTTTGCTCTTCATAACTGAAATTTCCATTCTTTTTGAATACTACTAAAAACATTCTGCAAGAAATTCCAAAATAGAAAATCATTCCATACTTTATATAACCTGCAAATTTCTCAAAGAAATAAGATTAAGTAGTTCACTTACATGCCCAAAGATCAGCAATTTTCAATCTTTTTCATCTCATGGCACACAAAATTACTAAAATTGCTAATCTGACAAAAACAGAGGTGACATTTTTATTCATTCACACTGGACGGCTATTGTCATTGTTTGCTTTATTTAACAATCTAAAGAAAAAGAGGTCAGTGCCTCTGACTAAACAGTCAGCTACTGCATGTTTTAAAAATTCTTGCAGTACACCAGTTGAAAATCGCTGCTATAGATAGACGATACTAAACGGTATATTTTGAAGTCAATTTTATTACAAAAAATGTTTTTTCACTCTATATTTCAAACTGTTTTATTATCTTTATTTGTCTCATCAGTTAGTCCACTAGAATTTTTATAAAGAGCTTGCAAACAAATTTGTAGCTGTCACAGAATTATAATCTGTAACATAAATTCTCTGTTGTGTTTTCACCAAAACCCCAACAAAATACACACTTTCATAATACAACAGCTCATTTTCTTTCAATTCGACACGAGTTAAAACACATGAGACTATTATTGAAAACTGTATTGTGCACTTTCAAGAGCACAACAGACTAAGGACTTCCAGCCAAGGTGGCAGAGTAGGTAAACTCTGCTCACCTCCTCCAACAAACACTTCAAAATTACAACTAGATTATAGAACAACCATCATTGAGAGCCAACTGAAGACGAAATGAATAGAATTCCTGTAACTGAACATATAAAAAAGAAGCCATGTGGGACTGGTAGGAGGGGCAGAGGTGCAGACCCGCAGGTCCCACACCCATGGTGCAGCAATTAAGAATTGAGTGGGGGCCCTAACCGGTTTGGCTCAGTGGATAGAGCGTCAGCCTGCGGACTCAAGGGTCCCAGGTTCGATTCCAGTCAAGGGCATGTACCTTGGTTGCGGGCACATCCCCAGTAGGGGGTGTGCAAGAGGCAGCTAATCGATGTTTCTCTCTCATCGATGTTTCTAACTCTCTATCCCTCTCCCTTCCTCTCTGTAAAAAAATCAATAAAATATATTTAAAAAAAAAAAAAAGAATTGAGGGGGGTATCTCTGCTCCAGACGTCTCCAATGAGGAGGGGTCCCAGCTCCACACCAGGCTCCCCAACTCAGGAGTCAATGTAGAAAAGAGGAGTCCCCATAAGACTTGGCAGTGAAAAACAGCAGAGATTATGCGCCAGAGATACAAATGGTTGCAAGAGACCAAGGAGCTGCAGGTCTTAAAGAGACCATCCACAGACTCACTCACTCACAAACCCACGCACTATAAGTCCCAGTGCAGGGACAGCAACTCAGAAATAGCCAGAACATACAGGAAGGAACTAAATTGACTAACGTCAGGAGCAGGGCTGAAGGAGAAAGGATCAGGACAACTTTCTCTAGGGATGTAAGTGCTGGCATGTGTCATTACTCCTTTCTTGAACTATTCTCCTTACCCAGCTGGCCCTGTCTGGCAGGCACCAAATATGGTGCCTCCATTAACCTGGCTAACACCATATCCCCTACCCCAGTGATTCCCTGAGACCACCTCCCTTCACCCAACTTACTCACTCGGTCTCAGCCTCTTAGCAGCTTTTCAACACAAGCAGCCTGCCTCAGCTCAGCCTGCGGACTTTCCCAAAATTTCTCAAAGGTCCACAAACCCCAAACAAGTATCACTGGCCTTGGCATGCCTTGTAGGTCTTGCTAAGCAGCCACAAACCCAGCACAAGTGGTGACCAGTCTCAACTTGTATTGTAACTCCCATGAACTGGATCCAAGCCTGGCCTAAGCGGTGGCCAGTATTGACCTGGAACATAGCTTCCACTAAGCAGTCACAAGCCCGGCAGAAGGGGCAGAGTTGGCCTCAGCTCACAATGTGGCACCCACCAAGGGTCCCAAGCCCAGAACAAGTGGTAACTAGCCTCAGTTCACAGCATAGCCTGTCCCAAGCGCCTCCAAGCCCAGCACAAGCAACAACCAACCACAGATTACAATACATGGGAGTTACTACCAAGAGGCCCCAAACCCAACATAAGTAGCAGTGGGCCTGCAACAAGTCTCTTCTACGAGGCCCCAGATCCAGCACACCTAGTAGCTGGCTTCAGAGCACACCGGTGCACCACCCAACCAGCTCCAGTAACAATACACCCAAAAGGCAAACTCAGCTGGCACCAGAGCCCCACTAAAGCAACTCCTGCTCCATGTGGTCAACCCAGGCAAAACAGCTCATCCACTGTAGTCACAGCTAGCCCTCTCAACCAGTCAGCCTGACAGTCAATCCCATCCATTGACATAACAACAGCAACTGACGCCCAAGTACAGAGAAGGGCACACACAACCCACACAGGGGACACCCCTGGAGCACCTCGCACAGGTGACGAGGGAGACTGCCAGAGTCCCACAGGACACCTTCTACATAAGGCCACTCTATCAAAACTGGGAGATGGCCTAATACATAGAAACAAAGGGAGTCAGCAAAAAACGAGGAGACCAAGACATGTCCCAAATGAAAGAACTCGGCAAAACTCCAGAAAAAGAACTAAATGAAATGGAGATGAGCTATCTACCAGATACAAAGTTTAAAAAAAACTGGTTATAAGGATGCTCAATGAACTGAGGGGAAGAATATAGGGACTCAGTGAAAAGTTCAAGACAGAAAATATAAAAAAAGAACCACTTAGAAACGAAGAATACAGTAACTGAAATGATGAATACATTAGAAGGAATAAACAGCAAATTAGATGAATCAGAGGACTAAATCAGAGATCTAGAAGACGAAGTAGCAGAAAACACCCAATTGGAAGAGCAAAAAGAAAAGAAAGACTTTTTTTAAAGGAGGATAGCTCAAAGGATCTCTAGGACAATATCAAGGTTAATTCCGCATCACTGGGTAACAGTAGGAGAAAGAGAGCAAAGGATTAAAAACATATTTGAAGAAATAATGACTGAAATCCTGATGATGAAAATAGAAATACAATTCCAGTAAGTGCATAGAGTGCTGAACAAGATGGTCTATTCCACGGCACATCAAAATTAAAATGCCAGCCCTAACAGGTTTGGCTCAGTGGATAGAGCATCGGCCTACAGACTGAAAGGTCCCAGGTTCGATTCCAGTCAAGGGCATGTACCTTGGTTGCAGGCACATCCCCAGTGGGAGGTGTGCAGGAGGCAGCTGATCGATGTTTCTAACTCTCTATCCTTCTCCCTTCCTCTCTGTAAAAAATCAATAAAATATATATATTTAAAAAAAAAATTAAAATGCCAGAGGTTAAAGACAAAGAGGGAATCTTAAAACAGCATAAAAAAAAAGCAGTTGATTACATACAAGAGAGTTCCCATTAACACTATTAGCTGAAACTTTGCAGACCATAAGTGACTAGCAAGAAATATTCAAAGTCATCAAAGGCAAAGGATTACAACCAAGAATACTTTACCCAGCAAGGTTTTCATTTAAAATCAAAGAGATGAAGTTTTACAGACAAGAAAAAGCTAAAGGAGTTCATCACCACTAAACCAGTACTATAAGAAATGTTAATGGGATTTCTTTAAGAAGTCCTTTTAAAATATGAGTAAGAAAATACAGGAAAGTAAAAAATGCTCATTGACAAAAGCAAATAGTAAAAACAGTACATCAACCAACTCTAAAGCTTAAAAGACAAAATTTAAAAGACAAAGTAGAAACATAATGTGTAATTAATTACAACAATAAATTAAGGGATATACACAAACACATACACAAAAGAAGTAAACAATAAAGATAAAAACATAAACATGGAAAGGGTGATTAAAACTGTAGATTTTAGAATGTGTTCGAACTTAAGCAACCATTAACCTAAAAGAGACTACTACAACATAGCTTAGTATATATGAAGCACATGGTAACCACAAACCAAAAATCTATAGATTTATAAGAAATAGAGAAAGGAATCCAAATATAACACCATAGAAAATCATCAACCTATAAAATAGAGCAAGAGAATAAGAAAGGAACAGAAAAGAACTATAAAAATAATCAGAAAACAATTAATAAAATGGCAATAGCTAACACCTATCAACAATTACTTTAAATGTAAATAGACAAAATGCTCCAATCAAAAGACATGGCATGGCTAAATTAACAAAAAAAAGAAAGAAAAAAAAAAAGACCTGTATATATGCTGCCTACAAGAACCCACTTCAGATCTAAAGACACAAGCAGACTGAAAATAAAGGGATGAAAAAAGATATTTCATGCAAATGAAAACACACAAACAAAAAGCTGGAGCAGCAATACTTGTATCAGCCAAAATAGATTAAGTGTTAGAGGCTTTTTTCAGTAGTCTAAGCTTCTAACAAATTCTGGACAATATGTAATATGACTGTTATGTAAATGTTTGTAAGGTACAATGCATTTCCAAATAGATCAAGTTGTCCATTAAAATATCTATAAAGTTTACTTAGAAGAAAAAATGAGAATGCTTAACATCCCAATAAGAAATTTCCATTAGATACCAACAACGAATTGTCAATGTAACGTGTACAGCAACTATAATTTATCATTTGGTCATCTTTAGAACATTTTACAAATATTATTTTTGATTCATATAACAATCCTGTTAAATAGTATCAATTTCATGTGAGATATTGGTAAACCAGTGCAGGGCATTCAAGTCAGTTCTTCCTAAAATTTAGTGTGTACAAGAATTACTCAAGAACATGTTAAAATGAAGTCTCAGGTAATCCCTACCCTCCCCCAGATTGAGATGAACCTCAGTAATCAGCATTTTGAGGAAACAACATACAGGTAGTGCCCTCCCACTCCCCCGACTACACACAGCTTTTAGGACACTAATCCAAGTAACATACTAACACTGTAAGTGGTCTAAAACACCATTTGTGCTCTGACTCGAAGTTTCCAAATGATTAGATCAGCGATTTTCAACCGGTGTACAGCAAGAATTTTTGCAATACCTGACTATTTAGTCAGGGGCACTGACCTTTTTTCCCTTAGATTGTCAAATAAAAGAAAATGATAACAGCCAACACAACAACAATCGATGGTGTGAAGGCCCTATTTTGAAATATGTATATAATAAGGTTACATCTAGTTGGTTAATTCTTGCTACCAGAAATCCTTATATACAACTACAGGCACCGGATTTTTTTTATTCCTCACCCGAGGATATGTTTATTGATTTTGAGAGAAAGAGGAGGGGAATAAGGTGTAGAGAGAGAAACGTCAATGTGAGAAACATCTACTGGTTGCCTCCTATTACATGCTCTGACCGGGAATCGAACCTGCAACCTTTTGGTGTACAGGATGACATTCCAACCAACTGAACCACCTAGCCAGGACAGCACCTGATTTTTTTAAAAAGTCACTTTAGAGCAAAAAGGATTGGTAAATTCTATTATTATCTTTGTAACTCAATCAAAATTATACCTATTTTTTTGTCAGATCAGCAAAAAATATATTTTTTGGTGTGCCACAGAATTTTAGTAGTTAGTTAACATGTGCCCTATGATGAAAAAGGTTGAAAATCATTGGTTTAGATATTGGAGCTTTGTAGATCTCCAAGAACAATATGTAAAATTTTAAATAAATTGAAATGTTACATTCAGTTAAATTAAAAACCTTACACTAAACTCCAGTACAAATGGTAATAGGTCACCAAGTTTTAAGAAACTTAAAACAAAGTAGATTCTACCATTAATTTCATTTTTTCTGTGAAAGAGGGATAGAAACATCAATGATGAGAAAGAATCATTGATCAGCCTGCTCCCATATGCCCCTTACTGGGAATGGAGCTCCCAACCCAGGCACCTCCCCTGACCAGGAATGAAACCATGACCTCCTGGTTCATAGGTTGATGCTCAACCACTGAGCACACTGGCTGGGCTGATTATTTTAATTTAATAGCTTCTCATGCTTTGAAAACTGTTGCTCTTTACTGAATGGGGAGCTAAGACTTAGGTACCTCAGGTTTTAGGAACATAACGAAAAATTAGGATGAAAATATAAAAGCACTTAGAGAGCACAAATTTATGAATATACTAAAAACCATGGAACACTTTAAACCCTGGTCAGTGTCTCTCAGTGGTTAGAGTGTCAGCCCTCCACTGAAGGGTTGAGGGTTTAATTCCCAGTGTCTCTTTCCCATCAGTGTTTCTCTCTGTCTCTCTCCCCATCCGTCCCCCCTTTCCACTCTATCGATTAAAAATCAAGGAAAAAAATACGAGGCAAGGATTAACAACAAACATCAAACACTTTAGAAGGATGAATTTTATGGTATGTCAATAATACCTCACTTTTTAAAAAGGAAAAAAAAACACTTAGAAAATGTCAAATTCTAGTATTTCCCAATAATTTTAAACTTCTAAGACATTATATTAGCATTACCATTAAATAGCATAATTATTTTCTGGCTTACATCACAGATGCTAAAAACTAATGTAGAAATAATAAAGAGCATAAATAAGGCCACTAGCTTAATAAAGATCTTAAATAACAATTTTAATGCCAATGGTAATATGTTTACTTGCTAAATTTTTCCAATAAAGTCCCACTTCATCTGCCTTTTATAATATGGCCATTTTCAAATTCTATAGCAATATGTTAGTTAGTATCTTATATTTTACTAAAATAATCTTTGTGCCGAAACCGGTTTGGCTCAGTGGATAGAGCGTCGGCCTGCAGACTGAAAGGTCCCAGGTTCAATTCCGGTCAAGGGCATGTACCTGGGTTGCCGGCACATCCCCAGTAGGAGATGTGCAGGAGGCAGCTGATCGATGTTTCTCTTTCATCGATGTTTCTAACTGTCTATCTCTCTCCCTTCCTCTCTGTAAAAAATCAATAAAATATATTAAAAAAAATAAAAATAAAAATAAATAAAATAATCTTTGTATTTATTAAATTCAGAATATAGCATATAATACTCTAATCTATGTATATAAAAGCCTAAGCGACCATTACAACTGAACGACTAGAACGACCGGTCAACCAGTTGCTATGATGTGCACTGACCACCAGGGGGCAGACACTCAAGGCAGGAGCTGCCCCTGGTGGTTAGTGAGCTCCCACAGCCAACCTCCCACGGCCTCTCCCCTGAACTGCCC
>NW_005371324.1:7647279-7651682 GCF_000412655.1 Myotis brandtii
TCTGGCCAGGCCGAGGGACCCCACCCATGCATGAATAAGTGCACTGGGCCTCTAGTATATAATAAGATTAAGCACAACGCTTTGAAGGCAGACTATCGCTGCTTCTTACCACAAACTCAGGCAAGTAACTTACACTCTCAGCAGGCCCCCATCTTCCTTTAGGGTTGTGCACCAATATATGTAAAGTGCTTAGAAGAGTGCCTGGCACTTAATAAAGCACACCATAAATGTCATCTACTTTAATTGCATAATTATTTTTATGGAAAAAAGCATCTCATCTTAGACAACTCACTATAAATCATAATATTAAGAATTCAATTTACTTTATCAATGAAGTCAAACATTTAGGAAAGTCTGGCTTATATCTTATTAAGCAACCTCAGGGTTTATGCTATATTTTTCCAACTCTGACTCACTTTTAGTTCCTCCCCTGACTCACCACATAGACAGGTAGGTAGACAGTCTGGAATATAATGGGCATTCCAAATGGCATTTCTTAATCTACCTGGATTTATAAAGTTTACTAAGTGGAACTTGTCCCATATAATGTTGAACAAATATGCTGAGTAATTATTACTTACATTTTGCTCATTTAAAAATGCTCCTTTAAACTATGCCGACCACTGTTCTATGCGATCAAGAGTCATTTTAAACTCTCTAAGCATCCATTTTATTTCCTCTGAAAATGGGGATAAAAAGAGTAAATGTAACTACCACATGGGATTGCTGCGAGCATTAATTAAGACAACACATAAAGTACTTTAGCCAACTACTATGAAATCAGTGAGTTTCAATATATGTTACCTTTTCTATTTAAATCAAAACCTTAGTGTCATTTGAGTTCTACCTATTAAAAGAGTTTATTTTCTATGGTAATCATCTGTTAATCCACTCGTGCAAACCTACTCAACAGCAATAACAAGCACTCTGAAAACAAGGGTATATAACTATCTCGGAAGCCTTCCTCAAATACACCCCTCCTCCTTGAGTTATGTACTCTGCTCAGGAAACAGGCTGTACTTTAACACTGTACTTACCATAACTGCCTTTATTACTTGGGAGTCCCTTGTGGGCAAGGCCTGTGTCCTATTCATTTCTGTAACTTAGACTGCAGCCCAATAGTTCTTAACCTTGACTCACATTAGAATCACATGGGAAGCTTATCAAAATATTATTGCCTGGGATCCATCCCAAACCCACTAAATCATGAGGGGGTCAGGGAGGAAGAGGGCAAGAGTAATCAGCACAGGAGCGTATTAAGATCCTCACATGATAATGATGTGCTGCCACAGTTAAGTACCACTGCACTCTTTTAAAATACTATACAAAAAGGTATGTATACATGTATGTATGAATATATGGGTACAGAAACATAAGACTTAGCTCAAGACCCTCACCTTCAATAGCCTCTCTCAGCCAATCAACTCTTCCCTTTAAACACACAATATTTCTAATAAGCAATTAATTAAAACTATTAAGATGACTTTTAAACTAACTCAGTTCTTAAGTTTTTCATGTAATTACTAGAGGCCCGATGCACGAAATTCGTGCAAGGGGCTCGGTAGTTCCAGTCACTCGGCCCTCCCAGCCCTGGCTTCGTCTGGAAGGTCGTTCTGCTGTTCGGTCTGATTAGCATATTAGCTCTTTATTATACAGGAGGATGCCTTAGCTTTCTTCCTAGACTACAGTCTTGCTACTACTTCTTTTCATCACAATGCTAATGATATTACCTGGACACAAACACGTAGTAAGTATCTGACTGATCTAATAAGCATATATAATAATTATTGGCAGGAAGTATGTCACATCCAATATCCAATATGGGCTACCCCCCCCCCAAAAAAAAGCTCTTAAAAAACCTCTAACTTTGTAAATGAGAACTAAAGTTTATCTCACTAATAAGCATCTGTAAATTTGCACTTTTTATTATAGTCATCAGACCCAGTATCCACCCAGTATTTTACCTTCATCCACTGCTTTCAGTTTTTGACCTGCTTCCTTCCTAAGAGTACCTTCCAGTTGTTTTTGGTATACTTAGCTGCTGTCAGGTACCTTTATAACAATTTATAATACTTGGTAGTTAGTAAAATGAATTAAAGTCATAACGAATGTGTCACACACGTTTAATAAACACTTCTTGAAGGAACTTGCTGTTCATCAATCACTAAAATAAGCTCTTTGCATACAAATTACATACTAATCTAATATAAACTTGGTTGGGAACAGGGTTTGAAAATAAGTCTTACTCAGCACTATATATAATACAAGTCTACTTTTGAATATTGACAGATTGGTGGTTTTCTGCTTTGATACCTGAAAAAATTGTAAAATATTATATTAACTTTTAAAAACAGGAGTGCTGAGTAGTATGGCCCACAAAGCTCCGCATCTGGTCTTCTCAATGTTGAAACAACTAATAGAAATGAGTGGCACAAATTCTAAAAATCAATAAGCAAAAGATATGAAAATGGTTCACCTTCAAAGTTTTGAGCCATATATTTTACCACTACTTTGGGAGGAGGCATCAGGAAGCATGCCTGCTAATTAGATACTATGGTAAAACATGACCATGTTTTGTTGAGTCCTACAGCATGAAACAGAGCCATAGTAACCACAAAAAGAAAGCAGTCCTCAATTCCCCATTCAATAAAAAAGGTTCAAATTCCACAGACAAAAAAAAATGGTACCCTAGGTTGTTTGTTTTTAAGGAAGATTAAATTTAGGAGTTGCCAACACCCAAATGAAAAACATTCCAGAGTATTAGACTCAATTGTAGTGGGGAGTCATCTACATTCTCAGCACTATGTTCCTTACCCAAAGCAGAAGTATTAACAAAGGATGTTTCTTAGGATCTCGCAAGATACACCATACTTATTTCCCTCAGTAAACATTACCCTTGTTAAAAAAACAAAAATGTATCTTTTTAGCACAAGCAGCCAGACAAATAATGAAATCTAACATCTGACAGTGTATTTCCCAAATAAGAACCCTGTCAGATGAATAATGAGGAAAAGATTGAAAATGACAAGTTCTTTTATTTGGACCTCCAGCTACTTTAAAAATAAGTTGAGGAATGTAGTTTTTCCAAAGCCTTGTCTTCAGTTTCCCCTTAATCTTCATATTTTTAACTAAACAAACAACAAAAAAACCTAGAAATTTGATTACTACTTTTAGAATTCCTTCTTAAACAATTTAATGAGTAACAGATCTTTTGTGCAAGTAGCAAACCACAGTGAACAGTTCTGCTGGTTGATAAAAATCTCCCTGAACCACTCATAAAAATATACCCTTCAAAGACAAACTGATTTTCCAGGTGCGGAAATCATATTAAGACTTAAACATTTGGGTATGTTTGATATACACCCTAACTTAATGCCAATGCTTTTTTACTTGAACCACAATTAAAGTTAGTAATTCTTACTGTCTTCTTGGTGTCAAAGTTGAATAAATTAAAGACCAGGAGTAAAAAAAAAGAAAAAAGTAAAACCTAAAGAGCCAATGAGAAAAAGATGCAACTAACTACTTTGGGTGAAACAAGGTTGTTGAATCGCTTCCCAAAACCTGTGAGCTACTACTGAAGTAATCAAAACTTGTATAGGATTGTATTGTTTTGTTTTGTTGTGGGTAAAGTGGTGCAGCTATTCACTAAGTAAAAATGTTTCCCCAGTCACTCTAATGGAAAGATGCTACTGCCTGCAGAAATGTTTTGAGACTGCTCAAAAAAAAAAAAAAAAAAAAAAAAAAACAACGCTACCACAAATGTTTTCCAGAACACACAGAGCCAAATACTTAAATACCAGGAGAGAACGTCTCAGAAAAAAATTGTGAGTTGCTACAGCGTTCCTATTGTCCTAAATATCACTCAGAAAACAAAAACAAACAAACAAAAAAACTGTGTGTGTGTGTGTGTGTGTGTGTGTTGGAAAGCGCTATTTCTACAAGTTGGCTTACATATGAAATAGGGCATATATTCATCTGGATTTACTCATCTTGGGTGAGTGAAAGATGACGCTGTTTTGGATATACTCAGGCTAAGGCTACTTTTCCTTTACAGGTGCTACTAAACACTGTTAAGAGAGGAGATAATCTGATCATTTGAGCCGGACACGTGAGAAACTAAATAAAATCTGTCGGCATCACCATTAATCAATTTTTTCTAACTGACCGAGCATAAAAAAAAAACACGTCTGAGCGAGCAAGCTCTGGGGTCTGGAGCCAGGAGCTGTTTCCACCGCCGTAGGAACGGATCCCGGTCGGAGACCTCAGCCTGCGAGCCTGCGCAGCACGTGTCCCGCTCGGGGTTGGGAACTTCCCGGGAAGCATCTGCTCAGAGTGAAACTCCATCACCCCCTGCCTGCCCGCCCGCCAGGATCAGCAGCAGGCGCTGCCGCGGGAAAACGCCG
>NW_005371324.1:7653230-7673190 GCF_000412655.1 Myotis brandtii
GTCCCGGGGCGGGAACGGCTCTGCGCACCCTGCACCCGGCTCCTCTCCCCGCCTCTCCCTGCTCCCACCGCCCTTCCTTTTAAGTACAAGACGAATTCCTCGAGGGAGAGTCTGGGAGGCGGCCGGCCGGGGGGAAAGTGCGGTCAGCCTGGGATGATTCCGGGCCCGACCAGCCGGATGGGAGGACGCCCCCGCGCCCCGGTCCTCCTGGCTGCCCCTTTCAGAGGTACTAGGAGGGCAGGGGCACCACAGAAAGAACGGAAACAAACCCAGCACCCTCTCCTCTCCCCCCCACCCCTGTATGAAAAGTTTCACCCTCCTGGTGAAAAGGTTACCGAAAAGCAGGGGCTTAAATGGACAGTGACTTAGCAAGAGTTGACTGTGATCTTAGGCTTACAAGAGAAAAATTAGAAACATTTCGACAGTGTGTCGCACTGGCTGTCTCAATCCTAGTTCGAGTTTTCTGCTTAAGCCTGCCTCTACACCTCCTCTTTGCAGATAGTGAATTTAGCAGCGAAAGCTCCCTGTCAAAGTGCTAAAGCTGCGCTGATGCTCATTTGATAGGAGCTGGGGCGGTGATTGCCTCTGTTTTTCTATCCTTCATGCGCCCTAGGGTAGCTCTGATCCAAAGGTGCAGGTCGTCTAAGATTTCTGCACCCGGGCTGGGTGGGCTGCTGCTGACACTGTATCCAAGTAACGATGCCAGGGCACATCACGGGGCGCAGGGTACAACTGCCAGGCCACCGTTCTGTGAAGAGTAGGCGAGCCTTGAGTCACACTCTTACCTAACATCAATCTTTCTTCCTACTTAGTATTCCTATTTTGCCCAGGTGACGCATGGTGGGTGGGCAGTGAGTGTGTGCCTGTGACAGGAATGAGGGCAGAAGAAAGTGATTCACTTGCTATTTATTCCCCAGGGAGAAGCTCACACGGTTCTGGTCTCGGGTTTGGCTGTTGGGGTGAACGTATGGGTAACCCAGAGGGAGCTCCGGAAAAATTCTTAGAAAATTAAAGGCCTTCCTTGGGAATGGGTTTAAAAGGCTGAGCCTAGCTGGTACCGACCTGGGTGCGCCCCCTGAAATCGCTTGCTATCCGGGTTTATTCGTTTGTTTTCTGAGTTTTGGGAGGGGAGAGGAAGGGTTGGACATTAAACACATTCACACTCATATGCTTAGAGGGGCTGCAGGATGCAGTGGAGAGAGGATAGGGTCGGCCTGGATACACACATAAATGGCTGAGAGGTCTCAGGCATGTTATGTAAATTATCTGAAACTCATCTTTCTTTACGATAAAAATCAGCAATAACAGTCCATATTTTTTTAACTGTTACAAGAAGTGACACAGTGTTTTAAGTGTGCTTGGTTCAAGGAAGGCACTCAGTAAATATAGCCCCTTTTATTAATAGGCTATCAAGCAGAGTCCTGGGTCTCTAAGATGTTGGGAATTGAGGGGAGTTAGGAAAAAGAAGATAAGGTACTGAATACGAAATATGAACCTGAAAACAACAGGCTGCATAAACTAGGATAATACTTATGCCACGTAAATTTGTCACTGCATCTCTTAGACCAGTTCTCTTAATATTAATAGGCTCTGCGTCAGGAAGGTTGGCTCTTACTGACTTGTGTGGCTTTGAGTAAGTTGCTTAACTTCTGTGCCTCTGTTTACTTACCTATAAAATGGGGATAATAATACTTCCTACATTGTGAGAGCGTTGTGAAAGTGCCTGAGATCCTTAGATAAAAGGTAATATGTGAGTACCAAAGTAGTCATTACTAGTCTATAAAGTGCCCTAAGAACCAAAGATGAAAGAGATTATTGAAGTACAAAGCACTATATATTATTATTATTACTTATTATACCTTTGTCTTTACCTTACCATTCTCAATATTCCCAAACGTATATTTCACAGCCAAACTGCTTCCAACATTGCACCAAGATATTTAACTGAGTCAGTCCTAAATTGCAAAATGTTTGCATATCATCAATCTTTATGTATAGCATTCTGATGAAGTCATCTTAGAGACTCTGAGCTTGTTTCTCAACCACATCACTATTGACATTTGGAACTAGATAATTCTTTGTTTGGGGAGTTGTCCTGTCCATTGTAGGATGTTTAGCAGCAACCTTGGCTTCTACCTATCAGATGCCAATATCAGCCCCCCACCCCCAGTTGTGACTGCCAATTTTTCAGGGGAAGGAGAGGTAGGCAAAACCTTCCCCAGTTGAGAAGCTCTGAGCTAGCCTAAAATAACTAATTTTGATGACTCACTTGCCCTTAATAATAAAGGAAAATATGATGATGATAATAAAACAAAGAGATTCAATATATTTTTAATGTTTTGTTGTTTGTTTTGTTTTAGAGAAAGAGGGAGGGGAAGGGAGAGAGAGAGGAAAAAACATTGATCTGTTGCCCCTCTTACATACCCAATTGGGGATCAAACATGCAACCTGGGTATGTGCCCGGTCTGGAGTCAAACCAGCGACCTTTCCGTGCATGGAAAGATACTCAACCAACTGAGCCATACCAGCCAGGAAGAGATTCATCTTAATATGTCACAGTGAAATGTATTCTAAACATTAAATCTTTCTTAATGTTTTCCAAGAAGTGGATCAGCTATGATGTGAAATAGCCTCTTTGTATGTGTTGAAATAATTAATAGGATATTGTGAAATAGCCATTTGCCCTCAATGCAAATGTTCCTGGAGTCGATGCAATTCACCTTCTAAAATAAAAATACTATATGCACACAGTTTTAAAGGTTAAATATTTTAGTTCTGCAAGGATTATAGCAAAAGACAGCAACCTACCCTTTCCACTCCCAACACCTTTCCCAGAACTTTGAACTCTTTTAACTGTTTCTGCTAATAAAAATCTTCATATTTATTTTTTAAATGTCCTCATCTGCTATTCTTTCTTGAAGCTAACTTTTCCTTATGTTGATTTTCAGAATCCTTCTGCTTTCACCCCCAACCTTTGCTCTCTTTCAGATGTGTCTGCTGCTGCCTCCAATTTCCTGGCTTTGTTTTTTGGGTTCTTCAGGGTAAAAAGGATGACTTCTTATTCACTTTGTCTGCTGCAGGTGGTTAGAATTCACTTTGCTCTGCTAAAGTCTATCTGTTGTCCATCTTTCATCTTCCAAAATTTTCTTCTCATCTCCCATCCTCTTTGTTATTACTGTTTATCACTTTACTTTTGTTTTAGTGAAGTTACTTGAGGGAGTAGAGATAAAATGTGTGTTCAATCTGTTATGTTTAACAGGAAATCCAATCAATCGATTTGGCAGGTTTCTAGATACTTCTAAATTTAATCCATAATGAAGCCAGATCAATAGAGACCATTATTTCTTATTTCTGTCGTCACTGAGTGAAATCATAAGTTCCTATGGATTGACACTATTAGCAAGAGCTCTATGAAATGTGTTGTATTTTCAGGCTATTTTGAAAATGAGGCCCATTATATTACAGAATACTCCTGTTATTAAAAACCTAGGAAAAAATGTCTGACATTAATAGTAAAAATAGTTGTACTTCTCTTTTGATACTTTTTTTTTAACCACAGTAAAACTATGTGTTATTTAGCTAGTGAGTTTTCCCTTTTTCATTTGACTACTGGTAATCTTTGGCCAGATTTATGGCCTATCAAGGAAAGATCTAGGTTTTGTGGTGCCTGACACTTATACAATCTTCTTTAAGAAAAAGAATGGTAAGAAAATAAATATTTTTTAAAAATTTAAAAAATTATAGATTTTAACAAGTGAAAAATGTTATAAGCATTATAAAAATTTGGAAAAACAACCAAATTATTCATAATTTACTCTCTGACATATTTCTATAATACTATTTTACCTACATTATTATTATTAACTTTATTATTATTTATTATTCACAAAATATGTGACTTCTCATTCAGCTTTATCCTCTATTTGTAGATACTCAGGAACTCTGATAAATTCTATTTGGCACTATTTCCATCAAAAAAGAAAATAATGTACTGGGCATCTCTAATTTTATACTTGGCATGATTAAATATATTCTCAATAGGAAAGAACTTCTGTTTTGACTAGGTGTCAATAAAAACAGAATCCTCTGCTTATTTTACACATCTTCATTGAAAGGATTTCCTAGAGACTAGCTTTAATGCCCTCAGACTTGCCACCCCCCACAAGCAGCAACCTCCTTGTTGCTGTCATCAACCAACTTCCCAGTCACTTTGACTTACTGAGGACCTTAGCTTTGGCCCATTGTCTTCTATTTATATCCTTTCTTCCTGATAACATACAAAGATAATCTATCCAATCTCCTCCCAGCTCAGACACTTGACTTTCTCACTTCCAATAACCATTTCCTCTTTACTCTCTTCAATTGGCATTCTGGTGGTTAGTCTCCTGACTTTGTCATCACTAGTCAGTGCACCTCCAAAATCTCAGTTTAAACATCCCATTTTCCAACCACCACCTCCTACCCCTCCGGCACACTGACTCTGGTATCCCTACTCCAACCAATTTTTGATCTATTGATCACACCAACTTTTTATTATCTATCACTCTTTTTTAAAAATATTTTATTGATTTCAGAGAGAAAAGAGAACCTGGTGCACTGCTGGTGGGGTTGCCGATTGGTGCAGCCACTATGGAAAACAGTATGGAGGGGCCTCAAAAAATAAAAAAATGGAGCTGTCTTGTGACTTAGCATCCCACTCTGGGTATATATCTGAAGATATCCAAAACACTAGTTCCAGAGAATATATGCACCTGCCCTAGCCAGTTTGGCTCAGTGGATAGAGCGTCAGCCTGTGGACTGAAGGGTCCCAGGTTTGATTCCAGTCAAGGGCACATACCTCAGTTGCAAGCTCAATCCCCAGTGCAGGAGGCAACCAATCGATGATGTTCCTCTCTCATCAATGTTTTTATCTCTCTATCCTTCTCCCTTACTCTCTCTCTAAAAAATAAATAAAAACATTTAAAAAAAGAATATATGCACCCTTATGTTCATTGCAGCAATATTACAATAGCCAAGATATGGAAGCAATCCAAGTGTTCATCAGTAGGGGAGTGGATAAAAAAGCTGTGGTACAATATATAATGGAATATTACTTGGCCATCAAAAGAGTGAAATGTTGCCATTTGATACAACATGGGTGGACCTAGAGGGTATTATGCTAAGTGAAATAAGTCAGCCAGAAAAAGAAAAATATCATATTATTGCACTTATATGTGAAATCTAAAGATAAATGAACAAACAAAACTGAAACAGACATAGACACAGAGAACAGACTGATGGTTGCCAGAGGGGAGGGGTTGGGTACTGGATGAAAAAGGTGAAGGGATTAAGAAGTACAAATTGGTAGTTATAAAGCAGTCTGGGATGTAAAGTACAGCATAGGGAATATAGTCAATAATACCATGTGGGGCAAAAGCAGGTTTACAGTTGTCTGTATGGAAAATAATACAATAATTGATAAATAATAATACAAGAATAAACTCTGTTTCACAAAGTCACAATTGTAAACCTGCTTTTGCTCCACCCTGTATTGTAATAACTATGTATGGTGCCAGGTGGGGACTGAAAATATTGGGGAACACTTTGTAATTGTCTATAATTGTCTAACCACTATGTTGTACACCTGAAACTAATACAAATAATATTGAATGTAAACTGTAATTGAAAAATAAAATTAAAAAATGTTTTAAGCCTTGCCATCATAAAAACAAACAGTATAGCATACTTCCTAACCCTACCTTAAATGCATGATGATAGTTTCAACTAGGCAGTTCATACTGTTTGGCAATCGTGCAATCCTAATAAGCTTGCTTTCCTGTGCTTTATAATAACTAGTTCACAACAGTCCTTTAAATCTCCACTACCTCCTCATCCTGACCTCACTGTCAGTTGATGAGCTTGCCTTCATACTTCACTGACTAATCAGGACCCATCAGAGTGGAGCTCCTCATCTTCCTAAGACAGCTCTTCCCACTTTCCTACTTCCCGATCTACTCTCTGCCTTCCTACTCTTAGATAAAGTTATCTACTCCTCTCAACAGCAATCTGTGAATTTCCTTTTTAAAGGGGTTTGCTCCTACAATTATGTTCTCCTCTCATTCATAATCAATTTCTTCTCTATGAAATCATTCCCTTCAACATACAAATGAACTCTGGTAATCCCCTCTGTACTAGTTATCTATTTACTAGAGGCCCAGTGCACGAAATTCGTGCATGAGTAGGGTTCCTAGCAGCTGCCAGCTGCCGGCTGGGACCTCCCTTCCCCCCGGCTGCCTGCCGCCACCACCCCCTGGTGGTCAGCACACGTCTAACTCCCAGTGGGTCGAACTTCCGCCCGAAGGGACAATTTGTATATTAACTTTTTATTATATAGAATTACTGTAACAAATTTCCACAGACTTAGCATCTTAAACAATGCCACTTTATTATGTAACAGTTCTGTAGATAAAAGTCCTACAGGTCACACTAGGCTAAAATCAAGGGGCTAGCAGGGCTGCATTCCTTCCTGGAAACTCTCAGAAAGAATCTATTTCCTTGCCTTTTCCAGCCTCGGGAAGCCACCCACATTTCTCAGCTCATGTTCCCCTGCCTCCATCTTCAAAGCAAGCAATGTCACAGCTCTCTGTCCTCTCTGCACGTTTCTTTTATAGTCACAACTCCCTGTGATTTTCTCTTCTGCCTCCCTTTTCCATTTTAAAGGATCCGGGTGATTACTGTTAAAATCAAAGGAGTGCATTTGAAGATCTAATTGGCTTTATTAAGTGATTCATAAACCAGGCAGCATCCCATCTAACAACTAGAAGGGTACTCTGAGGGAGTGTACAAAGTTTAAGGTTTTTATAGAAAAGAAGGGTGGGGCAAGGAAGCGATTAACAAAAGGAAAGAAAGGATTATTTTTAGTACAGGATATCTTTGGTGCAAGAGAGCAGGAAGGATTTTATCATGCAGTTTCCCTGTTCTTTGGGGGAATGCAGATGGCTCTCGTGGCAGATAACGTCATCAGAGCCGACCAGAAAATTCCAGACTGGTTAGGAATACATTTCTGAAAAAGGTCAAAACTACAATTAGGATAAGTGTTAAATCCAAGTTTAGTATCAAGCATGGGCTTTTAGTACAAGTGATGCCATTCTGGCATCACTTTTAACCTTACATTGGGACCACCTGGATAATCTAAAATAATCTATTTTAAAGTCAACTGATTAGCAACCTTAATTCCATCTTCAACCTTACTTGTCCTTTGCCATGTAATTTAATAATTCACAATTTCCAGGGATTAGGGCCCAGAATTCTTTGGAGACTATTATTCTGACTACCACGCCCTCTTAGAAAAAACACACACACACACACAAAAACTTCCCTTGACTCTGGAATCTAATCTGGTCAATGTCTAATTTCTCTTTTCATGTTCACACTCAAAATTCTTGGAAAAGTTATCTTTAGTCACAGTTACAACCTTGTGGGACCAAACCTTGAATCTCTGGGGTCTATTCTAACTCACGATAGTACTGTAACTCAATTGTAGGATATCCAGGTGGTGTCCAGAGAGTAGGAAAATTGGTTGATGTGGGACCCCCCACTCCTCAACATTTAGTGTCACAAGTGCAGGGAGGAGAAGAAGTACAGTGTTTCCCTTCTTCCCTGGTTAAGTTGAAGATGTGATTTCCTGATAAGCCAGCAACTGTACTCTTAGTAGCTCCCTACTGGAACTCTTGACATGTATACAGGCACACATGGAAGTAAATGTTTATTGCAGCACTGCTTTATTTTTAATAATTTTTAAATTTTCAATTCCAGTTGATGTACAATATTATATTAGTTTCAAGTGTACAACCAAGTGGTTAGACATTTATGTAACTTTCAAAGTGATCACCCTGATAAATCCAATACCCATCTGACACCATACATAGTTATTACAATATTATTGACTATATTCCCTATGCTGTACTTTACATCCCTATGACTATTCTTTAACAACCAATTTGTACTTTTTAATCCATTTACCCTTTTCTATCATCTCCCCAACTGCCCTCCCATCTGGCAACCATTAAAATGTTCTCTGTATCTATGAGTCTCCTTCTGTTCTGCTTGTTCATTTATTTTGGGTTTTTTTTAGGTTTTATATATAAGTGAAATTATATAGTATTTGTATTTCACTCAACACAATACTCTCTCTCTCTCTCCATATATATATAGTTTTCTTAAAAATAACATTAAGTTCTAGCATATTTTACACATACAAAAGTACAGAAAATAATATAACAAATAGCATATATATATATATATACACATATAGTTTATTAGTACAAAGGAATATTTATAGCATCTCAGAAAAATCATAAAATACAGTTTCAAATAGATATGTAAAATATGAGACTTCATATAAATTTCTAAAATGTAAAATAATATATTTTTTCACAGGTACATACTTTTCTAATATAAACACAAATATACCAAATTCATCTTATTAGTTATGTCTGAGCACAGATGGAGGGAGAACAAATTGGAGCTGTAATGTTGCTGTTATTTGTTTCATTTCTTTAAAAGGAAAGAGATCTAAGTTAAATGTTGCAAAATATTTAAAACTAGAGGCCCAATGCACAAAAATTTGTGCACTCGGGGCAGGGGGGTCCCTCAGCCCGGCCTGTGCCCTCTTGCAGTCTGGGACCCCTCGGGGATGACCACCTGCTGGCTTAGGCCTGCTCCCCGGGGGATTGGGCCTAAGCTGGCAGTCAGACATCCTTCTGGCAGCCCGGGAGCCCTCGGGGGATGTCCACTTGCCAGCAGGGAGCAGGCCTAAGCTGCAGTAGGACATCCTTAGCGCTGCTGAGGAGGCGGGAGAGGCTCCCACCACCACCACCACTGTACTGGCAGCCATCAGCCTGGCTTGTGGCTGAGCAGAGCTCCCCCTGTGGGAGTGCACTGACCACCAGGGGGCAGCTCCTGCATTGAGCATCTGCCCCCTGGTAGTCAGTGTGTGTTATAGTGACCAGTCATTCCCAGTCGTTCTGCTGTTAGGGTCAATTTGCATATTACCCTTTTATTATATAGGATTTGTTAAACCTCAGGGATGGGGGATACCTAAGCTATTTGTTATATTATTTTCTGTACTTGTGTAGGTTTAAGATATGCTAGAATTTAAAGTTATTTTTAAGGAAATTACTGGACTTATATAAAGCATTTCATAAGAAAAGGTTTGATTTTAAAAGGCTGAAACTTTAACGTAATTGGACTTGTCCAACATGTATTGGAGAAAACTTAAAATGTGGCGTGTTTTGTTTTTGTTTTTTGTCAAGCAAAAAAGGACACACATTATAGGAAACTTAATGAATCCGTGTACCTTGTAAATATTTGAATTGATTTATGGCTTGGAGCAAAGGAAGAAAACTGAAGACGTGTCCACTTCAAAAGATACCAACCCCTTTAGTATCACTGATCTCTCTTCTAATGTCTGGAAACAGGTCCTTAAACTGGCTGCTAAACCACTTTCCTTCAACAGGCAAAGAACTGGATGAAACAGGTGATGCCTCTCATTATAACTAGCTCTTCATTATCATTCTTTATTTGCACCCTGGTGCCATTGAATAAGTAGTCCTTTTTTTTCTGAATCCCCTTTTGGAAACTTGACAAGCCACTTCCAAATGGTGAAAAAATGTCTTTGTCACCATAGCCAGTTTGGCTCAGTGGCTAGAGTGTTGGCCTGTGGACTGAAGGGTTCTGGGTTTGATTCTGGTCAAGGACACATGCCCAGGTTGCCAGCTCGGTCCAGGAGACAACCAATCAAGGATTCTCCCTCATTATTGATGTTTCTATCTCTTGTTCCCTCTCCTGTCCTCTCTGAAATCAATAAGAATATATATATTTTTTTAAAATCTTTGTCAAGAGAAACTTTATGTGGACAGAACGTTTTGGTTCTCCGGCACAGATGGAGCACCACAGCAGCTCAGAACCATTCCTGCTTGGGCTGCTTGCTGAAGATGCTCCATTCATTGTCATGACTCGTTGCTCTCAGCATCGACAGGAATTGGTCTGTGCCGGAAATACTGAAAGGAGTATTGTCTACTGCAGTGGAAGTCATTGACTTTATCAGAGCCTAGTCCTGACTCAACCTTTCAAGACATTAAAAACTCTTGTATATTACACACAGTCCACTGACATTCCAAAGAACAAGTCTTTAAAATTTTTATTTTTATTTTTCAAGTATAGTGGATATTCAATATGATATTAGTTTCAGGTGTACAGCATCATGGTTAGACAATTATATACTTTGCAAAGTGTTCCCCCAATAAGTCTTGCACCCACCTGACACCATGTATTATTATTATTACAGTATTATTGACTATATTCCCTAAGCTATACTTTACATCCCTCTGACTATATTGTAACTACCAATCTTTTTTATGTCTTTATTTTAAAAAATATTTTAATTGATTTCAGAGAGGAAGGGAGAGGGAGAGAGTGATAGAAATATTAATGATGAGGGAGAATCATTGATTGGCTACCTCCTGTACACCCCACACTGGGGATCGAGCCTGCAATCCAGACACGTGACCTGACTGAGATTCAAACCATGACCTCCTGGTTCATAGGTCAACGCTTTCTCTGACTTATTTCACTTAGCATAATACTTTCTAGGTCCATCCTTGCTACAAATGGAGATATTTCATTCTTCTTATAGCTGAGTAATATTCCATTGTGTGTATATATATCTGCTTCTTTATCCATTTGTCTTTTGATTGTAACACTTAATCCACTTGCATTTAAAATAATTACTGATAGGTATGTAGTTATTGCCATTTTATTGTTTTCTGGGTGTTTTTGTCGTTTTTCTCTGCTCTTTTCTTCTTCGCTTGCTCTCTTGTATGTTGATGACTTTCTGTAGTGTTGTGTTTAGATTCCTTTCTCTTTATTTCTTCCATCTCTTGTAGATTTTTGGTTTGTGGTTTCCATGTGCTTCATATATGACAAGCTATGTTTACAGCTGTCTATGTCAAGTTGATAGTTGCTTAAGTTTGAACACATTCTAAAATTACTACCATTTTTACTCAACCCTTCATGTTTATGTTTTTGTCATTATTTTTTACTACTTTCATGTATGTGTGTGTATGTGTATCCCTTAATTTACTTTTATAATTGTACATGATCCTTCTATTTTTGCCTTTTAGCCTTTTTTTTAGCTTCAGTGTTAGTTGATCCACTATTATATGTTTGCCTTTGGGAGTGAGAATATTTTTCTTTGTAATATTTTCTTATTTGTATTTTTTATTTCTTCTTTTTTATTGATTTAGAGAGAGGGAGGAAGGGAGAGAGAGAGTGGGGAGAGAGAGAGAGAGAGAGAGAGAGAGAGAGGGAGAGAGAGAGATTTGTTGTTTCCACCTATCTGTGGTTGCTTCTTTATGTGCCCTGACCAGAGATCCAACCTGCAACCTTGGCATATCGGGATGTGCTCTGACCAGCTGAGCTACCCAGCCAGGGCTCTTCTTCTTAAAGAAGTCCCTTTAACATTTCTTGTAATATTGGTTTGGTGGTGATGAACTCCTTCAGCTTTATCTTGTCTGGGAACCAAAGAACAAGTCAAATCTTAAAGTATGTGATTGAACTTCAGCATAAGTTGTATGTGTGCTCAGCCGGGAGAGAAAGACAGAGAGAGAGGGAGAGAGAAAAAGCAGCTTTCTCAGAACTTAACCGGCATTTTCGGTTTTGTTACATCATAGATATTTTTTACCATGACACTAAGGTAAATCTTTTTATTCAGGTTCTACGTAGAGCATTATGGATGCTGCTAAAAGAAACACCACCAACTCTTAGGGTTCAGCCGCCATTTCAGGAAGTGAAGGTGGAATGCAAGCCACACTGTGAACTTCCCAATGAGGAGGAAGAACTTTCTGTGACCGGAAGCCCATTGAGAAAATCTTGTCAGTTTCTCTGCAAGCAGAATTCTTGAATACCCCCAAACAGCATAGAAACCTTTTCAATGTTACTTCTGCTCAGATGACTTTAAAATTAAAACGTGAATTCATCATCCTTTTTTGGCCCACAGAAAACTTCAGTGATGTATACCTTACTAAAGATGGTTCCATTGGATTTACAATGATAATGAGGAATGAATTCAACTCAGTCTTGGAGGATGTACTTTGAAGTATATGAACCAATGTTTTCAGCGCTTCTTACCATAGAAAAATTGAAACCAAATGAATGACATAACCCAGTTTCTTATTCAAATCAAAAATAGCTGTTCACTGAGGTTGCCTTTCATTTTATTGACATTTGGATTAAATTCAAATTAATGAAGACAATATTTTGCATAATAATATTTATAGCAGTAATTTATTGCTTACTACAAGAGGTACTACTGTGCTATCACTTCATATACAATGTCTAACTCAGGGGTCCTCAAACTTTTTAAACAGGGGGCTAGTTCACTGTCCCTCAGACCGTTGGAGGACCGGACTATAGTTTTAAAAAAAACTATGACCAAATTCCTATGCATACTGCACATATCTTATTTTGAAGTAAAAAAACAAAACTTCAAAAAAAAAAAAAGGCTCTCCTAACTTCAAAAAAAAAAAGGCCCTACTAACTGCAAAATAAAAAAAAATAGACCTCCTAACTTCAAAAAAAAAATAAATCCTAACTTGTTCTTACCTCGGTCCTCAGGCAGCAGCAGGCTCTGCACAGGCAAGCTCGTGACTCGTCTGATCACACCTGAGACTGAGAGGAGGAGTCGAGAGACAGAGAGGAGGGGAGTCGGAGAGTGCGGGGCACATTCCACACATGTGCACTGCGGCCCGGGAAGAGTCGGCTGCTAAGCAACAGGCAGCGACGGCAAAAACACCCGGCGGGGCTAGGTAAATGTTTTCGGCGGGCCATTTGAGGACCCCTGGTCTAACTTAACCCTTTACACAGTCTCACAAGGAGAGCACTAATATTACTGCCCTTTCAGAGATCAGGAAATTGAGGCATAGAGAGATCAGGTAACTTGTCCAATGTTGCACAGATAGTACATGATAAAGCCAGTAGTTATGTCAAAGGAATGTTCACTATAATAAAATAAATGGCATGTAAACAGCTCAGTTTCCGTGCAGTTTCTGTGAAAGATTTGTTCTGATTTCATCAAAATTTTAGGGCTTCATAAGCAATGATTCTTAGGGCCCAGAACAACTGAACAAGACAAGCCACGTAACTTGGGCTTCCTGAGGAACCCCTTCACGCTGTCTTTGCCTCCTAGTGTCTGGCATACAGCAGGTGCTCCATGTACAAATATTCACTCAGGCAGGGTGGGTGTCCTAATGTTGCCCAGGAAGTAAACTGTCTCCAGGGCTTTACTTGGGAGGTGGGGCAGTTCAGGACGGGGAAGTGTTCCTTGGTGTTTATACCATAGCCAGCCTTTGATCCTCAGCACGGATCCAGAGCTCTGATTTTATCAGCAATGGAAGAGCATATTAATGGCTGAGGGACACAGTCACATTAATGTAGCCCTCTTGCCTGATGTCTACGAGCCAAAACACTCATTGATTTATAATGAAAAATACGAAGGTCAGAAACTCAGGAATGTTGAAGTCATGAACAACGCGTATTCTCCAAGAAGGCAGACCTACGTGGGAGAGAAGGCCCAACTGGAAATGCACTCGGTAAATATGGAAAGTGAGCAAGAGGGGTTAATTCGAGGAATCCAGTGTTTCCTGGCCTCTGCTATGAGAGGCGGAGACAGTCATCTCTACAAATGGCTCTCCACGGACCCTGGCATTCCGACTCCTGTTTGCTAACGAGGCTGCTAAACTCTGCTACTGGTGGGCACACTCTTCCTTTGTACTAGTATATGCCAATGATTTTAATCTGGGCACGTTTGATTGGGAAGACCTCTTTTTGGTGAATTTGCATATCTCTGCAAAATTCATTCATTGAACTTTTTAAAAGTCTAATTCTCGAGGGCAATTTTATTGGTGGCATTCTACTATAACTTCAGTGTTTTAATGACTGGCGTTTTCTAAGGCCACTTAATAGAGGTCTACTCCCTTGATCTTCCAATAGAAATTGACCCTAATATTAAAGTCAATATATAAACTACATGAAGAAAAGGGTTGCAGTATTCACTCAATGAACATCTGGGCATGCAGCTACTGTGTGCCAGGTTTCATCCATGCAAGTTACTGTGTAAGCAATGGAGTACAAAGATAAATGATATCTCCCACCCTCAAGCAGCTTGCAGGTGTATAAACATAACACATCTATAAGCAAAAATAGGTACCACAAAGGAATATCTGTATAGAAAGACTTGCAAGCAGAATGATGATATTTAGTTCTAAATAGACTTAAGAAAAAAATTCTGTGGAAGTCATATTCACCAAGAATGAGTAAGAAAAATTTTAAGTGGATGAGAGAGGAAAGTGCATTCCAGTAGATGGAACAACTTATGCAAAGGCACAGAAATGTAAAAGGAATGAGGAAGGTGGAGCCCCTCGTGCTGGGAGTGGAGACGAAGGTGTATGTATGGGTGGGGACACAGACACAGGGATGAGGCTATGGAACTCTTCAGGGCACTTGAGACCTTTCCCACTCCCTGAAGCCCCTTCCCTCTTTCCTGTGGAACATCTGACTCCCATGTTTGCCTCTGGAGCCTCTGGCTATTATTTCTCTGTCTCTTTTAGGAGCTTCGGCTTTCCTTGGGTCATTCTTTAAATCAGCAATTTAAGAAAAAGAGTGTTTGAGTACATGATGCATGTTTATGGAACAACATTAAAAAGCTGTAAGGGCAAAGTGTGAAAAATCAGGTTTCCCTCCCATCTATGGTGCCCAGATGCACAGTCCTGCTCTCATGTTCTCAGGGACAACCACTCGTACCAGCTTGCTGCATATCCTTCCAGGAAGTCTCCGTATAGGCAAGTGTACATGCTCATGTTCATGCATGTGTGTGTTGTGTGTGTGAATACATGTGTCCATGTCTATGGATATATATGTAAGTATATAATTTTTTACACAAAGAATAAAATATTATTACATTTTGCTTTCTTCACTTAAAAAAAGATTTTGGAGATCTTTTCATATCTACTCATTCACTTGACAAGTACTTATTTAGTGTCTACCATGTGCCAGGCACGCTTAGGTGGTGAAGGTATAGCAGTGGACAAAGTAGGCAAAATCTCTGCCTTCATAGGACTTACATTCTAGTGACTAGTCAAAGGGGATAAGAAAGACAGACGAAAGTGAAATAAGCAATGAAATATGTATTTTGCCAGATGGGCACAAATGCTATGGAGAAAAATAAAGTGGAATGCTGGTAGGGTAAAAGGTGGAGAATGGCTGCAGGGTTATTAAGGAGAGAGAGAGGGGAGAGGAGAGAGAGAGAGAGAGAGAGAGAGAGAGAGAGAGAGAGAGACTTCTTTCCTTATTAGTCCAGTAGCATTCTGTCAGATGAATTTACCATAATTGTTTAATCAGTCCCCTATGGATATTTATGTTGCTTCTAATATGTCGCTGTTACAGCGATGCAATTCTTGCACATGTCATTTGACACACCTAAGAGTATATTTGTAGGTTAAATTGCTAGATGTCAAATTGCCATTTCAAAGGGTCTGTGTGGTTTTAATTTAACAGAAATTGCCAAATTACTCTCTGAAGAGTAGCTATTTACAGTCTTTCAGCAATAAATGAGAGAGTCATATCATCAGTGCAGCATGTTGTCAAAATTTGTGACGTTTGCCTATCTGATGAGTAAACCTTATTACAAATCTAATTTGCATTTCACTTTGTATGCTTGAAGTTGAGTGTCTCCTCACATGTTTAAAGGCCATGTTTTCTATTTTCTTTGCCAAATTCTCTCTTATATGAGTGTGTGTATGTGGGGGGGGGGCAGTTGCTTTTTTTATTTCTGATTTGTAGAAATCCTTCTTAATAAAGGATTTACTTAGCAAAGAATTTACATCCTCTTTGGGATGTTGGTAGCAAATATTTTACCCAGTTTGTCAGTTCTCTTTTGACTGTTTATAAAGAATGGCCTTTGTGATACAGAACATTTTTATTTTTATATAATCCAATTAAACCATCTTTTTTATGGTTCCAGAAATTAATTTTTAAAATTCCCTGTGTTTTCTTCTAATACATATTTTTAAAACATTTAAAAAATTTTTAATTTAATATTTTACTTACTTGGAATTCATTCTGTGTAATATGTGAGGCATCCCTCTATTTTTTCCCAACTGGTTACCTATTTGTCCCCAAACCATTTATTGAATAATTCCTCTTTTATTTTATTTATTTATTATTTTTAAAAATATATTTTTATTGATTTCAGAGAGGGAGGGAGAGAGAGAAACATCAATGATGAGAGAGAATCATTGATTGGCTGCCTTCTGCACACCCTCACCTGGGGATCGAGCCTGCAAACGGGGCATGTGCCCTGGACCGAAATCAAAACCCAGGACCCTTCAGTCTGCAGGCCGATGCTCTATCCACTGAGCAAAACTGGCCAGGGCGAATAATTCCTCTTTTTTTAAAAAAATATTTTTTTTTATTGATTTCAGAGAGGAAGGGAGAGGGAGAGGGAGAGAGAGATGGAAACATCAATGATGAGAGAGATTCATGGATCGGCTGCCTCCTGCATGCCCCGTACTGGGGAGCGAGCCCGCAACCTGGGTATGTGCCCTTGACTGGAATCGAACCTGGGACCCTTCATTCCATAGGCTGACGTTCTATCCACTGAGCCAAACCAGCTAGGGCAATAATTCCTCTTTTAATTACCACTTTTTCACATGCCAAATGAAATAGACATGTGTGTGAAATTTAGATTTTCTATCAAATCCATTGATTTATTCTACAAGATTGCATTTTATGTGCCAAGCACTGTCCCGCATCTGCATCAGTACCACATTTTTAATGTTTTAGCTAACAAAATATTTTACTATCTGAAAGAAAAATGCATTTCATTTTTTGTTATTTTTTAAGACTTTCTCTGGCTCTTTTGATTTGCTCCTTTTCTATTTGAACTTTAGAGTCTGTTTGTCTAGTTCCAAAAGAAATCACGTTGGTGTTTTTATTTAGATTACACTAAATTCTTAGATTACTGTAGGGAGAATCAATATCTTTGTCATGCTGAAATTTTCTGTACAAGAGTATGGTGTCATTTGGTATGTCTTTTTATTGTATCTCTCAGCAGTGTTTTAGTTTAATTCATATAAATCTTTCACACATTCTATATTGTACTGGCTATAGAAAAGCCTATAGTTCCCATATTTGAATTTTGAATTTTCTTATTGTTTCTAATAGTTTTTCATTTTATTCTCTTATATTTTCTGGCTAAAAATCATACCATCAGCAAATAATGATAATTTTGCTTTCCTTTTTTCAATTTTTATTTGTTTCTGTCATTTAATTATTTTGGCTAAATAATAGTGATGATAAAGAAAACCCTTATTCCTGACATTAGTGGAAATGCCACTTTAATAAAAGCTTCTCTGTCATAGTTAGAAGCAGAAGTCTCCATTCGGAAACTTTCCATTATAAAAATTTGGGGTGCTCACCAGAGATCAAACTTTTTGAAAGTGAAGAGGTTTATGCATAGGTTCTTTGTAGTGATGGGGATTTGTCATAAGGATATTTGAAAAAGTGAGGGAGACAAGGGTGGCAGTGTGGTTGCTAATTACTCTTTGTCTCATTTCTTTTTTCTATCCTACCACTATGCTAAGATTTTTATATACTGGGTGGGGCAAGAGTAGGTTTACAGTTGTGAGTATGGAAAATAATACAATAATTAATAAATAATAATACAAGAATAAACTCTGCTTCACATACTCACAACTATAAATCTACTTTTGCCCTACTCAGTCTATGAGGTTGTCTAAAATTAATTTCTTCAAGAGTTATGATAGAGGTAAAATGCCCCAAAAGGAAACTTGGTTGCAGTGTTTTGCTCTGAGATTGCTCATTCTTTAATGGAGTACCAGACAAGAATATAATTGCTAAAAAAAAAAAAAAGTACAAGAAGGGAGTATGAGATCCAAATAACATAATAATATGCCTCTAATTAGACAAAACTTGGCCTTAATTTAAACAATATTTCTTTCTCTCTCTTTTTTTTTTGCTCAAACATACAAAAATTTGGCCTCTGCTTGTCTAAACCTATCAATACTCAAGTTTTCATGTTTAGAAAAATTGCTCTGAGATTGTGCAAAAGCTTACACCTTTATCCTCCACAATGCCTTACCTATAACAGGTTTGAAAAACATTGTTGAATGGGTTTGGTGATCAGTGTGCCCTGTGTGGTTTTATCTTAGGGAAGGGTGGCAGTGTCAGCTGAACAAAGGAAAGGCTTTAGTTATGCTGACATATGCACCTGCTTTTAAAAGGATGATGAATGTAGATAGTTTCAAAATGTCACATTACTATAAAATTACTCTGGGTTACTAATAATTGGATTTGAACGGAGACCTTATCAGTCATTATTGTTAAAATTTACTCTATCTTCTGCTATTTTAATTTTTCTTTTAAATTGCCCACGAGACACTTGTAACCTCAAAATCTGTTACTCATTAACAGCTTGTATGCTGAGATAAGGACATTTCCAAAGTCCCAAATTGCTGACTTTTAAAGGTTTTAGTCTCTGATTTTTTTTTTCAAGTTGGCATGTGGAAGTATAAAGTTGAATAATTTATGTGCTATTCTTCATGTGATAAAGACAAAACTAGGAATATTTTAATAGCCTGGAATAGGTTTATCAAAACACCCCTTTGGTTTAATTCTCTAAACTCTATTTAGAAGATCTCATTGATTCAATTGTCATAAGATAGTATCACTTTCTTCCATGGGTTAATTCTCACTTCAAGTTCCTGGCTATCCTGTGGTTGAGCAGCTTCAAGCATTTTGACCACAACCCACAGTAATACATTTATTTTTACATTTGTGATCTTATACATACATGCATATGTGCATAGTTTCTTAAAATAAAACTTGAGCAATCTATATGTTTTATACTCTGATATTTTGTTCTTACTCTATCCTAACCTATCTCATTCTGCTCTATTCATTAAAAAATTGCTAGTTATGGCTTGCTAAATTGATTTCTTAAGTCTGCTATAGATCATTGCTTCTCAAATTTTAATGCTCATGCAGATCTCCTAGGGATCCTGTTAAGTACAGACTCTGATTCAGCAGGTCTGAGACCCTGCATTTCTGACAAGGGCTGCTGGTCTGTGGACCACATGTTGGAGAAGTCAGCTTGAAGATATTTGTCTTTGGGTCATGTGGCCAAACCTCTGCTTTACTCAGCTGAGGTAAAGGTCTTAGAATCTATATATATAAAGAGCCAGGGACCATCACATCTGAAACAACTGAACGCATGATGACTGAACAGGCTGTGTGGGGCAACCAGGCCAGCAGGGGGGGCAGTGAGGGATGACCAAATGCCCGAACAGCAGGCTGCGTGGGGTGACCAGGCTGGCAGGGGGGGCAGTGAGGGGCGACCAGGTCGGCAGGGGGGCCAGCTTGTGGTGATCAGGCAGGCAGGCAGGTGAGCAGTTAGGAGCCAGTGGTCTTGGATTGTGAGAGGGTGCAGGCTGGGGTGAGGGGACCCCCCTCCATGCACGAATTTCATGCACTGGGCCTCTAGTCCTACCTAATAAAAGACAAAAAGGGTAATTGACCATACCTTCGCTGCGCTTCCCATTGGCTAATCAGGGCAATATGCAAATTAACCGCCAACCAAGATGGCGGCCAGCAGCCATGCAGCTGAAGTGCGCAGGAGGCTTGTTTGCTCCAGTGATGGAGGAAGCCAAGGTTCCCCGCCTGCCGCGGCCCAGCTCTGAGCTCCGAAAGCAACAAAGTTTCAATTATAGAAGCTAAACAAACCCCAGATACCTGCTTTCAGCAGGCTGTGGCCTCAGAGCTGGAGCGAGCAGGACGGCAACAAAGTTTCAATTATAGAAGGTACATAAATCCCAGAATTAAAAAGAAAAAAAAAAAAAAGGAGAGG
>NW_005371324.1:7673687-7718949 GCF_000412655.1 Myotis brandtii
CTGGCAAGTGGACATCCCCCGAGGGCTGCCGGGCTGCCAGAGGGATGTCTGATTGCCAGCTTAGGCCCAATCCCCCCGGGAGCAGGCCTAAGCCAGCAGGTGGTCATCCCCCGAGGGGTCCCAGACTGCGAGAGGGCACAGGCCGGGCTGAGGTCCCCCCCACCAGTGCACAAATTTTTGTGCACCGGGCCTCTAGTTTTAATATAAAGCATTGAGAGCAGCACAGCTTCTTCTTTAGGACAGATCCACTTAGTCCAGATCTTGAAGACTACAGCATCCAGCTAATGAATATTTATTTCTCTTATACTTACTGTGTGCAGGCCCAATTCCAGGATAAGATAAAGTCCTTCTTTTTGTATTTTGCATATTATTGGGGTGAACAATTCAATCTATACTTTGAGGTTGTGGTAAGCACAATGCAGAGAAATGAAGCAAGCTAAAGGAAAAATACTGGCGGTGTTGGCATTGCATGATTTAGGTTAGGTGTGCGGGCCATGCATACCTGGGGCAGTGAGATTTGACAGGACCCAAAGGAAAGGAGAAAACTAAGGGAAGATCTGAAGGAGGGACAGTTCAGGCAGAGAGAGCAAGGACACAGGTCCTGAGGTGGGGATAAAACCAGTGGAGTTGAAGGATTCAGCAGGAAGACAGGTCTGATGAGAGGGGTGTAATGGAGAGAGTAAAAGATCAGGTCAGATCTGATCACATAGGAATTTACAGGCTGAGGTGAGTTTAGATGTTATCTAAGGGTGATGGGAAACACGGGAGAGTTTGAGCAGAGAAATGACATGAGATTTCAGTTTTAAACCACCACACTATGGTTATGTGGTGAATATACCAGAGAAGGACAGGAGTAGAAATGTGGAGGCGGGTCAGGGCATGACACCAGTCAATCCTATTGACTGTTCCGTCCATTGACAGGATTGTGCCTGTTTATTTTTTAGGACAGAGGACAAATGAAAATATTTTGCACTGCTGAAGTACTATAAGATTGAAAATATGGAGATATTCATTTACATGAAGAACTTTTGTTGATAATTGACATCTAATAAGGCAGGATGCCCAGCTGAACCAAAGTTAAGTCAGTGACAGCATGTAATAGATTGGCCCATCTGTCCATAAACCTGGCTTTCCAGGTGAGCGGTCCAGCATCCTCCTGACCTCCATCCCCCAATGCCCAGATTCCACAGATAAACATTTCATCTGCCTGGAGTAACCAGCATTCCCGGCAGCGGGAAGGGAGACCGGAATGTGCATATTGTTTGAAATTAGAAAGTCATGTGATGGTTTAAAGCACATTCCCCTCATCTCTCAATGGTGATGACTTTCTCTCTCGTAGCCCTCCTGCCCAAATTTGATCTTCCTCTTGTATTTCCTGTATTATAAGAAATCTAAGACATCATCTGTGGTGATGCACCATTATTTAAAATACGTAGTAGAAACACCAACAAATATAAGATGGGTCTCACCTTCAGCAATGCTTAAATGTTGTTAGAATTAATGAAATGTATATTGTTATCACCATCCACTTAGTCAGAAGCCTGGAGGTCACATAGTTTAGTTACCCTCTCTCAACTCCTGCAGTTACCAGGCCCTGGAGTTTCTATATCCAAAACCTCTTAAATTCCTGCTCTATCTCCCATTTCAGAAAACTCTGATCTGTTCTAGCCGGGATAACTTCCATTAGCCACTAAGTGATTCTTCAAAATAAAAGCAGAATGATATTCCAAAATACAACCTGATGATTGTACTATTTGATTAGATTAAAAGCATCTGTTTTGTTTTTCTTTTCTTTTTTTCCCCCTCTAGTTTGCTTCAGGGTAAAGTCTAATCTCCTTAGCATAACCTAAACATACTTTGGAAGCTTGCCTCTACCCGTTTTCAAGTAGTTTCAAGTACATAGAAACCAACCAACATATAAAAACTTTATTCTTGCCCTAACTGGTTTGGCTCAGTGGATGGAGCATCAGCCTGGGGACTGAAGGGTCCCAGGTTCAATTCCTGTCAAGGGCATGTGCCTTGGTTGTGGGCACATCCCCAGTAGGGGGTGTGCAGGAGGCAGCTGATTGATGTTTCTCTCTCATCGATGTTTCTAACTCTCTATCCCTCTCCCTTCCTCTCTGTAAAAAATCAATAAAAATATATTTAAAAAACAAACACCTTTATTCTCTCTGCCTGTAGTGGCCTCTTCTGCTCCTTTTTCTGCCTTGAAAACACCTACTTATTTTTTATGAATCAGCTCAAATGTCACCTCCTCAGTAAACTCCCTTCGATGTGTCTATGCCCACTTGCAAAGGAGCCAGGCACTTATTTCTCTGTAGAGGGTGACTCCCAAGTCCCTACTTTATCCTTCATCATATTTTATAATTGTTTGCATTTCTGGATTGTGAACACTTCAAGATCAACAACCATATTCTATCCATTTTCCTGTCCTCACCATGTAGCATTGGTCCTGGCACACAAAAAGGCCCTTAGCAAATGTTTGCCAAATGAGTAAGTAAATAATGTGAAGCTGAAAAAGAACAACCCTTAATAAATAATATGAGATCTAAATGTTATGAAATATCCATCACTCCAACTTTGAAGAGGGAGTCATGGCCAATGGTAAAGCTTGGCCTCTCTTCCTCTCCTCAGCTCCCAGCGTGAAGTCCACTGGTGTGGGCTGGGGCCCAGAGCATCATGGAACCTTGATCTTGGGACCCTCTGTGCCTCCAGTGTTCCCTGGACCCATGTTTGTGAAACCTGGCAACCCAGGTGACCACAGAACATAGAGTGCCTTTTTGCCAACCATCTCTGTATTCAAGGAAAAGAATCTAGATTCATTATCAGTTGATCTATACAGCTCATCATTAGAACTTTATTTTGTGAACTATTAATCAGCATTTCAAAAAATTATAATTGGTCATTTGCAAAGTTAGTCAACAATAAGGTGAGAAAGTAATAGCCCCTGGCAGATTTTTCACCATAACTTTCCTTTAAGGACAGATCTCAAAAACCAGAAAATTGCCATAAATGAATAAACAAATAAACAAATAAATGAATCTTAATAGTTAAGTATATAATCTGTCCTTTAAATTCTACTAGGGCCCAGAAAAAAATTTTCCCCGATTTTACATCTTCCTAGTACCTCATAGAGTGCCAGTACCTTGTGGGTACTTAATACATGTTGATTGAAAAATGTTGAGAGGAGAAACTTACTTTGAAAAATTTTTTCAATTTTATTTTTGTCTTGGCTTGTTTCTTTCAAACCTGGATAAATAACAGGGGAAAACATACTCATTAGTCTCTAAACCACTAATATCATGACTGGTATCCCTGTTGCCCCATGTTATTTCAATATAAATATCACAATAAATGTACAAAGCAGTGTTCAAAAGGTGGCTGGTCAGAAGGCTATAGGCCTGTATTAAAAGGAAGGTGAGGCCCAATTTTCTTTTTCTTATATGGTATACCAACTATATGGTATTCAAGTTGTATGGTCTACAGAGTTGGTTTCTTATACCAACTATATGGTATTCTAGTTGTATGGTCTACAGAGTTGTGAAAGGATTGAACAATAAGAAAGAAAATAATGGTATTCAAGAAGTCAAGGAAGGGAAAATAGTTGTTATATTGAGAACAAGTATATTTTTAAAAAAATGCATGTTTATATGCAATTGCCATTTTGTAAATGGTTGAATATCATTAATTTCATATGGTTCAATCTAATAGCAAAGGGAAGGGAAATTGGAGAAAAATTATTTCTAAAACTAAAAGATATGTTCATTACTTGTTAATGCTTTGAAGGACTGAACAAAAATGAAGGCACCCTTCAGTCTCAGAATCAGCCAGAGGCTGTAGCATATTGGTTAAGATGTGAATTTCAAAGTCAGACTTCCTTTAATTGAATCCTGCTTATACAACTTACTGTGTAATCTTGGTCAAGTCACTTAACTTCTTCTGTCTCAGTTTCTTCACCTGTAAAAGTGGAAAATAAGGAGATCAGTCTTTGGGATCAAGTAGATCTAGGTTATCTTTGAGCAAATTGATTTACTTTTTCTAAGCATATTTTTTTTATCAGTAAAATGGACAAAAGATTATACCTAATTCATATGGGTATTGTGAAAAATAAAATTATTTATGTAAAATCCTCAACAGAGAAGTTATTAAGGGCTTAAAAAGTTGTAGTTATTACTATTAATAAATATTAACTACATTGACTGGAATATTAAAAATATATCTTCTTACAGTTTCCTAAAATTAACCAATTCAAAAAAGAGATTCAAATGTTTACTTTGCAAACTTGTCCTTGAATATTCTGTAATAGCCATCGCCTAGTTAATTTTTTAAGAAGTGAATTAGAATTATTTTTAAATCCACACAGGAACTCAGTTTTTATAATTTAAATGTATACTTTAAGTATTCATTTCCAAATGAATATTATATAAAAACATTAAAATATTACTTCATGTAGCATAAAATCATAGTTATAAAGTTCTATGTATCAAAAATATTTAAAAAGTGAAACAAAAATACTGTTTGGTGTTTTGGTAAACCAAGGCATATTTTGTTGATCTCTACAGTGAAGGAAAGGCAACAAAGGGTTGACAGAAGCCTAGTAAAGAGGATGCCATATACCTGAAGAGACAGCGCATGCTCCATTCCCCCTTCTTAATTCTCTCTATAGCTCTGACAGCACTGTTGTGTTTCATGGGCTTCAACTCCAAGGAGATATTTTTTTTTCACCTAGAATGTTCTTATAAGTGATATAATTTAAAAGGCAAGGAAGAAAGACCAAGAACATCTACTGAAATAGTCCCAGGAAATTTGGGAGACAAGCAGATAGAATATGAACAATAAAAGATCAGCTCAGATTGAGTCTTCAAATAATTATGAGAGGTGTTTGTTAAAAAAGACACTCCTAGGGATTCATATATTCAAAGAGAAAAAGAATGAATTCAAAGGTAATGTCATGGCGATGCATATGATTGATGAAAAGGACAGCATTAATGGTTATAGGAAATGTGCTTTTATATAACTTAAAAAGGTAGAATAAATACACAACCTCAAAATACGTCATTGACCAGGAATGTATTCTCCCCTGAGGCGCAAGAGCTTTAAAGCCACATAAAATATTTCATTGTCTTGTGATTCATAATGCTGGCACATCTTACATCATATTCAATTAAAGAACAGTGCTTGTTTCTCTACATCGGCTTCCCACAGAGAAATGAGGGACACAAGGCAAGTAGCATTGTCAGAAGTAGAATCTTGGTTGGAATCCCCATACCTCACTTTAAAGTGTCTGCTTCCAATATTACGATGTGCTCATATATTTTTCAATACTTATCAGCCGGCAACAGTTTAGTTTGGGTTTAAACAAAGCAGATGGTGCCTGGAGGTCCTTTTTACATGCATTTGCTTTGACTCTGAAAGGAATGAGTCAGTATGGCAGAGTAGTTCAAGTTTAGTATTCGGTTTCACAAAGATCCAGTTCAAACACTTTATTTCAAGTTTCTAAGTCTCACTTTCCTCAATTGTAGAATAAAGAGTTATAATAATGCTCACTGCATTTGGTTGTAAAGAGCCTTAATCACATATAAACCAACCAACACAGAGTCTGGTACATGGTAAAAGCTAAGGTACTATAATTATTCTTTAGCTTTTTATTAGATAATGTTTGAAGAATTATAGGACTTATATGATGGCATTTACTTATTATGATGGGAATTCAAGTCAAGTCCTTCTTGCTTCATGAAGTATCCTTAAGCTATAACAATCTCTTCTGCGTTTGACATTAATTGTACACTTGGAGATATCTTTATTATAATTTGCTATGGTATGGTAGAGATTATTGCCTCAAAGTGTGAGATGAAATGATCATAAATGAGACTTCTGGGAAGAAGGACTAATTATATTTTTTCCTACTTCTCCCATTAAATATAATGTAAAATGTGCCCATTACCCATAAAACAAACATAAATAGACTCTGAAATGTGGAGAGAAAAAGACAGACCACCTGGGGACATTATGATGGTGAATTCCCTGGGTTTTCTTCTTGCCTTATATATCCTGGAATGGGTGTTGGAAAAGCTGTTGACATAGAAATACTAATAGGTACATACAAAAACAAGCAAGCAAACAAATAAACAACCCCAGGTTTATCTAACCGAAGGGCCAAGAAAGGGCAGCCTAGCAAGATAGAAAACGTTGAGACAATAACCACTCTACTCCAGCCAAACACCACAGTAAAAAACTCTCCTCACCCCCACCCACATCAGGTAAGGCCAAATGGGGAGCCTGGACTTCCATCCTCTCCAGGCTGCAGTGAAGATACCAATGTTCCAACAATGGGGTGTTGGAGAAGACCAAGGTGGGAAACTGGAACTTTCACCCCCGTTAGGCAGTGATGAGCTCTCACTCCATACTGCCCAATGACAGTATAAACCATCTGGGGACACCCCTTCCTGGCACTCATGCACATTCCTTCCTACTTCCCATTGTGGTGGTGCCAGGGGAGGCCTTGTGGGAAGGTAGGACTTTCACCACTGCCCAGTGGTAATGGTTACAAGGCCATTCTGCCCACCCCTCCTTGCTGTGACAGAAGTCACAAGGAGAGCAGTACCGAGGCACTCCTACCTCTCCCAGCCAAGGAGATAGCAGTGGAGGCCTAGCAGGAAGCTAGAACTCACACCCACACCCAGCAGTAATAAGAGCCCCCACCCGAGCTGCCAATAAAGGCTGAGTCTTGATCCTCTACTTCACCCGGAAATAATAAGGCAGCATTCTCATTCATCTCTTCCCCTACTGAAGTGGTGTCAGAGGAAGCGAGCTAAACAGAAGGTTTAAATAAGATTCAGAGTGTCATAACATAATACCCATAATGTCCCCATTTCAACGGAAATTCAGTCACCGTACCAAGAACCAGGAAAATCTCAAACTGAATGAAAACAAAATAGGTACCAACTACTAGAAAAACTAGCACCAATTACACATAAGTTTTTATCTCCTCCTGAAAATACTTCCTCATTCATTCTATGAAGCTATTATTACTCTGATGCCCAAACTAGACAAAGGCAGTTAAAAAAACAAATAAAAAACCCCACAAGCCAATATCCTTCATAAATGTAGATGCAAAGATCCTTAACAAATATTACCAAATAAAATTCAGACATCCATATGCATCCATATTTACATATATAATACACATACATAAAATTATACATACTTGGTGTAATATTTAAAAATTAATCAATGTAATTCCCCATTAATATACTAACAATAAAGTCGCATGATTATACCAAGTAATGCACAAAAAACATTTGACAAAATTCAGCACATGATAAAAATGTTTAGCTTGACCAGTGTGGCTGATTGGTTGAGCATCAACCCATGAACCAAAGGTCACAGGTTCCATTCCCGGTCAGGGCACATTCCCAGTTTGCAGCTCAATCCCTAGTATGAGACATGCAGGAGGTAACCATTTGTTTCTCTCTCATCGATGTTTCTATCTCTCTATCCCTCTTCCTTCCTCTCTCTCTAAAATCAATAAAAAACATTTAAAAAATGTTTACAAAAATAGGAATAGAGAACCTCCCCAATTTGATCAAGAGCTTCCATAAAAAACCTACAGGTAACATTATACTCAATGGTGGATGATTATGCTTTTCATTTAAGATCAAGAACAAGAAAAGAATGTCTCGCCCTAACCGGTTTGGCTCAGTGGATAGAGCGTCGGCCTGCGAACTGAAAGGTCCCAGGTTCAATTCCAGTCAAGGGCATGTACCTTGGTTGTGGGCCCATCCCCAGTAGGGGGTGTGCAGGAAGCAGCTGATCGATGTTTCTCTCTCATCAATGTTTCTAACTCTCTATCCCCCTCCCTTCCTCTCTGTAAAAAATCAATAAAATATATTAAAAAAAAAAAGAATGTCTCCTCTTACCACTCTTATTCACCATAGTGCTAAAGTTCTAGCCAGTGCAATAAAGGGCAGAGAAAGGTATATAAATCAAGAGGGAAGAAATAAAAACTGTCCTTATTTACAGTCTGCATAGAAAATCCCAAGAGATCTACAAAAAACCTCCTACAACTAATAAGAGAGTTCATTAAGGCCACAGGATACAAAATGAGCATATTAAAACCAATTATGTTTCTATATACTAACAATTACTAGTAATATGTTGACACCAACATTAAAAACATAATACCATTTACAATCACTCCAAACATTAAAATACTTAGGTATAAATATCAAAAAAACAGGATGCCTGTACTGAAAATCACAAAACACTAGTAAAAGAAATAAAAGGAGGTCTAAATAAATGGAGAGATATACGATGTTCGTTGATTGGAAGATTCAACATAGTAAAGATGTCCATTTTTCCTGATTTGATATCTAAATTTAATGCAATTTCTATCAAAATCCCAGCATGATTTTTGTAGCTATAAACAAGATCATTCTAAAATTTATATGAAAAATCAAAGAAAGGAGAAGAGTTAAAGCAATTTCGAAAAAGAAGAATGAAGTGGGAGGAATCAATCTACCCAATTTCATGATTTTTATATACTTCACTAGAGGCCCTGTGCATAAAATTCATGAACCGGGGGAGGGGGGATCCCTCAGCCAGGCCTTTGCCCTCTCGCAGTCGGGGACTCCTTGGGGGATGTCCGCCTGCTGGCTTAGGCCCGATCCCCAGCAGTCAGACATCCCTTCCGCAGTCCGGGACCCCTCGCTCCTTACTGTGGGAGAGGCTCCTGCCACCGCTGCTGCACTCGCCAGCTGTGAGCCCTGCTTCTGGCTGAGCGGCGCTCCCCCTGTGGGAGTGCACTGACCACCAGGGGGCAGCTCCTGTGTTGAGCATCTGCCCCCTGGTGGTCAGTGTGCATCATAGTGACTGGTCATTCTGGTCGTTCTACCATAATGGTAGCTTAGGTTTTTATTATATAGATTAATCAAAACAGTGTGTTATCAGTGGAGAGATAGACACATTAACCAGTGGAATATAATAGAGAGCCAGAAAATAGATCCATATAAATATGCCTACCTGATTTTTTGACAAAGTTACAAATGCAATTCAGTGAAATAAAAATTGCCTTAAAAAAAAAGTGCTACTAAAAAGAAAAAAAAGGTACTAGAGCAATTGGAGCAAATGCATTAAAAAAAACAACAGAATTTCACCTGGTAGACATGGCTCAGTGGCTGAGCGTTGATCTATGAACCAGGAGGTCACGGTTCAATCCAGTTAGGGCACATGTCAGTCCCTAGGGTGAGGCATGCAAGAGGTGCCAACCCATGATTCTCTCCCGTCATTGATGTTTCTATCTCTCTCTCTCCCTCTCCCTTCTTCTCTGAAATCAATAAAATATATTTTTTTAAAAAACCCAACAGAATTTCAACCTAAACCTCAGAACTTATCCAAAAATTATCTCAAAATAGATCAACTACATAAATGTAAATTTAAAAATTATAAAATTTCAGAAAAGCTCACAGTAAAAAAAATCTTTGAAATCTAGAGATAGACAGAGTTCTTAGACTTGACCCAAAAACAAGATCCATAAAAAAAAATGATTAAAATGAAAAACTTATGCTTTGTGAAAGATCCTGTTAAGAGGATGAAAAGACAGACTAGTGTTTAAATACATAAAGAACTCTCAACAGTACAAAACAAAAAAAGCCAATTAGAAAATGAACAAAAGACATAGACATTTCACCAAAAAGAACATACAGATAGCAAATAAGCACATGAAAAGATGTTTAACATTATTAGCATTTGGAAAATACGAATTAAAACCACAATGACGTATCATTACACACCTATCAGAATGGCTAAAATTTAAAAAAGTAGTGAAAACACTACATTGCTGGTGGAAATGTAAATTAGTATACCTGTTCTGGAAATTATTTAGCAGTTCCTTAAAAAATTAAACATGGCCCTAGCTGGTTTGGTTCAGTGCATGGGGCCTGCAGACTGAAGGGTCCCAGGTTTTATTCCGACCAAGGGCACATGTCTGGGTTGCGGGCTCAATTCCCAGTAGGGGGCATGCAGGAGGCAGCCGATCAATGATTCTGTCTCATCATTGATGTTTCTATCTCTCTCTCCCTCTCCCTTTCTCTCTGACATCAATAAAAATATATTAAAAAAACAAACTAACTAACTAACTAAACATGCAATTACATAATGACTCAGCAATCTCACTCCTGAGCATCTATCCTGGAAAAATAAAAACTTATGTTTACATGAAAACCTATACACAAATGCTATAGTAGCTTTATGCATAAGAACAAAAACCTAAAAACAACCCAGATACTCTTCCTGGATGAATGGTTAAATATCTGCGGTACATCATATCATGGAGTGCTCTTCAATAAAATGGAATGAATGTTTGATACATGGAACAATCTGGATAAATCTATAGAGAATAATGACGAGTGAGAATGTAAATCCTGAAAAGGCTACATACTATATGATTCTGTTTATATCATATTCTTGAAATGACAAAATTAAAGAACTGGAGAACAAATTAGTGGTTCCTAGGGTGGGGATACTAAGCAGGGAGTGGGGGCAGGAGGGAGGCAGGTGTAGCTTTGAAAGTACAACACAGGGATTCCTGGGGTGGTGGAATTGCTCTGGATTGTCTTAATGCCAATATCCTGGTTGTGATATGGTGCCATAATTTTGCAAATGTTACCATTGGGGGAAACGGGGTAAATGGTACATGGAATTACTCTGTGTTATTTTTCACAACTGCATGTGAATATATACTTTTTTCAAAAAAAAGTTTAAATATATTTCCCCCAAAAAAAGTTTAATTACAAAAAAAAACAACAACACAAATAAAAACAATCAAACAAAAAATACCCCAGAAGTTCTGGATTCTGATCCTATATCCAGATGAACTTTAAAAAGACAGTAATTACTCAGCCTCCGTTTACTCATTTGTAAAAGAGTAAATAAACTGTGTACTGTATCCTGGAATTGGGCAAGTAAAGAGAAAATGTTTAAGAATTTGCACATAGCTACATACTTGGAATCAGACTTCTGGAACAGAAGGGACCATACTAATTTTCTATTTCATTGCTCTCCAGATTATTATTTTCTGGGCCATGGAAACCATGGATTGGACATTGTAGAGAGTGATGGGAAGTAGAGTAGAAAGCGTGTTCATATATCCTTCTCCTTCTAACATTCCACCCCATTCAGTCAGCCTTGCTTTCATTTGTTTTCTATACTAGAATTCTCAGGGATTTTGTAGGAAAAAAAAGTGGTTTCTTTTTCTTCCCTATTTCACTGACTAGGAAATTGGCAACCAGAAAGGTTTAGTGACTTACTCAAAATGCGAAGATCGTTGGCGGTGGAACTATAAACAGAACCAGCACTACTGACTCTAAGTCCATTGTTTTTTCACTAAATCATGGTGCCTTGTTATTTTGATTGAATTCTCAGTATTTTTGTCAACAATGCAAGTAGCTTCTTAAACAGCTAGTAATTTGCTAAAGTAATAACATTTATTGTTGTCTAGAGCCATAACTTTATATACCATTTTCCTTAAACAGATGGGTCGAAATTGTAGACCTGTTGATAGTGGTGGCATTGGATATTGTTTATAGGTGGAAAGCATTCAAGGAGTGTCTTACACATCATTCAGAGTACATATTTGGTAAAAGCTTGTTAGTGCCACCTAGTGGTTCAAGTGATAAAGCACTAATTCAGAAGACATTTTAGATTCCCCCTTTTGTTAAGGCTATTTCAATTACTATACTAATAAAAAACTTTCTTCTCTGATAGAGCAAATTAATTACATGAGTTATTTTCAAGCCCAAGTTACTTAATAGTTGTAATTAATTTTAAATCAAAATAGTGAATCTTTACTTAATCCAGATCCTTAGGATTTTCGTAAAAAAAACCTAATAGACAGGTTACTCTAGGGACTTAAAAGTCTTAACTCATTCTTAAAAAATAAAATCTGCAATCCATATTTTTTATTAAATCAAGTGTTACTCTGAGTGAAAAAAGTATCTCATGATCATGTTAAAAACTCATGTCACAGGGCTGCAATTAGAATTAAGTGTTCAACTAAACCACTAAAAGGGTTTTTAACTCTGAAGTTTTCTAATGAACATACATTTCTTTCAATGAAAACCTATACTTAATGGATATAATCCTTCTAACATCAAAGCAATTATTTGAGCAGACCAAACCCATCTCAACAACTACTGAATCCTTACAACAATTAATTACTTCAATATTCTTATCATATAACAATTTTCTTTCTTTTATGAGAGGTCATAAAAGGAGTGAATCATAAAATCATTTATTTGCTCAAGGTGTTATTAACTTTAGAAACTGCTGGTCTTCTGGGATGGCCCACATATCAAGGCTATTTTCAGAACAATTATGACAATGGTGACTAAATACTTAAGTACACAAAAAATATCTGGTAGACAAGGATAAGGGAAGTTGTTAACAAGTCTGTGGAGGGAACAAATCCAAGAACATAGGCTACAAAAGCAGCCATTGAGAGGAATGGAACCAGGGACAGGAAGAGAAGAGAAAAAGATAATAGGAACAAAGGTGAGGTATCATCTGGAAAAAAAAAAAAAAAGTCTGAGACAATGCTTGAGAGGGCTGAAAAAGTTTAACAGGAGAAATTTGGAAAACAAATTTAAGTGCCCATTTAAAAGTTTCAACCTGTGCAAATTATACTTTCCATTGTACAAGATTTATTTTAATAATTGAATACCTTATTAATTATTTATTTTACTCCTCACTTGAAGATATTTTTCCATTGATTTTTAGAGAGAGTGGAAGAGAGGGAAAGACAGAGAGAAATATTGATGTGGGAGAAACACATAGATTGGTTGCCTTCTGCACAAGCCCCGACCAGGGTTGGGAAGGAACCTGCAACCGAGGTATGTGCCCTTGACTGGAATCGAACCTGGGACCCTTTGGTGTGCAGGCCGACACTTTATCCACTGAGCTAAAATAACTGAATATTTTTAAAGCATTGACAAGATATATTTTCACACTACCAATTAAAAAAATTGTTAAGAAAATGTGAAGCAAATGTAGCCCACTTCCAAATGCTAGGGTCAGAGATGAAGTTTATGAGTAGCACTCATTAGTATGTCAGGCAATATTAAGTTCTTTATGTAAGTTATCAACTGACTAATTGAAGTTATTTCCTGCTTTAAAAAAAATCTGAACATTCTTGGAATACCCTCAGGTTTTTCCAGTTAAACGGTTTAGACTGAATGTTGATGTTGAAGACAAGTGGGAGCAAAATAGGTTTTGAAGGAAAAGTACATGAAGCCTTTTGTGGTTGACTTCTTGAAGTTACATGAAGTGGAATGGATGTGGAGTCAGATTGTTTAGATCCTGGCTTCATTGCTTATGTATGCCCTGAGCTCATGACTTCAGTTTCTCCCTCTGTAAACTGGGAATTATTCTGCCTCTTATGGTCATTGTGAGGATTCAATCATATAAATATATTGTAGCACTCGGTAGGTGATCAAGAAATGTTCATTTCTTTTTTTCTTGGAGACTAAACATACCAGACAATATTAGTAAAGCAATCAGCAAAGCATTCAGCGTTCTTTCCCAGGGTCTTTTGGCTTCACTGGCAGCACAGATCTGTACCAGCAAAGAAATCATGAGCTGTTTTTAATAAGTTTCACATAAAATTCTTATGCCCTAAGAATGTATTATTACACATAATTGTAACAAGTAGATTTTGGATCTAGGGAGCTATATTTTTAAATCTAATAATTACAGAAACTCACTTGTTCTATATTAACTTGAGGTCGCTAATTTCTTAGTGTAGAGCCAACATGGAATTTTTTAAAGAATAAGGGAATAATAAGTATGTAGGCTACAAAAAGAACACTTCTATTTTTAGAACCAGTATCCACCAAATGGGAAATGTTGGTGGTGTCTAATGAGATTTTTGTACCAAGATTTGAGAAAATACTCTTGCTTCTATTAACATTTACAAAGATGTATAAATGAATACAGATGATGATTTTTAAGGATTTTATTTGAATCATTCCCCCTTCCAATTGTTGTAATGTACCCCGCGAATCACAGAAGGACGCCTGAAGAAGTCGAATTAGAGTCTCATTTATTGCAATCCGGGACTATGAGGGGGCATCTTGCTTTCCCAAATCTCATAGTAACAAGATGGTCGCAGCTCCAGGGTTATATAGGCAAAATATCACAAAGGTATTGATTACATCTCAAGGTTTGGAATGAGGAACCTGGTTTGCAAAAAAGCAGTTTACAGAAGCAGAAACAGCATGTTATCTAAATTCCAGTTTTGGGTCTAGAGCCCTCTGACCTTGGGATAACTGTGCTGTCCTTCCCAGGTAAAGGAAAATGTGCTTTCTAAGACCAGTATGACCACAACCCATGGGATATTCACATTACAATCAATAAGGCAAAGCATTCAGCGTTCTTTCCCAGGGTCCCTCCCTCCCTCCCTCCCTTCCTTCCTTCCTTCAAAAAAAATCCTTCCTTCCTTCCTTCCTTCCTTCCTTCCTTCCTTCCATTTTATTTTTAAATATATTTATTGATTTTTAGAGATAGGTGAAGGGAGAGAGATAGAAGAACATTGATTGGAGAGCAAAACATCAGATTGGCTGCCTCCTGCACATGCCCTACTGGGGGGATCCAGCCTGCAACCCAGGCATGTGCCCTGATGGGGAATTGAGCCAGCAGCCCTTCTGTGCAAAGAACAACACCCAACCAACTGAGCCAGTCTAGCCAGGGCGAGAGGCTCTTTTGTACCAAAAGTATAATTGGTGAGAGGATAGAGGGTGATGGTGGGTCCCAAGGTGAGGGGCTTGGTCTGCTGGGTGTACTTGTTGACACCCCACCCCCTCCGCCAGTGGGTCTGTGAGCTATAGGACTGGGTGGCACCGCAGTCTTGCTGGTGAGCAAAGGGGGAGAGACAGGGAGGCAGACTGGCCCATTTGGGCAGTGGTTATCTGCATCCCACTCAGCAGCCATTAACATAGACATACTCATTCTTAACTCAGTGGTTTACTGATGAACTGAGCAAAAGAAAAAAAAAAGATTGGCATATTGATAAAGGGCAAATTCAGCCCCTTTTTTAAAAATCTGGCAATATTTAAAGTAAAATTATAATGGAAATTTTAACTAAACTTTTAAAACATTGACTAATAATTATATGTAAGAAGTAGTCCTTAAGTATGCCTATTTATATAATTTTCCACTTGAAATCTTGTTTAACATTTCCCTTATGAAACCTCTAAACGTATTTTGTCTCTTTATTTTTTCCAACTAGATCATTTTAAAAATTAAAACCTCTCAATATTGTTCTTTGCTTTTCTGAATTGATATTATTCTCTTTATTGACATCTAATATTATTTTACTTAATTATTGAACCATTTATTCGTTCACTCAGTTTTAGGTGTATCTCACACTGTAGGGGTTTGGATTTGCCTGTGTGCCTTATTCATAATTCTAGCCAAGGCAGCAGGAGAAACACTTAGAAGTACATTTCTTTGACTATTCTGAGCAGCCATTGTAACTTGCCTTTAGGGTTACAATCTCAGGGGGAGAAGGGTGGAAGTGAGTTACCAAATGTTGCTCCCACCCCCCAGATCCAGATGTAAAGGAAAGAGGACAGGTGAGGGGTGAACTCCACAGTTACAACCACTGGCATGAGCAAGGAGGCTCTGAGGTGTGAGGATGGAGAGGGCCTTCTCACATCTGTGATTGCAAGTTACTAGCACTCCTTCTCCTCCACTCTTGCTCTGCATTCACTTACGCCTCTGTGACATCCTCGCTTCTTGCCCAAGAATTCTCAGATCTGACAAGGAGAGGCTACAAGATCAATTCCAACTCTGCCATTCTACGATGTTCACTAAATATTTTTATTTATTAATCTTGATAAATGACAACATGCTTCTTTAAGCATAGATATTACTGTATAATATTTTTGTTAGATTCAATGCATATCTCTTTTTTCTGTTACTGCACTAGTTTTACCTCCTAGCGTATCACACATATTTTGCATGCTTAAAATAGCCTCTAAAATGGATTCAATTTGTACGAAGTGTAAAGGGAAGAAATGACTCATTTCAGGGACTTCGACAAAAATAAGACTTGCTGCTGACATGGTCTGGTAGGAGGACTGACGAAACTCATGGCCTATATAGCTCCTGGGAGGTGCAGGGGGGAGAGTGGGGGAGAAAACCAGGCTTCACAAAGGGGGGCCTATTTTAGCCGAGTCTTGACAGCTGTGTAGGAAACAAGGTAGCTCATGGGCAAAAACATGGAAAGTCTGGGGTTTCTTCTGAGAGTGCAAATATATTACTGTGCATGGAGCTTAGCTGGGGCCTTAATCATTAAACCCTCAGAACAATGAGGTGCTTGGTTCTGGGCAGCATCAAACAAGTCTTAGGAACAAAGCCTGTGGCTTGTGGACCACAGAAACAGAGTTTTGGTCAAACTAAATATAACATCGGCCCAGAAAAGCAGAATGACCGCACTGTCCACATCCTTGAGAAGCTAGGCAGAACAACGCCATAGGTGACATCAGGACCAGATGCAATGATCACCTACCCCTGTCCTGGCCCCAACCCATCAGTAGAGACGGAGACCGTAACTCCCTTAGTCACCATGATTAATGATGGCCCCCTATATAACCCATCTCCTGATAGCATCTGAAAATTGAAATCTGCTTTCAAAATCTCTCCAAATTTCATCACTCTACAAATAAGTTTTTTTCCTTTTTCCATATCCATTTCCGATTTGCATCCAAAGGCATATATTTTAGTTGTATATGTATTTTTATTCCTTACTTTGTGTAATAGTAAGTTGAAAATATTAAAGAAAATATTCATGGTTCTTTCTGGCAAATTTAGTTATTCTTCTACTACATAAGATAATTCAACAGGTTTAAAACCCAGGCTTTTGGCAATGAATTGACAATAATTACCTTTGTATAATGATGGAGTTCCCTTGTTTCTTTACACTTCTCCACTCTTGCAAACCATCCTGCTCCCACCAAACAGCTGACCCAAGGATGACTCATGTTCTTCACACAAACACACCTTTAATTTATACATGTCCTACATCTGAAATGCCTCTTACTCCATTCAAACTCTTTCCATAAAAAATGTTTAATTTAAAAAATAAATGCCAAATTACAGGAAGTCTAATACACTTCCCCACTGGGATGCCTCTCACTCCATGCAAATTCTATCCATTAAAAACAGTTTAATTTTAAAAATATCGCTTTATAGAAAACTTGGAAAATATAAGAAGAAATATTACCTGTAAAACTACTCCCTTGTACAAAATGATATATTTTTGTCCATTTGGCCTAGCCTTTTCTAAAGCTAGTTTTTAAAATTGTGGAAAAAATACAGAGCTTTTCTTTCCAGTAATGGCAGAACAGTTTGGACTAAGTCTCCCACAAATAACAATTATGGATTCTGGGCACTCTCCCTCCTGGGAGCACAGCCACGCCTTCTGCCTCTCTCCCCTTCCCCATCTCCTTCCCTGCACCAGGCCGGGCTTCCTTGCCTCTCTCATTCTCCTAAGCTCTGGGGGTCCTTCTTTTGCCTTTGTAACTTGTTTCCTGAGCCCATTTCTTCTACCAATCACTTCTTCTACCTCCGTGAGTTTCTAAATAAACTTCCTCTTATTTAACAAACAAACAAACAAACAAACAAACAAATAAACAATTACAGACTCTGGACAAAATATAAGAAATAATTAGAGAATGACCAAAAGCAGGCATAAATTGGAGAGAACTCCGCCCTGGGAAAAAGGGAACTACACTTGGTGAGATCCATGTTTAAACAGATTTACTCCTGAGGGTGTTCCCCTGTGAGTGCAGTGGAGGGCAGCTAGAGCTTAAGCTGGATCTTGAAGCCCGAGGTGTCAGAGGACAGAGTTTGGGGCTGCTAGAACAACTGAAAACTGAGGGAAGATTTTGGAGATAAGAGCCATAGAGATGAGAGTCCCCAAATCTGTGTATAAACTTCCTTCAAATTCTTGGATGGCCTCTTAATTGTGCATGCATGGTCTCTGAAAGCCCAGGAAAGCAGCAACTAGAAAATGCTGAGGAGAAATTTTGGTTGTTGCCCACCAGGAAAGAGATAGAGTATGGGTTTTGAAACCTACCTATATTCTTAGTCCACTTGGCTGTCATAACAAACTAGTGACCCAGTGCACAGATTTGTGCACATTGAAAGGAAATAAATTAGAAGGTGGCTGGTGGGGCTGGACTGGGCAAGATGGGCTGGACACACCCTGGAGCCAACCTTCCAAGGTCCCTCCCCAGCTGGCTGCACCTGGGGCGGTGCAGTGAGCAGGGTCCCTCCAGCAGGTGGGTGTCCCTTGGACTGGTGGAATCACACGGCTCCATGAGGAATCGGGCTCCCTCCTCTCTGGTTATGGGGTGCATCCCCCGAGAACTGCCACTGCCAAGTCACCGCAGCTTGGCAGCTCCTGCGTTGAGCGTCTGCCCCCTGGTGGTCAGTGCGCATCATATCTACCAGTTCTGGAGGCTGGAAGTCCAAGATCAGGGTGCCAGCAGGGCCAGGGAGGGCCTTCTTCCAGGTCACAGACTTCTTGTTGTGTCCTTACATGGTGGAAGGATCTAGGGAGCTCTGTAGGATCTCTTTTATAAAAGCACTAATCCCATTCGTGAAAGCTCCACCCCATGACCTAATCACCTCCTAAGGCCCGTTCCTAATACTATAACATTGGGTGTTAGAAATAAATCATGTGAATTTTAGGGAGACACAAACATTCAGACCACAGTACCTACCAACTCAGAGGGGCTTGGTAAACACTTCAAAGAAAGTTTTCTTGGGGAGAGAGATATAGAAACATTGATGAGAGAGGAACATTGATCAGCTGCCCTTCTACAGGACCCCTACCTACTGAGGGTCGAGCCCGCAACCCAGGCATGTGCCCAGACCGGAATCTCTGGCTTATAGGTCAACCACTGAGCCACACTGGCTGGGCAACACTTCAAGTTTTCAATCAAAACTAGAGAGGGGCCATACCTTTAGAGTAAAAACTATTTTCCAGGACTAAAGTTTTGCTTAGAGGTTAAGAATAAACTGGAAATAGATCCATCATAAAAGTATATAAAGTAAGCTTACAGAAGTTCAGAGTCATCAGCTAGTAACTTAGCTGCCTGCTAGAATGGAAATCAGAACACTTCAGAGGAAAATGAATTCATGTTCATGGACAATTATTATCTACAATGTCGAGGATAAAATATATTAAACATGTAGAGAAACAGACAATGTGACTCAAGATCAAGAGAAAAAGTAGTTAATAGTAACAGACCCTGACATGACCCATATGTTAGAATTAGCAGGCAAGAACTTTAAAGCCGTTATAATTTTTTTCAAAGACTTGAAGGAAAAAAATAGTCATAGGCCTCAAAGGTGAGAAGACAGTTATGTTGATTTTTTAAAATTTAAGCTTGCAAGACACCTTGATTTTTAAGACACTTGCCTTCCCACACCTGCAAGTTTAGGCTTTTTGTCTTCCTAGCAAGCAAAGAAAAAGTGATGTTAAGGGGATTGGCTACCTCCCCTCCCATTCCCACCCTGAAGTGTATGGGACTGTTGTGAAATTGCTTGTCTCATATAAAAAAAAAATCCTTCTGGCTGGGCCGATGTGGCTTGAGTGTAGACCTATGAGCCAGGAGGACACGGTTCGATTCCTGGTCAGGGCACATGCCCTGGTTGCAGGTTCCATCCCTCCTGTGGGGCGTGCAGGAGGCAGTCGATTAATGATTCTCTCTCATCATTGATGTTTCTCTCTCTCTTCCTCTCTGAAATCAATAAAAAAATATTTTTAAAAAACCCTTCTGTTTTGATTTCCTAGTAAAATGGACTCAATTTGTCTGCATGTGCCCGTTTCCCCATCCAGGGTATATGTTCGATGATGGGACACATGAGCTTTTATTTTTATTTTTTTAAATTGTTTTATTGCTTGAAGTATTACAAAGAGTATTACATATGTCTCCTTTTTTTCCCGCATGAGCTTTTATTTTTAAACGATCACTGGTGTTACTCAAGGCTTGTTCTCTATATGACCACTTATCTATTAATGTAGGATACTGTACCTACGTTTTAGGTTATCACAAGGGATTTTATTTTTGAATTCTCTATTTCTCTTCAGAAGATTAACAACTGATGCTAGAATGCAGTATGTCTCAAAACATGGCCCCTGGACCAGCAGTATCAGAATCACCTGGGAAGGTGATAGAAATGCAAATTCACTGGTCCCACCCCAGATCCTAAATACTGAATTAGAAATAGGAGTGAGGCCCAACTATGTCTGAACAAGCTCTCTAGGGCAGTGGTTCTCAACCTTCTGGCCCTTTAAATACAGTTCCTCATGTTGTGACCCAACCATAAAATTATTTTCGTTGCTACTTCATAACTGTAATGTTGCTACTGTTATGAATCATAATGTAAATATCTGATACGCAGGATGGTCTTAGGCGACCCCTGTGAAAGGGTCATTCGACCGCCAAAGGGGTCGAGACCCACAGGTTGAGAACCGCTGCTCTAGGGAATTCAAGTTTGAGAACCACTGTTTTAGAGGAATGATAAAGCTAAAAATCAATTAAAAATTTCCTGGGACATTGCTAGGACAAGAAAAATGGTGAATACTACACACTTGGATTATAGTACTCTGATCCCTCTTGGAACAACATCATGACACTTACGGAAGCACATCTTTTATTCCAGATTTTGCTTTTGAAAGCAGAAATAAGAAACCAGCGTCTGAACAGAAATACTACAAAAAAAGTAGAGACATGGGAAAACAATGTATATTACATGTATAGATCATTGGTAAAATCCATGAGAAAAATCATTTCCTGAGAATTGATCTAAAATGTTCATTTTGTCCCATGAACTGATGTGTTTGATATAATGATGACTCTAATAGTCCATTTTTCCATTTCTAACTTGGTGTCAGGAGTCTTTGCAAAAGTTTTACATTTGATTAAATGCTTCCCCTTATGAAACTCAACCTAGGTTTCCTAGTACAGTTATTCTCAATTTATAATATGATTCTTATCTCTTATAAAAATAATTTTATAATTTAGCCCTGGCCAGTTGTAGCTCAGTTGGTTGGGCACCATCCCGAGCAACAAGAGGTTGTCAGTTTCATTCCTTGTCAGGGCACATACCCAGGTTGCGAGCTCAATCCCTGGTTGGGGGTGTGCAGGAGCCAGCAGATCGGTATATTGCTCTCACATGGATGCTTCTCCCTCTTCCTTCTTCTCCTTCTAAAAATCAATTAAAAATTTCTATAAAAATTTTACAATTTATAGGTAAAAGTAGTAAAGTTCTTGAAGGATCAAGTCTATCACTACCAAGAAAGTGCAGTGCACAGCTGTGGCCAATAAATGTCTAAACCAGGTCCCTCATCTAGCTCCTTGGTGCCCCTCTCTCCCACTACTCTTCTTGCTCACTTGTCTATAACCACATCAGCCTTACTGTCTGTCAAACACTTGAGAACATGTGCACCTCTTGGCTTTTGCTTTTGTTGCTCCCTCTGGTTGGAAATTCTCTTTTCCCAGGTGTCTGCAGTTTTTGTTCTCCCCTTTCAGTTTTGGCTCAAATGTTACTCTCTCAGCGAGGCCTTCTCTGACTAGCTCTCTCCTCAGTCCTGAAATCGCTCATCCTTCTCTATTCTTTCCATATTATCTTCTAAATTAGGGCACTTGCTTATTTTCAATCTTTCCCCTCGTTGAATGTAACCTTCACAAAGCGGGGACTTAATTTTGCCTGTTTTGCTTCAGGGTTTATCGCCACCACAGAGGCAAATGTCAGGCATGTACATGCTAACAAGAACTTATTGAATCACAGAGACAAGTTTGCAGGAATCAGAACATTTATATTTAACTCTCGAATTCGTGCATGGGTGGGGTCCGGCCGCCTGCCCCGATGGGGGGCTGATTGGGCTGGGCCTGCAGGGGAGAAGGGCCACGCATGGGCAGCTGGCCGGCCGATCCCGCTCCCTATGTGCAGGGGGGGTGGGGAGGGTAAGAGCTTATTGTAGAATAAAATAAAGGAAATAGCTTAAAAATATTAAAACCAGAAAACAAAGCTATGCATAGGGTCTGATACACAGACAATACTAAAATTTAGCTCCCTTCCTCCCTGGTTTTCCGTACTACTGGTCACAGTAAAGCAAGTACGGACACCAGAGTTGCAGTCTAGCATGGAGTAAGAATGAGATGGTAGGACTCTAATTTTAAACAAAGGAATAGATGAGACTATAAAACTCTTATGCAGATCATTATGTAACAAGATTAGTGTAATGTGGAGGCTGATAAATGGTCCAGATGACCTCATGATATTGAGTACTATGTAAATTTTAAAAGCATCCAAATTAGTGATAATCCTGACATTCCAACAACTATAAATTTTAATGGAAACAAGGACTATTGAGAGCAGCAATTAACAACAAATATTTTCTATGGCAAATGCATTTGTATGTTACACCTATAAACTCCTTGCCACTCTCCCCTATTTTTCTCTGCTAACAACAATTGGAGCTATAAATAGATTAGATTCACATAAGTAGTCAGTGTTCCTGGTACCCATCAGATGTGACATGGTTACAGAGGTGTACTTTTTCCTACTTTCCAATGATTGAAGGAAGTTCTCCAAAATCTACCTTGATCTTTTCCCCTTACTGGTCCCAGAGTTAAAAAATTAGGCATTTATGGTAACTATGTAAATTATTCCAAAATTTTGCTTTAAAATATTCTAAGACAAGCATGTCAAACTCGTGGCCCATGGGCTGCATGCGGCCCACAAGGAATATTTTTGCAGCCCAGCCAATAAAACGATATGCAAGAAACATTTTAATAAAAATTTCATAACTTAATTTTTATAATATCCTGTTACACATAATTATTAATAACAAACTACAATGTTTGCTAATGACTGATTACTATAATCGTGTTGCATTCATTTCCCTTACGCACCTTATGCACAGGCGCACCATTTCTCTCCACTAATACTAGCAGTGAGTATTTTAGCAGCCGATAGCCACGTCATGAACTTTGTACTGACTTGTTTGGTATTCGCAACAGGAAATATTTCGCTTTTGGAGAACAAGAAATAGGTTTATTTGCATTACACTTATTAATTTGTGCAGTTATCCAGTGTCTGGTAAGTTAATGTTCAAGAAAAAATATTAATTTTTATTAAAATGTTCTATTATTTTATGTTAACGATTACTCATTTATTTCAGCCCTCTGTATTCAGCATGTCTCTATCAAAATAAACCTGTTTCTATGAAAATTGAAGATTTTGTTTTTTTTGCGGCCCACATAAACTTAAACTTTGTTTATTTGGCCTGTGCTAGCTTTTGAGTTTGACATGCTTGTTCTAAGACAAAACAATACTATTAACACTTTCTTTTAATTAATCCTTACCCAAGGATATGTTTTTCATTGATTCTAGAGCGAGAGGAAGGGAGGGAGAAAGAAAAATGTTGATGTGAGAAACATCGATAGGTTGTCTCCCACATGTGCCCTGGGGACCAAACCCAGAACCTGGGTATGTGCTCTTACCAGGAATCGAACCTGCAACCCTCCCATGCACAGACAACACTGCAACCACTGGGCCATACCAGCCAGGGCAATACTATTACATTTTTTAATACCACAAGGTTGTTTGGAATTACTAGTTACCAGCTAGTAAAGCTGAGATTTACATCTACACCTGACTGAATCCAAAGCTCTTTCCACCATGTCAAGTGTTTAAAAATCAGTACCCTAAGTCTTAGCTCTATGGACCCCACAAAAGTTTGATTCAAATTGTGTGCTAAAATGCTCTTAAAAAGTTATAAAAACAATACACTTAGACACATGCACAACTGCAAAACACTGGAGAGCACTTATGGTCTACTTACACTGCCAAGTGACCTTATTTTTGTGTGGAGCTTTTCCTGCCCTATACGTGTGTTTGATATTCTTTAGGGCAGAACATATTCACTCATATAAAATAGTATAGTACCAAAACATCAGCTTAGCACATTTATTATAAAACCAAGTGCAGATAAGGTGCATCTACTCAGCAGTACTCTAAAACCCATACAGTAACAAATGAGGGGGTCATGCTGTCTTATAGAGGCCTATTTTGAGTACTTTCTTTTGGGGTGGGGTCAACTCTATGGGTAATATAAAATACACATTTATCTGTTTTATACATTGGTATCCCACATTTTTTCACTGGAGAAAAATTTGCTGCTAAACCACAGCATATTAATGTTACTTGGGAATAAAAGATTCTTGGGAATTAAGCTCTGATCAATTTTTAAAAATCTGTTTTTGAAGAATGCAAAAGAAGTTCTTTTGCATATTGGTATGTGAAAATCTTTTACGAACTTATAATGGTCTGTCAGGTATAGTTAGAATTTATACCAGGGAGTCAACTGGCTGCTTGGGCAATAAGCCATTCATATTTAAGTCCCATTAAAGAGCAAGTGGTTTAGTGACAGTAGGCCCTAACTAGATGTGGGGGTGAGGATGGCGTATTAGAGGGGGGAAAAAAAAAAAAAACCAAGGAACACATTTCCCAAGGATAACCAAGTATTTTAAGCCTAAAATATAGACAAATAGGTGATTATGCAATTTCATGCAAATAAACCATCACACTGACACCGTGGGAAAAGTCCTCGATTAAGAACTGGCAATAAACAATAACCAACACTAAATTGGGTTAAGAGCTCTATTCTGTATGAGGCTTGGAAGAAAAAACACCAAGGAACACATTTCCCAAGGATAACCAAGTATTTTAAGCCTAAAATATAGACAAATAGGTGATTATGCAATTTCATGCAAATAAACCATCACACTGACACCGTGGGAAAAGTCCTCGATTAAGAACTGGCAATAAACAATAACCAACACTAAATTGGGTTAAGAGCTCTATTCTGTATGAGGCTTGGAATGTTGAACAGTTAATAATCTACAAATCTTAGCTTTCTCACATATAAAATGAAGATAGACTTTATCCAATCTGTTTTAAGGATCAAATAAGGTAGACTACTGAAATGGACTTGTATCCAAACAATTCTTCAAGAAAAATTGAGTGTAAGGAAGGGAAAGTAAATCTTTCTTTTCTATTCCCATTCTCTCAGTTCTACAAGGACAAAGTACAGACCCACAAGGACAAAATACAAACCCTACTAGCTGTGTATTACTCAGGGCAGAATCTACTTATATTGTTCATTTCTTCAAAATATTCCCCCTTCTTTCTCTTCAGCCTTTAAAAATGAAAATGTAGTAAATTTTTGTGACCTAGATGTTTACTAAAATGTAAGCAGTAAAAAGCTTGGATAACTTAGCTCAAAAAACCTTACACCTAATAAACTTTAGAAAACTTTCAATAAAATTATAATAAGATAGAATTATTTATGTGACCTGATTATAGAATCTTAAATTCTGACTCCTATGTTTTTATTTTGAATTCATTACTTTGTAATCTGGTCACTTTGTAGGCATGGGACAGCAATATGATTCTCTCCATACCACTTGCCTAAGAAAAAGACCACTCTGTTTAAATAGCACTCAAAAAACCTTTCCAAAATGTAAGTCAAGAAATTTAGTTATATATAGAATAAAATAGGAAAATAAATATTTCATTCTATACCCAATCCTCTCGACAGCAGCTCTTGTATGCACATTATCTCTGTTGAACATGCACATTCAAGGTACACAGAGACCACACACATACAACTTGGAACATCACAGAAAAGATTGCTTATCAGCCAGCTTTCATCTTTGCAACCAAAGATTTTCACGAGCAAGATATGACTAATGGGTAGTTAATTAACATGAGATTTGCTCTGTATTCTGCTTATATGAAAAAGTGAAGGACAACCCACAAGGCTGTTATATCCTATGGGAAATACATGATCCTAGTTTGAAGAAAATTTGGCACTCTGGATATTTTCTTCCTACAAGACTCAATGAGTATTGACACTGGGAATCATGACTATTTCAAATCAGCCAGGATTAAATCTTGAAGCAAGATAATACAGCCTAATGGATTAATGAATATCTACTTTGCTTTTTTATATGAATACTCTCCTAGAAAGTTCTATAGCTGCTTTTCATTTGGCTTTGAAGTATTGGCATGTGGAATTATTTTTTTATGGAGGACAGACAACTGTAAAAATCTATCATTCTGTGAGCATTGCACAGGGAAAGTACTGGGAAGTAAAAAGAAGAGAGTCCAATTCTCGTATTGATTTAAACACAGGCTTATTATAAATCCTCTACCAAAGTTCCCAACTGAAAGTGCCTCTTACCTAGTTATATGTGTTAGTAGATTGGGGTTGAACAAATCTAGGTTGGAAAATGATCTAATATTTTACATCTCAATGGAATATTATCTTTATCTGTATCTCAAGCCGATGCTTGCAGCTAAGAAAAAGCACAGGTTTAATTTAGAAGCCACCAAATGTTTATGCAAATGAAATATTGTGCTACAAAGCTGCTACCTTGAAACATTGTTAGCATTATTTTTTACCCACTTATCATAAAAAACTAGTTCTCAGATTCTGCATACAGACAGCTTTATGTAAAATATATAAACATTTGTCCAAATTGGTACACAGATTGCATAAACAAGGCAATTAAGACTGCATTTACAGATGTGCATGTACAATGTTATGCAAATTGTCACAATATTACAATTTCAAAAATTATTCAAATTGGAATCAAAGTAAAGCAATTAGTGAAAAAATACCCATGCAGAATTTAAATGTCTCAGAACAAAATTTAAAATGTCTCAGTAAAAGTTCACACATTTAAAATAGTTTTATTCATTTTATTTGTATATGTCAAAATACATTTTTATTTCCAAAATAGTGGGTTTTGCAACTAGTTTCATGCAGAAACAAGGTCTGCTCAATACTACCAATAAAATCAATATAGCACAGTAGCTGTTCAGTTTTAGATACAAAGAATAAATAACCTAAATACAAAACACTAAAATATTAGAAACATGTATTTAATCATTCTTCACAGGCACCCAAACTTCACAAATATAGTCCTTAGCATGCCTAACTGTTGTGCAACCAGAACATGTTGCAGTCACTCAAACTGATCAATTATCTGGATATTTTACGTCCATATAAGACCATGGAAATTCTCTATATTCAGACCCACCATTCATACAGTTCAAATATAACCAAAAATAAAATTCCCACAACTATCCTTGTACCTTTAAAAATCAAGAATCCTGAGCTTGGTAGTAAGAGCATAACCTTCTATCTTCATAAAACCAATCGAGAGAGAGGACATGAAATCCTGCTTACCAAAACACCTTTTCCCAACCCCAAAGTAATCTAAAATAGGCAGTAGAACACAATGACCTTTTAAAATGAAGGGGTACAAATTCACATTTGATATAGTATACAATACAATCAATATTACAATTAGCTACTATAAGCTTTACAATGTACAATTTATTCAAATGGCTGAACTGTTCAGTGGTTAAGGAGACAGTTATGTGCCTGAAAGATGTAATATTTTTTGCATGGTTTAATGAAAATATAAAAGCTATTTGTCCAAATAAAAGCCATCTCCATTATGTACTTGGTTTTACTTTTTTTTTTTTAAAGGCCACTGAAATGTATAAAATGGTCTGAACATCATGGTGGTATAGAAGTCAATGCCTCTTCACATGGCAATAACAGTGCATTTAACATTAACTCACGGTTAAGTCTGCAAATGATTTCATAGCATTACTTTGGCTAGCACAACAGTTTTAGACAGCACTCAGATAAATATCAGTATGTGAAATGTGAAGCAATTATCTTATGCAACTTTAATTATGGTTGAATACTATCAAAAACTGAAAATAAGAGTAAAAGCACTTTACAGTAGAAAACTTTTATAAAGATAGGGCTCCACATAATGTGTTACTTTTAAAGTCTTTATATCACATTGTTAGCAAATTCAGTTTTTAACACTATGATGGAGTAGCCTACTTTGCATTAACAGACATTTGAAATAAGAAATAGTCAAGCATGCCATGTGGTGTTCTAAAAATCAAAACAATACACTTATTTATATATACAGCATCACTCAGTACCTGCTAAAATGAATGTGAAGATTATAGAATCTAACATCTTGTACTACAGTAATAAAAAACAAACAAAAACAAAAAAGTGACCAATGAAGGCAGAAAACAGGACTTAAAAGAACCTAACCTCAACTGACTTTAAAGCATTCATATAAGAAATAAATGCAATATTGCACAAATAGTGAAAGCAAATGTTCCACCAAGCAGTTCAGTTCCAGGTGGGACACAACACAGCATCCGCCTAATACATGAGCCTAATACATGACAATGACCTCAGAAGAGCAAGTGTTCTTTTCTGTAAGTGAAAAAGCCGTGAAAACATAGAAAAGTCTGCCACATGAAGCATTACAAGGAAAAACATACAAACCCAAACTTAGATGTAAAGCAAAAAAAATTTAAATATCGAAAAACTGGAAACGGTGGCACATCAAAAATGTTGAATAACTGTCTTCTGTGAGAGCTGCAAGTTTTTGTTGACACAAAAGTATTTATGTACAACTAAGGCTTACTGGTTAAATATCTGAGGCATATCTGGCCTTGAACACTTTCCTTATATGCTGGAGCTGTAAACAAGTTTTCTCAGTCTTTAAAAAAAATCTTCTCAGCAGCTGCATTAACATGAAACAATGGTCTTGATACAAGAAGAAAAAAAAAAAAAAAACAAACCCAGAAAATTTAAACAAAACTCCAAGATAAGAGGGCATTTGGCAGGATATCCAGAAATGACAGTCTCCAAAGACTCTTTCCAGGTTTCCAGTGACTGTCAATTATGGTCCACTGGGTTACTAATATGTGCAATTCCATTATTTGCTGCTTTTTATTTTATTTGGAAAGTTTGCTTATAACTCTGATCAAGGCCCCATTTTCGTCCTTTAGCCTCTGGTTGTCTGCTTTTAGGTCTGGTAACATCTATGAGGGGAAAAATGAAGAAAAAGTTTTTCCTCAGTAAAAAATATAAAATATTATTCTTAATAAATGTTATATTTTCACCACAAGACACATGAACAAGCTTTGTCAGTTATATATTTTCCTAGTGGCTAAAACATATAGCAGGAAGAAAAAAAAAACCAACCCCCAACTTGTGAAGCTCATTAGTTGAATAAATGATGGAATGAACAGCTTATTCTCCCAAAGTTATCAGTTAAAATGTACTAAGTCACTTGATATTATGACCCACAAGCACACCATATTAGAACAGCCAGGAAAAAGGAAGCCTGTTTTTGTTAGGCTAAAATGGAGCTGAAAGGGAGCTCCTTTTAAGAGTTCCTGTCAGTATTAAACCAAGGCTTTTTGCTCAATTTACTTCAGAGCTCAAACCATAACACTTACATATTTCACAAGAAAATCATCATATTTGGGAAAGATTTGAGGGAGTTAGACTTGTTCTAAATTTTTAAAATTCTTTAAAGGATTCGTATATGGTACTAAGTTTAAGTGCCTAGTACAATGTCCGAAACTAGGTGCTCATTAAATGACAACAAAGCAATTATTACTATTATGAGATAGAATAAAATAACATATAAGCAAAAGTAGTAAGCCTGTATTTATAAAAATGTTCAAGAATAGAAAAATAACCAGTTATTTGGAGCAAACAGAGAAACACACCCTCACATTCTCAAAATAAAGCAAATCCATTTTCCGTTTTGCAGAAAACTGAACGAGAGGGTGAAAATATTGTAAGTGACATGGATTTTCCACCAAGTAGAATGATTTAAATTACATGTGCTCTGCTAGATTTGCTAGGAAATGAAACAGCTTATATTTTGGACATTAAAGCATACTTTTTAAGATATTTAGCAAAATATAAGCAAAATTTATATGAAAAGTTAAATTTTATGTGGACCCAACCAATTCTTACCTGTGTTCGAAATGTATGAATATAAAATACAGTAATCTGAAGTTTATGTATGAAGTTTATGTATTAAGAGAACTAAGTGAATATTAAGATGGCCCTTACTGAAAGTGACATTTTGGAAAACAGATGATGCATGCTTAATCTTCATCTTCAACATATCTTATGTGTACAACACGTTACATTATGTTCCATTTTCTTTCTAGTTAAGAATTTGAAATATAACAGCCATATTTTTAAGCCCTAAAATATTTGTAGAGCCAAAATATGTACAAGCTTTGTGAAAGTGCAGACAAGTCTTTTACTTAAATTCCAAAATCATTCTCTAAGTTTACTGTAGTTTAAATATAGAATTAGTGACACTTTCTAACATTCTGAGAAGCCATGCATAATTAAGGTTATATGATAAGCTCCAGACAAAATGGCATTAATTTGTAAAAGTGAACTCAAGACACGCTTACTAATACAAAAACACCTGCCTGGCTCTACCAAGAAGAAATGATGAAACTATAAATTTAGGTTCACAGACTGCAGTTTCCTACACAACCCTGAGCGCTTGGCTACCACTCTTGTCAAGGCCCTATTCTCAGTCAGCAGTCGTTCATTTAACTCTCTCAGAGTTTGAATTTGCTTTATTTGATGCAGGTTCTGCAGGAATCAGAACATAAAAGAAATAAAAATAAAAAATAAGAAAATGGAAAAGAGTACAATAAAAACATAAAGAATCACAGACAATGAATATAAGAAAAAATTAATTCTTAAAAAATATTCCATGAGCTCTACAAAGATATACAGTGTAGTCCTAAAATTCCATATCAAACAAAATACATAAGCAAATAAAATCTAAAAAATTTGTCTACAAAGGCACTCAATAATAATGTTCTATAAAGTAATCAAATAATTTAATACTAAAACACTTAAATCTTGAAATTCTAGTTCTATGGGCCCAACTTCCTATTCATTAGTTTCTAATTCATAGTGTGAAAGAGATATTTTATGCAAGACAATGTGATAAGAGTTAATGAATTAACTATGCTGTTTTTTCTTTTTCTGCAAAGAGTGTTCCTCCCAACATTCAAAACAAATAGTTATTTCCATAGGAAATGCAGAATTTGATAAAATATAGCTCTGCTTGTCTACTATTTTAATATCCTTTATTTTCAAAGGAGAATATTTTTATATTGAAACGTCTCCACCATTTATTCTCCAAGAAACAGAGCATGTGAATGTGAAGAACAAATAATGAATCCCAAATCTTATAGTCGTTATTGTCTAATATGTTCTGTACCTGAACATCAAAAGTTCCACAAAAATTGATTAACAAAAAGATATATGTGTTAAGTACTTTTCTAGTCCACCTACGACCTGGATTTAGGAAGAAAGAGAAGCTTGGATATAGATAAAATCACAAATTGCATAAACAGCCTTGAGAACAATTACTGTGAACATAACACCTATAACAGTACTATAAAATTTGAGTTCCTAAACAGCACTATGTCTCATAAGTAGCATGGTTTATACTTACTTTGAGCTCTTCTTCCATTTCAGATATTCTTCTTTCTAGAGCTCTTCGTTCCTAGGTCAATTTAAAAGAACAATATTAAGTATATAATAATTATATTCTTATGTTCTCTTCTAAATTGTGAAATAGTGCCACTTGAGAATCAAAAATCAAATCAGGAGCAGTGTAGAAAAAGGTGTGATGCCAGTGATGTGTAAAGAGCTTTCCAATATTTGAGAAAGAAATATGAAAGTCATTATTTGCATTACTTTCTATAAGCTCTTTCTTTAAAGCTTTGACTTTCTGGTAAGATGCTACATAACATCTTCAAACTATTTTAGCTCACGTAAAATGCAAGGATAGAGTAAACCAATACTGAAGACTTAGGATTGTATAGGAAAAAAACAAAAACAAAAAACTCACACAAAGATGCAATTATTCTACAGTGTTAGAAGCAGAAAAGCAAGAAGCAAACGTGCCTAAAATACTTGTACTTTAAAATTTCCATAGGATTTAAGAGAAGTTCATCTCTTCCACCCAAATTATTTACTAGCCATTATTTACCCAATTGACTTCATAGCTTATTCAGTTGATACTGTGTAGCATTAATGCAGTGAATCTAATGAAGAAGCAACTGCAGCATTTTATTTTACATTACCTTATTTCAAAGAGTGACAGGCAAAGGCAACAAACATTTTTGCAGTGTACTGTTTTATACTCCCTCAAATAATAAGCATTCTAGGGTGTTATGCAAAAAAGCAAGCAGCAATAATTAATGTGCTGTAAAACTTTGGTTAGGTCATACCGCCCAGAAGATACTGACTCTTGCCGGTCACCTTTCAGATACAAACCATTTAAATTTAGTTTAATTATAGCGAAACTACTTCTAAGACATTCTTTCCCAGATTAATAATTAATGTTCATATTTAGTGAAGCAGTACATTTACTGTAAATGTTAATATTTTTAAGGGTATGTAATTTAAAAAAATAAATGGAATCTTACTAGTTTGATAAGTACCATGTTATTCTATTATCAGCATGTTATTTTCATAAACAGACCTTTCTCCTAGTTAATAATACAGCTACGACAATTTATAAAAAACAATGAACTTCTCAAAATACTAGGACATATGTCATATTTAATTCTTATAAATTTTTGAAATACCAGAAATAGCATAATAGCATGTTTTCTCCTACTGATAAGTAATTGCCCCACCACCCTCAATTTTATTAGGTGACTTCAAGATTTTAACTACTTAGTGATAAAGACAAGAATACCATACTAAATTGCCTTGTTGCCCAACTGACAACCATAAAGTTATAGAAATTTCTTATGTCTGACAAATAAACTTACTAACATTAAAAATATGGTTATGAGAAAATGCATGTAAAGTGCTTACCCCAGAATCTGCACTTAAGAAAGTGCTGAAGGAGTGTTAGTAGTTATTATTAATACTATGACTGTCAATGTCTGTTAAATTGAGAATGAATTAGCTACTTCGTAACTTATCTGCATTTGACAGACAGAAGAGGTCAGGTGAGAATGTCAGAAAACAAAAATATGTATCGTATGCCTAAGCTTAGGATAAACAAAGGATAAACATAAAAATACCAGTTATCTCTCATGACAGGGTGATGGATGATTTTATTTTTTTCTTTTGCTAAATTTTTTGTAATAAATATATATTTTTGATTAAGTTATCTGCCTTTTCATCTCAACCATAATATGGATAACAGAGGAGTGGTTTTTATTTCTACATGTTAGATATAAAATTCAATAATAGTTCTATTGTGAAAGAATATAGTATTAAATTTAATAAAATAAGTGATTCAAATTTTAGCAATTAGTTATACAAATAGTTTACACACACACACACACACACACACACACACACACACATTTTTTTATTGACTGATTTGAGAGAGCGAGAAACATTGATTTGTTGTTCCATGTATTTGTGTAATCACTGGTTGACTCTTGTATGAGCCCTGACCAGGGATCAAACCTGCAACCTTAGTGCAATGGGACAATGCTCTAACCAACTAAGTCACTTGGTCAGGGCACCAAATTTTTTTTAAATGGTCTAGAACAGCGGTCGGCAAACTCATTAGTCAACAGAGCCAAAATCAACAGTACAAGGATTGAAATTTCTTTTGAGAGCCAAATTTTTTAAACTTAAACTATATAGGTAGGCACATTGTTATTAACTTAATTAGGGTAGTCCTAAGGCTTAGGAAGAGCCACACTCAAGGGGTCCAAGAGCCGCATGTGGCTCGCGAGCCGCAAGTTTGCCGACCACGGGTAGAACAGTGGTTCTCAACCTTCCTAATGCCGCGACCCTTTAATACAGTTCCTCATGTTGTGGTGACCCCCAACCATAAAATTATTTTCGTTGCTACTTCATAACTGTAATTTTGCTACTGTTATGAATCGTAATGTAAATATCTGATATGCAGGATGTATTTTCATTGTTACAAATTGAACATAATTAAAGCATAGTGATTAATCACAAAAACAATATGTAATTATATATGTGTTTTCCGATGGTCTTAGGCGACCCCTGTGAAAGGGTCGTTCGACCCCCAAAGGGGTCACGACCCACAGGTTGAGAACCGCTGGTCTAGAACAACCTTAGTTGATTTGGCTCAGTGGCCGCTAGAACATCAGCCTGCAGACTGAAGGGTCCTGGTTTCTATTCCAGTCAAGGGCATATACCTCGGTGGCAGGCTCAATCCCCTGCTCTGGTCATCCCCTGCCCTGGTTGGGGTGTGTGCAGGAGGCAACCAATCGATGTGTCTCTCTCACATGGATGTTTCTTTCGCTCTGTCTTTCCCCCTCCCTTCCACTCTCTCTAAAAATCAATGGAAAAATATACTTGGGCAAGGATTAACAACAACAAAATGGCCTAGAACATAATTTTTTAAAACTGCTGAAAGCATAATAAAACTAGTTATTTCAAGATACAATTTAGTAAATGGCACAGACACTAACAGACTTTGTTTATTTATGGACTCTGTATTTTAGTATCATTTCTCTCTCTCTTTTTTTAGTCAGAATGGTAAATTGGCTATTTTTAAAATGGAATGAGAGAAAATGTTTTTATATCAACTGCTTCTAATTATTTATTCTTTGATCTAGAGATCATAGATACCCAGGATGTAATTTCTTCTCTGCTTGAAACCTTACAAGTCACCACTCACTTGCATTATAGATACTCTTAGAGCACTTGTCCTTTAACTTTTGATCTTTTATACATTTTCAACTGCTCAGACTAAACTTGTAGAGTTATTCCTATGACCCTGAGCAATAAAAATAATAAACAGAGAGAAAAGAAAGTGAATATATTAGAGCCAGATAAAAAATTTAGAAAGATATAAAATGGCAAAAGAATTTCCTTATACAGTGGGGCCTTGACTTACGAGTTTAATTCGTTCTGAGACTGAGCTCGTTAAGGAGCTCGTTAAGGAGCTTGTTAACTCAAATTACTCTATCAACTCAATGCAAAAAATCGGCGGAGAGACAGCTGGTATCTCAAAAAACTTGTTAGTCGGGACACTCGTAAGTCAAGGCCCCACTGTAATCATTTTTTGTTTAAAATATTTTACTTAAGTAAAATACTTAAACTCAAAATGAAATAAATATTATTAAATTAACTTTTAAAAGAATTTGAAAATTTGATGCTCATTGAAGCTTTAAAAAAATTACTTCAAGAATGAAAGTATTTTAATTTTGCAAAGAATTAAACTAAATGTATGCATGATTACAATGTTTTCAGTATATTACTATAAAAATCAGAGATAAATGGCATCTCAAAAATATCAGATTCACTATCATAATGTGTGTTTACATTTCAGAATTAAGGCAATATATTTTTAATCAATTAAAAGAATAGTATGACAAATTAAGTCTTACTTAATAAGACAATTTCACACCTATAGATAACCCACAGACACCCAAAAGAAGGTAAGCTAGAAAACATTCTAATTCAATTTAAGAGTATTAATTTAAACTCATTAAAACTACCATCCACAAAAACTAAAGGGAAAAGAACTACTGTTGCTTACACAAAACAATAAAATGGGAAAATGATCTATAATAATAAAAGCATAATATGCTAATTAGTCCAGCGTCCTTCCAGACGGCCTTCAGGATGAAGCAGGGGCTGCGAGGGAAGCCGGTGCTGGCAGCTGGGGGAAGGAAGGCCTACTCTTGCATGAATTTCATGCATCGGGCCTCTAGTTTTCAATAAAATGGACACTTACCCTTTTTTCCATTTCCAATAGTGACCTATCAGTATATCTTTCTTGTCTCTGCAAGAAAAGTAAGAAATATATAAGGGATATAAGTGTAATGAAAAATAAACAGGGTGTGTGTGTCATTTCAGTTGTTTATTGTTATAAATCAAATTCAGAATTTCTATCATCATGAAACTGTTTCAGCTAATCCTTATTTCTTTCTGAAATTTAAATTTATATTTTAATTGCTAGAAATTTAAAACAAAGGCTAATATATATACCAGTTCAGAACATGAAATGAATCCTAAGAATGCTTAAAAGATTGAAGAATTAAATTACATTCAAAAGCACCTGGAATAAATCAGAAATAGATGGAACAATGCCATCAAGTAGACATTAAATAAGTTTTAGATAGAAAATTAGTATTTTATTGGGGATTTTTTTCCATATAACAACATTTTAGCAATTTTATGATTCATTTACCAATTTCTTAGGTTAAAAAATCAATTTTTGTTAATATTTCTGATAAATATTCTTGATGTTATATTAAAATCAGATTTAGTAAATGTGGTGAATTGACATTTGACAAAATTTATCAAACCAGTTTCTGGCCCTGACCAGTTTGGCTCAGTGGATAGAGCACCGGCCTGTGGACTCAAGGGTCCCAGGTTCGATTCCAGTCAAGGGCATGTACCTTGGTTGCGGGCACATACCCAGTAGGGAGTGTGCAGGAGGCAGCTGATTGATGTTTCTCTCTCATCGATGTTTCTAACTCTCTATCCCTCTCCCTTCCTCTCTGTAAAAAATCAATAAAATATATTTAAAACAACAACAACAACAACAACAAAACCCCAGTTTCTGGTAAGTTAACCTATTTCCCTCCCTTGGAGACTGTATATGGAGGAAGGTGGCTGAGCTAAGGCAGGATTCAAGGATTCTAGAGTCCATTGGCTAAATACTATCAAATACACCTAAACTTCAAGATTTTTAGAAGAATAATAGTTACCAAATCTCTAGACCTAAAGCTATTTTCAGAAAACTAGTTATATTTTCATGTACAGAGGCTCATTAAGCTACTAATGTAACCTGAAGAATGATGACATTCCAGTTTACTATGAAGCCTAAGGATAAGCCAGCAAGTTTTAACTTGTATAACATTCTAAGTTTTTGACGTGTCACTATGAAATGTGTTCATTTACTTCTCTGTGTATCTTTCCCGCCCCCCTACTTTTTCATTTTAAAAATATATATTTTTATTGATTTCAGAGAGAGAAGCATCAACGATGAAAGAGAATTATTGATCAGCTGCCACCTGCACATCCCACACTGGGGATTGAGCTCGGGCTTGTGCCCTGACAGGGAATTGAACCATGACCTCCTGGTTCATAGGTCAACGTTCAATCACTGAGCCACACCAGCTGGGCTCCCTCCCACTTTTAAAATTAAATTTATTGGGCTGATATTGGTTAATAACATTATATGAATTTCAATTCTATAATACATCAAATGTATATTGCTCACCACCCAAAATCTTGTCTCCTTCCGTCACCATGTATTTGACCTCATTTACTTCTAGTAAGCACCATACTTACCTGTGTCTAAAGTTTGTTCGCTTTGTTTGTTCTGTGTATCTTTACAGTAAAATCTCATTAATTAATAAAATCTGAAGAGCCTTCATAACCTCATAAGGTTAGCTTGGGCCCTAGAATTTTAGCGCAGCTTGCATTCTGCATAGACAATTGCTTTACAACATAATAATGGCTAACAGCAACAATAAAAAGTGGTAACAAGTACAAGTTCAACACAGAAAATTAATTTTAAAAATTATGAAAAAGATGAGTGTAAAAAAGGAGCCAAAGAAAGTATGTAGTATAATTTATCGAATTTTAATCAGTTTTCAAACTGGATTCTAAGAGTTGTACTGCAGAAATGTGCTTATGCTAAAAAATCCCATGTGAAATTTAAACAAGTTTGTTTTCTTAACAATGACAGGATCCCTTAGAGCCTTTGACATATAAATAGACCCTGTAAAATCTCTGAGATGTAGAATATATAGTATTTCCCAAGTTTCTTGGATCACAAAGCTTTTTTTTTTTTTTTTTTTTTGAAGTGGGGGCAGGAGGAGGAGAAGGGAATGTGCCTATTACTGTCTCCCAGGACTAGTGTTCCAAGAAAGAGCTTGGGAAACAATTCCTAGACCCTACACATCTTAGAACAAATGAACAAGGTTTTTACTTCTGCTTAGCTATCCCAATTTTCTTGTCTAAAATACTCTCCTCTAGGCTATTGCATAGAAGGAAGGCAAAATGAGTTATAACTACAATTATCTTCTTCCAGTATTACTATACTATATCATATCACCATTTTTTGAATAGGAAATATTTATAATGAATAAAAATTATTATAAAGAAATGTTATAACTTTAAGGAGATTCTGTATAGATGCTTTCAATGCCTTGCTACATTTGGTATTCTGGAAATAAGCACTTAAATCCTTCATGTGCAACATAAATATTAAAAGGCTTAAAAATATTTAGACCAGGGGTGGGCAAACTTTTTGACTCGAGGGCCACAATGGGTTCTTAAACTGGACCAGAGGGCCGGAACAAAAGCATGGATGGAGTGTTTGTGTGAACTAATATAAATTCAAAGTAAACATCATTACATAAAAGGGTACGGTCTTTTTTTTTTTTAGTTTTATTAGTTTGCCCACGGCTGATTTAGACTCTCCATTATGAGGCTATACTTCTAGATTTTCAATTCACTTTAAAAAAAGGTAGATAAAATGATCATTGAGCTGTATTATATTGTTTCTTTCTGACTAATAAATAAGCTATTATCAGTAACCAAACTTATGTTTAGAACACTAGAGAACACTGCAATGTAATCTTTTGGATAAAATAAATCACAACCATTGCCTATAGAGTAACGGAAGGAAAAAGGTTCAAACCTGGGTAGCCTTTTCCAACTGCAATTTAAGATCTGTCAGTTCCATGTTTGTATCATGTAGCTGTGCTTTCAGCTTTTCATTTTCAGCTAGAATTTGTTCATAAAGCTACAAAAATAAGAGAAGAAGAACAAATTACTTTTGTGCCCTAATAGTTTAATAACATTTCCTATTGATTACTTCACAATATTAAAACTTGTATAGAAAGATTAAGGTAACATGAGGTTTTAAAGGATACATTAAAATATATTTTAATGCTTTGTGGTTGCAATGCAGACAGTTTTGATTACACAGGTATATTTGTCCTACATAAACTCTTAGAAACTAACTCTAGTATTTAAAATAAAAGACAGCACTAAAAAGTGGGACTTCTGAGTATCCATTAAAGAAATTCAGTTTTCTGATAAAGAGGGACAGTAACTGCACAGTAATAGCTGGAGCTCTGGAGACACTGTGATTTTTATTAGTGGTCTATGAGCTTTTCTGCCTATCATGCCCTCTTCAATTCCTGACAGTGAGAAGTATCAGTTGCATTTATCATTGTATTTGTATTATTTTTACTAAAGTTAAAAGACAAGTGAAATATATCTTGAATACTCACAGAATGCCTGAATTTACTACTTCTTTTTCTCTCATCTCTACTACTACCACGAAAAATGGCAATAATATGCTCTTAGCTAAACTATTCTAATGCTAGACTTACTCTCCTGACCTCCATCTAATCTGTTTTGTATGTAGCAGCAAGTAAACTTTTCAAAATGACAATCTCAATTTTCATATACCAACCATTCCATTAACACCTCCATTTCATACATTAAAAACCCTCTAATGGCGTCCCAATGTTCTCAGTATAAGGATATCCTTAAAATAGCCTGTAAAGCACCATATGGTTTTTGTCCCAGCCTACACATCTAGTTGCAATCTCATACCACCATCCCTTCCGTTAACTAGCCCTAATGAAAATTTAACCACTTCAATGTATCACGTACCCTTCCACCATCAGGTCTATGTGCCTGCAGTTCACTCTCTCTGGAACACTTTTTTTCTCTCCCATTTTTGCCAGTTAACTACTAATCATCTTTCTGTTCTTTTGCTCCAGTTTCACTCCCTTAGGAAATCCATTGTCAGGCACTGACACTTTCCTTTATAGATTCATTTATAAAACTGTTTCCTTACTGTATAAAACTTTATATAACTTTGTTACACACTTTATAAAACTTTCAGAATACTTGTTTTAAGGTATACATACATTAGTATGATTGTAATGTCTGTCTCTCCCAATACATGGAAGATACCCATACAAGCAGGGACAATATCTCCATCTACATTGCCCATGAGTGGAAGTTCACTCCTGTAACACAGTTCAGTGTTCACTTCTTTACTGAAAAAAAGAAAAGTGACTGAATCTTATTCATAATGAAAACTAACCTTTCTGGTTTGGCTTGTAAGAAAGTGGGTAATTCAAACAGCTGCCAAATACCTGGGAACATATACAAATTCTACAAGCCTTCTTTTTTCCCAACATACTTCATCAGGTTTATTCCAAGCTCATAATATGAAGAATTGTGACAGTCAGAATCCTCGATTATTGACTTTCCATTTATTTCTTAATTACTTCCCCCTTAATCATTAACAGCAGTTGAGCTACCACAGTTTTTGACTTACTAGGAAAAACTATATTCTCCTAGCAAAAGTTGCATTCTTTGGCTGCTTCCTAGTAACAAATAAAGAAGTGTGTGTACATGCTTGTATACACACACGCACACCCTGCCCCAAAGCCTCTTTTCAGCTAAGTCACAGTATCAGAGTTACTGGTCTGAGACACTTAAATGTAAAATAAAGTCTTGGGCACTTTCCCCTTTCCTTTAAAAAACAAACAAACAAATGAACAGCTATTTATATTCTACTTACCATTAATTGCTCCAAACTAAAAATTAGAGTAAGATATTGATTTCATTATGAGTTTCTAGGAATATCTCAACATATATATCTTAACAAACAGATTATTTTAAATTAAACTAAATAACCCAAGTACCTTTTTAAAGTCAGTTGAGTCATCCTTTTCTAGCCTGCTACTGTAAGGTTTTCTTTCTTCTAAGTAACTGTATGATCCAGAGCGACCCAGCAAGGAATCATACCGATCACTAGCTGACGTAGAACTGGTTTCATATCTTCAAAAGATGAGTTTAAGTCAAAATCTTTATTATAGGCTTTCACAACTTACATCAACACACATCCTACTATATATTAACTTGATAGTCCAAATAGTAGATAGCATTCTCCCTCATTTGTTATCTAATCAACTTTTATAATATACTAGAGGCCTGGTGCCGTGCATGGGTGGGATCCCTTGGCCTGGCCGGTTATCGGGGCCAATTGGGACCGGCCAGCTAGGAGGAGGGACCACAGGAGGCTGGCCGGCAGTGGGAGGTTGGCTGTGGAAATGCACGGACCACCAGGGGGCAGCTCCTGCATTGAGCGTCTGTGCCCTGGTGATCAGTGTGCATCATAGTGACCGGTCGTTTGGTTGACTGGTCGTAACAGTCGCTTAGGCTTTTATATATATAGATAATAAATGGGAAGTTATTTTTAATACTACTAATTTCCATTTTTGGGGGAAGAGATTCAATATTTCTATATCTAAAAGTCAAACCTGGTTTCACATTATGATAAATTATTTCAAAATTTTTAAATTGTACGTTTTTTTTTCACATTTTATCCTCTTTGAAATCAGAACATGGCTTACAACTAATGGCGTATTATAATTTAACTAGAGGCCTGATGCACGAAATTTGTGCAAGGGGCTCGGCCGCCGCCACCGCGGTGGCTGCCTTAGCCCCCGCCTGCCGTGGCTTTGTCCGGAAGGACGTCCGGTCTAATTAGCATATTACGCTTTTATTATTATAGACTAGAGGCCCGATGCACAAGATTCGTGCACTTGGGGGGGGGGGGATCCCTCAGCCCAGCCTGCGCCCTCTCACAGTCCGAGAGACCTTGGGGGATGTCCGACTGCCGGCTTAGGCCCGCTCCCCATGGCTGCCCTCGGCCCTTGCAGCCCTGGCTTCGCCCAGAAGGTCATTCGGCTGTCTGGTCTAGTTAGCATATTATGCTTTTATTATTATAGATTGGTAGCACTTTTCTTATTTTTAAAGTGGTATATAATTATGCTTTAAAATTATAACATTTTTTTATTTGATGAATTAATAACAGTCTATTCAAAGTGATGGATAATAGATCTGTAAATAAGAATTCTCTTCTTATCTGGTTCTGAATTCAGGGTACATTTTCTAATAATGCCTCTAAATTTCAACTCAATACAATCATCAGTACATAAAAACTTATTCCTGGTATTACAAGGCTTTGGATAACAATTATGGTAAGAAAAATGGAATGGAGATTAGATTCAAGGAAGTTCTCTAAAAAGATCAATAATTTTGAGCTAGATGACATTTTTTTAGTGTTTGCATGGCTTTCTTTTAAAAGCAAATATGAGAGAAGATTCTGAATACCTAATGAAATAAATTTCTGGTGGGTTTCATCAGACTCTGTTGTTAATAATGACATAGTCATTACTGAAGTAACTTAGGAAGCTTAGGAAAACTTAAAAGTTATCATTGTTGTAAAGATAAGAAAAATCGTGACTTACTGGGACTAAGAATTAGAAGTAAAGACTTTGACAAAGAACAGTTACTAGGTCATCTAAATTATGGATAGATTTTTACTACTCAAAATATTTTATCAACTTACAAAATCCATAAATATCTAGCCACATATTTTTTAGAGAAAATGAAAAGGAGAAGGTAGTAAAACAAAAGGTAAAACATACCTAGAAATGGAATCCGTCTAGAAAAAAGAAAAGAAAAACAGAGATACTAAATTTTATGCTTCATTAAAGTAACTTGTGGATTAATCAAGTAAATTTAACATAACATAAATACCATTTTCACACTATTAAACTAACATCTAATTACTATATCTGTTTTAACTTTAACATGGTTGTCCTTAGAAAGAAGTTCAACAATACAGTCACTGTATATTTTTACATGCACAATCCTATCTAATAAAGAGAAACATGGTAATTAGCCGTACCTCCGCTACCCTTCCCATAGGCTAATCAGGGCGATATGCAAATTAACTGCCAGCCAAGATGGCGGTTAACCGCCAACAAAGATGGCGGCTAATTTGCATACTGCAGGCAGGATGGGACAGCGCTATTCTGCCTGACCCGCCGCCATCCGGGCCTGCTCTCTGTGACCCTGATGGCGGGCAACCCCTGTGCTACCCGACCCAGGGCTGGCGGGCGTGACCCCAGCGATCCGCCACTGGCCAGGCCCCCAACCGGCTCTCCCTCGGGAGATCCGGCACTGGCAGGGACTGCTGCCCGTCAGCCAGTAGTCACGCCCCCAACCGGCCCTCCTGCCAGGGATGAGCAACCGGAGATCCCACAGCAGGAAAGGGGGGCCTGCAGCCAGCCCCCGTGTGTGCCTGTCCCTGGGTCGCCACCGCAATCCCACAGCAGGAAAGGGGGGCCTGCAGCCAGCCCCCGTGTGCGCCTGCCCCTGGGATTGCTGCAGAGATCACGGAGCAGGAAAGGGCAGCCTCTAGCCAGCCCCCCTGTGCGCCTGCCCGTGGGATCACTGCGGCGATCAAGGAGCAGGAAAGGGGGGCCTGCAGCCAGCCCCCGTGTGTGCCTGTCCCTGGGTCGCCACCGCAATCCCACAGCAGGAAAGGGGGGCCTGCAGCCAGCCCCCGTGTGTGCCTGTCCCTGGGTCGCCACCGCAATCCCACAGCAGGAAAGGGGGGCCTGCAGCCAGCCCCCGTGTGTGCCTGTCCCTGGGTCGCCACCGCAATCCCACAGCAGGAAAGGGGGGCCTGCAGCCAGCCCCCGTGTGTGCCTGTCCCTGGGTCGCCACCGCAATCCCACAGCAGGAAAGGGGGGCCTGCAGCCAGCCCCCATGTGCGCCTGCCCCCGGGTCGCCACAGCGATCACAGAACAGGATAGGGCAGCCTGCAGCCAGCCCCCGTGTGTGCCTGCCCGTGGGATCGACCCGGAGATCATGGAGCAGGAAAGGGCGGCCTCTAGCCAGCCCCCCTGTGCGCCTGCCTGCCCATGGGATTGCTCATGCGATCCCACAGCAGGATAGGGTGGCCTGCAGCCAGCCCCCCTGTGCGCCTGTCCCTGGGTAGCCCTGGTGATCCCACAGCAGGAAAGGGCGCCCCACCCTGGCCACAGCTCAAGGGAGAATACAACATGCAGTGGAGGCCAGGAGCCTGAGAGATCAACAGAGAGGGGCGCCTGCTCCAAGCCTCCAGGGTGTGGCTGTGGGCAGGCCCCCAGCAGACACACACACACACACACACACACACAAACACACACACACACACACGGGGACGCCTGCTCTGAGCCTCTGCTGCCAGACTGTGGCCATCAGTAGGACATCCACTGAGGGCTCCCGGACTGAGGGGCAGGTTTGGCTGAGGGAACCCATCCCCCAGTGCACGAATTTCGTGCACTGGGCCTCTAGTATTATATAATTACATTGGGCAATTTATGGTCAATTTTTTGTGAATTCCTACAAATTCCACCATATATTATTTTTTTAAATAGAAAAAAAAATAGACCAAGACACATATCCATTACTGTACCCACTCAGCAGGAAAAAAATAACATACTTTCATTAAAAAATGTTAAGTTTACTATGTGCTAATTCAAACAACTACTTTTCTCATTTTTCTATTTTTGAGGCAATGACATGAGAAACAAACAAATGAATACCTAAGGTATTTTATATATAACAGTATATACATATTTCATTTAAAATTTACTTTCTTGAAAACCCAGCTATATGTCCTTTAAAGTTTAGAAATTAGAGGTAGAAAATCATAATTATTTAAAAAATTTCCAAACAAGTGGTATGCTATATTGAAGTTCCAATAACTCTTCTTATCTAAGTTGTGTAATAATAGTACAAAAATAATCTTACTGAGTTTGGCCGGTGTGGCTTAGTGGTTGTGGGCTGGATCCACAGTAGGGGCCATGCAGGAGGCAGCCAATCAATGATTCTCTCTCATCATTGATGTTTCTATCTCCTTCTCCCTCTCCCTTCCTCTCAAAAATCAACAAAAATATTTGTATTTTCCTATTACATTTATCTTCGACTGCACCGTAACATTATTGGTTCCTTTGGGACTGTTTGAATTCTAATTCACAGACTAAGAATGTCTTACTAAGTTGTATTTAATTTTTTTTGCAAAACCAATTTTTCATTTGTTTCCTATTTTCTTTTCTTTTTTAAAAAATATTTTTTATTGATTTCAGAGAGGAAGGCAAAGGAAGAGAGATAGATAGAAACATCAATGATGAGAGAATAATTGATAGGCTGCCTCCTGCATGCCCTCTACTGGGGATTGAACCCGCAACCTGGGCATGTGTCCTTGGCTGGAATCAAACCTGGGACCCTTCAGTCCGCAGACTGATGCTCTATCCACTGAGCCAAACCGGCTAGGGTACTTGTTTCCCATTTTCTTTTTTTTCTTTTTTTATTTATTTTTATTTTTTTTAATTAAATCTTTATTGTTCAGATTATTACATTTGTTCCTCTTTTTTTCCCCCCATAACTCCCCTC
>NW_005371324.1:7720241-7754116 GCF_000412655.1 Myotis brandtii
GCTAATCTAGCCTTTGCCTGAGGCTATCCGGCAAATGCCTCTGTGCAGGGCTTGGGCGGGGCGGGTCCCACGGGATCAACAGGGCGGAGGAGGGAGCAGTTATGGCTGCTCTCAGTCCGTCCCCAGGGGCTCTGCCTCTCTGTCCCAGCAACGGCTGCAAACCTCGGAGGGACCGTAGCCAGACAGTCCTGCTTCTCCCGTTTGAGTCTGGGTCCCTAGAGACTCGCTGGAGCTCAGAGTCTGAGGCTCCCTCCGGATTGAAACAGACAACCGCGCCCTCAGCCACCAGCCCCTGCCGTGCGCACTCCGCACCTTAGTATTTTACTTCAGCACTGCGCCTCCTCTGATTCTCGGTTCCTCCTAGTTGTAGAACTTCCACTCAGCCAGCCTTCCTGTGGTTCTGGATGATGTCCGTTCCGTCTTTTAGTTGTATTTTTGAAGTGGTTGTTCGAGGCAGCAAACTCCGGCGTTAACCTATGCCACCATCTTGGTTCTCCCCTGTTTCCCATTTTCTGATGTAACTTCAGAAGGCTAAGATTCTTTACTTCTACCTGGCTCTATCCACTGAGCCAAACCGGCTAGGGTACTTGTTTCCCATTTTCTGATGTCCACTGGTGGTCTGCTCCCAGCCACATTGGAAGCTTTATTTTATTAATTTATTCTTTAGCTATATAACAATAATTTTGAAGTTAAAATTTAATTTTCAAAATATTCAAATTTATAAGTTACTAAGAGTATAGGTATAGCATGAAAGTTCCCACCACAAAAAATTATTTTTGTACCTTTGTGTGGTGATGGATGTTAACTAGACTTATTGTGGTGATTTCTCAATATATACAAACATTGACTTATCATTCTGTACACCTGAAACTAATATGTTATATATCAATTATATCTCAATAAAAAAAGGTGCAGAAATAAAAAAAAAGATATTCAAATTCAGGAGAATATTTACACATAAAATGTGTACATATCAAACAAAAACATCACATCTCACCTCACAGTTTGCACTCTGATTCACTGATTTAAACTTAAAAAATAAAAACTCTATGCAGTTACTGAAATCACTCAAATTCTATTTCTTTTCTTTAAAAAATCATGGTGTTGTCATTGTTTTAAAAATATATATATTTAAATTGTGGTAAAAAACATAACTTTTACTATCTAAATTAGTTTTAAGAGTATAGTTCAGTGGTAACTATATACACAATGTTGTGCAACAGATCTCTAGAACTTTTTTATCTAGCAAAACTGAAGCTCTACCCACTGAATAACTCAATATATCTTCCTATCTCTAACCCCTGGCCACCACAATTCCACTTTATGTTTCTATGAGTTTGACTACTTTAGATACCTCATATAAGGGGAATCAAACAGTATGTCTTTTTTTGTGACCAGCTTATTTCACTTATGAGGTCCTTGCTCTTTGTGCTCCAAAATCCTTTTCCAAGTAAGAATACCCTTTTAATTTTTCTGATTACAGTGCCATAAGCTCATACAAAAGCACTGCAATATAAAAAATTTCTCTAGCTGCTCTGTCTGTGGAATAGCCTACTCTCTGATTCACTTCTTCACTAATAAACCCTTTCACTTTAAATTCTAAAAAAATAAAAAGTTTCTCTATTAATTCCCCATCCCTCAAATCCCTTAGTTAACTTTTATACACATATCCATGTGAACACATAAAATATCTATCTATGCAAATACATTTTATTTAATCTATTCCCTACCAACAGACGTTTAGAAGTGTTTTCAATATTTTGCTTAAAGAGCCACATTGTTATGAACACCACTGTAGATTTATCTTTACACTAGAGGCCCAGCGCACGAATTCGTGCACCAGTGGGGTCCTTCGGCCTGGCCTATGGGACTGGGCTGAAACCGAATCTCCAACATCCCCCGAGGGGTCCTGGATTGCAAGAGAGCGCAGGCCAGGCTGAAGGAACCCACTGGTGCACGATCAGGACCAGGGAGGGATGCGGGAGGTTGGCCAGCCAGGGAGGGATCACAGGAGGGCTCCAGGGCATGTCGGGCCCCATCAGCCGGACCCCAGCAGCAAGCTAACCTACCGATCGGAGCATCTGCACCCTGGTGGTCAGTGCACGTCATAGCGAGCGGTTGAGTGGACTTAGCATATCATTAGCATATTACGCTTTGATTGGTTGGACGGCCGGCCAGATGACTGGATACTTAGCATATTAGGCTTTTATTACATAGGATAATCCAGTCACTTTTAGATTTCTAGAACTGAATTGCTAAATTTAAAGGCATGAACTTTTATGCAAGGTTTCTGTATTGTATTGCTAAACTAATCCCCAAAAAGGATACATTTATTACAATCCTAAAATCTTCTATGAAATGCTTATTTCAAAACTATGCCAAATCTGATCATTATTAACCTCTGCAATTTTATTTTATATTATGTCTTTGATTATTAATGAAATTAAGTACATTTTCAAGCTGCTGGCCATTTGTATTCCTTCTTTTGTAAATTGATACATTTTATGTATTATGCCCCCAATTATTTTTTCACTGTCTTTTATACAGTACAAATACTAATCTTTTAAATGTTAGAAAAAAAGGCTAAGATTCTTTACTTCTACCTGAGCAAAAAACATGTCTTTGTGTTTTAAACATGTCTTATTAAGGGCTTCTTTTCTGACATATTATAGTTTTACATGTTTAAATAATCAAATCGAAAAAAAAATTAAATCTCTTAATCTTTTTTTTATGGTTTCTTGCTTAGTGTCACATTTAAATTCTTAATTACTAGTGTCATTTATATGGTAAAAGTATTACCATACAACAGCTTAATGAGAGCAAATCATAATAACCCATGTAACAAAAGCCCCATTTTTGAAGTAATAATAGTATTATGATAAAGTACTTCAAATTCTCTGTGATAAAATTTATTAATTTTCTTTAAAGATATATCCTGAAGGCAGACAGCTTGAGCTTCACATGCAATTCAGAATTTTCAAGATTGTTGAAAAGTCCTTTAGAGATACTAAATTTCTAAACAAATATGAAGAAAATTAAAAAGGCCTATGGCCTTTTCCAGAACATAACTGCATTTTTAAAAAACTAAAATCTGGGTCTGATAATTTATGAATATTCTTTAGATACTTTTCTTTGCTGAAGGGTACTATTCTATTTTTGTTTTTCTTTTCAACTTTGAAGTCTTATTTACATGCAAGAAACTACATCCACCTTAGAGTATACAGTTTGATGAGTTTTGACAGTTGTGTATATCCATAAATTCACTACAATCAAGATTCAGAACATTTTCACTGCCTCTAAAATATTCTTTGCGCACCTTTCCAGTCCTTCCACCCCAGATACCAGCAAACCACTGGTAAGTCTATCCCTAGCATGAAGGTACAGTGTGCAGTAACTGTCTTTCATGGATAAATATAAACACAAAAAGTAATACCTAGAAAATAATACATACTGCAAAATCCAAAAAATAAAGGTTTTACCTGAGTTTCTTTCTTATTGGATCCCTCTTCTGTATCTGATTGTTGCTCTTGTTCATTTTCATCGCTCTAAAATAGATAGTCAATTTCAAACAGTTGATATTTACATACTTTAGAGCTTTTCTGATTTAAAATGGCCCTTGAGAAAGATCTACCAGGGAAATAAATAAAAAAGTACACTGATTTTTAAATGGACATTTTTTCTACCCTATTTTTCCGGCCTATTTGTCAGCATGGCATCATCCAAGTAGTTTAGCATACATGGTGAAGAAAGGCAATCTACCTAACAACCTCATAATAGGAATGAGGAAGCCAGAGGCCTAGCATGAGGAAGGAGATAATCCATTTTATATTGTAACTAGAGGCCACGGCAACTCAGCACTGACTGCAGGACTGACTTCCAGTCAGTCGAGCCTTCGGTCGTTTTGGATGGTACAGACCCTGGGTTTTTATATATTAGGATAGTACTGCATGTACTTCAATCATCAATATAAGTACTATTTAGTCATTCAACTATAATGAGGCAACAAAAATAGTTAAGTGATGATCTTAAGCAAGAAAAGCTGCATTCTATAAGCCCCGCAAGATTTATTCAACAGTGCTAATATGTTTAGGTCGTTTATCTATCTGGAAATTAGTTTGGAGTTTATAATACACCAAACAGAAAATCAGTTTCAGCATATTAAAAACCTAGAATCCCAGACTATGGGAATATCCTATTAGAAGGTCTTGAACATCTCAACAAACCTTAAAGGGTTGAAAGAAAAGGGAAATTTGCATTCAAACATATCTGTCTTAGGCTCACCATAAAAACATCACAGGCTTTACAATTAGATCACTCAAGAGTCACACTGGTATAGCTATTTTTAGCTATGTGACTTAGGGCAAACTTATTTTAATTTCTCTGAGCTGCAGTTACCTTACACATAAAAGTAAGGAAATAAACTTTATAGAATTGCTGTGAGGATTAGTGAGAATCTGAACAAGCTATCATTTTGGTAACTAGTAAAAAATTATATGTGAACACCAGGCTGGGAACAGGAGAAATCAATGCTGCTGCTGCTATTATTACTAATTAATATATAAATATTTTAATTCCATATCATGGACTAATTGTCTTTATACATTGCAGCTTCATGGAAAAACACAGGAACTGAAAATTAAAAAAGGGGGAAAGCTCCGAGGTCCTGAAAAGTAGTAGCTAAAAAAAAGGAACCTACTAATACAACAGAGCAAAAAGCTGCCCAAGTGCACACTACCCTTTCTTTTTGTATGTTGTATGATAGAGGTGTGGCTATGAAGGGGAAAGGAGGGCTCTGCTTTGCTGGCTGATTAGAACACAATTCAATGCAGACTCAAATTAAAAAGACAAGTGTTGCCAATATGGATTTCAGGAAGGATCCTTATAATGCCAGAAACTGGAGTTGTAAGGAGGGCTGGTCTGAATAACAGTGGGGGAAAATAAATACTATACTGTAATAAATACAGCTTTGCCTATTAAACTACTAACATGTAGTTTCTTAGTTATTCAGAAGAAAAAAGAATTTTAAATAGTAAGTTATTCTGTCAGGGTGCTAAGACTGTGGGATTTTATTTTACTGTTATTAAAATGTTACCAGGCAGTCAATTAAAATCAACCATACATTATATACTTCCTGATGGAGGCTAAAAATACCTTGCCAGCCCTGGCTGGTGTGTCTAGATAGTTAGAGCGTAGGCCTGTGCACCAAAGGGATTTCGGGTTCGATTCCTGATCAAGAGCATGTACCTGGGTTGCAGGTTCGATCACCATACCCCGTTGGGGTGTGTGCAGAAGGCAACTAATGGATGTCAATGTTTCTCTCTCCCTCCCTTCCACTCTCTCTAAAAACCCAATGGAAAAAATATCCTCAGGTGAGGATAAACAAACAAAAAAACCTTGCCAAAGGAATACTGAATCAGAATCTGATCAATTCTCTACCAGTTGATGGGAAATAGGAAAAACTACACTTCAAGAATATGAGAATCCAGTTCATTACAAAGCAATTATAAGGGGGAAAAAAAGGGATGAAGGGAGAAACTTACTGATTAAAAGAAACATTAAAGAGATAATCATCATGTATGGTCCTAGTTGAGTCCTAATCAAACCAGCAAAGTATAAAACTACAACAACAAACCATTTATAGCATATATGAATTAAATTTATATTAAAACTGACTGAATATTCAATGTTAAGGATTTAGTGTTTATTTAACAATAAGTCTAATCTGGTAATGTGCTCATTATGTCATAATATTGTGGTTACTATTTTTAATTATTTTTATCCCTTAAAAATATATACTAACATTTTTACAGATAAAATGATATGTCTAAGATTTTCTCAAAATAATATGGGAGTTGGAGAAGTGGTGAGGAATTAGCTTAAATAATGGATAGTTGGGGTGGGATCATTATACTTTTGCATTATTTTTGTATGGTTGAATTTTTCTATATTAAAAATTAAATGAGTCTGGCCAGTGTGGCTCAGTGGTTGAGTATTGAACCATGAACCAGGAGATCACGGGTTCCGATTGCCTGTCAGGGCACTTGCCAGGTTTCGGGCTCCATCCCCAGCAAGGGGCATACAGGAGGCAGCCGATCAATGATTCTCTCTCATCATTGATATTTCTATCCCTTTCTCTCTCTCTCCCCCTTACTCTCTCTAAAATTAATAAAAATATGTATTTTTTTAAAAATTGAAAGAAAAAAAGGGAAAAATCAAGGTAAAAAAATCAAACAAACAAAAAATAAGATAAAACAAATTATATTTGTCCTACTACAGTTGTACATTGTATTGAAATAGTATAAATTTCTCCTTAACTGAGCTAATTCAGTTCTTTTTTCTCCTGCATATGAACAGCAATGCCAGGCATACAATTAGGAATCAGCAAAGAAATGAAATTCTATAGGATCGTTATAATTTGGTAAGTAAAGCACTGCTTCTAACCAGCATCATTGGATGGAAATAACAGTTATGTATTTATCTTATAATCATGTTCATAAAATGGGATTAAATGTAAAGCATCTTTCAAGAACCTCTAAGATGAGAGCAGTTTAGTCATTATACAATAATCAATAGACGTATGCTGAGCTGCAGCTATTATTTTTATTACAAAAGAGCTCCTGCTTTTAACACAAAAAAAATCTTAGTAGTCATTAACTACCCTTTATAAATTTTCCTATTTCATAACTTGGCTTAACAACACATAGTGATGATCTAAAGCAGCGGTTCTCAACCTGTAGGCCGCGACCCTTTGGCAGTCGAACGACCCTTTCACAGGGGTCGCCTAAGACCATCCTGCATATCAGATATTTACATTATGATTCATAACAGTAGCAACATTACAGTTATGAAGTAGCAACGATAATAATTTTATGGTTGGGTCATAACATGAGAACTGTATTTAAAGGGCCAGAAGGTTGAGAACCACTGATAGCAACTGGTTGACTGTCTCCCCCCTGGTGGTTAGTGCACGTCATAGCAAGTGGTTGAGTGGCCATAGCATATCATTAGCATATTACACTTTGATTAGTTGAACAGCTGAACTTTTATGTACGTTTATGAACTTCTATTTCATAACTTGGCTCAACAACACATAGTGATGATCTAAACAGTATATAAACTGAGGCATGTAAGATATTATTAGTATGCACTTTGGAAAAGAAGCATACTAGTCTGGCCAGGTAGCTCAATTGGTTAGAGCGTTGTCTTGATATGCCAAGGTTGTGGGTTCATCTACAATCAGGACATATACAAGAATGAACCAGTGAATACATAAATAAGTGGAACAACAAATCAAAGTTTCTCTCTCTCCCTACCTCCTCCCTAAAATAATTTAAATAGGATTTGAAAAAAGAAGAAGAAGAAGGAGGAGAAGGAGAAGGAGAAGGAGAAGCATACTATCAGGAAATTATATTTTAATAGGTTCTCACATCTTGTGTCCAAAATGAAACTCCAGTAGATCTTCTTTTCTCTCTTGGTCGCCGTCGCTCCCTGATTGACTTAGGCTGTGATTTATCCTCTCCTTCTTTCTCCTCTTCTCTCTTTTCTCCTTCTGTTAAGGATTACAATGCACCACATGGTAGCAATGTATCTTGACAGTATTTTGCAAGGCAAATGTAAAAACAATTCCAAGTCAACCTCCTTTGTGAAGCCTTCTAAAATTCTCTAATCATTATCAAATTTTGCCCCTTCCTATAACACCTGGTTTAAACATATATGTGTATTTCTCTTCAGATACATTCATCAGGATCAAGACAAGAACTAATTTTAATTACTTAATTTTCCTAGTGCCTAAACAAGTTTTGCTCAAAAGATATACTTAGTAATATTTGCTGATCAGAAAATAATTAAATCCTAAGAAGATTCAATTGGGGCTCTTCTGGTAGGAAGATGGTTATTATACCCAAAGTTAACACTTCAAGAAAACAAACAAACAAACAGTTCTTAATGATGGGATAGCTAGCTAGTAGGCATTATAAAACTTTATCAGTTTCTGCTTCTACTATTCCCAGTCCTCATTCAGCAGAATGCAGTATTCATTTCATTTCTATTAGACAGCATCTAAGAGAAAATCAATTTTTCTGGAAAAAATATTTATCTTTCTTTAAAAAAAATCAATGTAAAAAAATATTAGTCTTAAAATTTGTTTCCTTTCTGGGACAGCTAAAATGGCTTCAGACATACATGCTTAGGGAATACTAGGGCCTTTGAATATGCTTTAAGAAGTACACATATATGGAACAAAAAAAAATGATTTTTAAAAGGCTCCTTGTATCATTAGCAAAGAGTCACAATAAAAGACAACCCAAAATTATAGTATTCAGAGGAGTTTTAAAAATTATTTTTGGAATCAGTTTAGAGCAAAGATCTTAAATTCCAATGCCTGTAGTGGCAATCCAGGTAATGAAAACGTACAAAGGGGCCAGGAGGGCACTTTTCCAGGGGGGTGGAGGGCTGCTATTATTTGGCTCTAGCCAATTGATGACATGTGAAAATTCAGACCAAGTGATGCCAAATCTTTTAAATATTCAATAGACAATGGAAAGCTGAACTATTATGCAAATATACATAATTTTAAATGTTGGCTCAAAATTTTTATAAACATTACTAGAGGCCTGGTGCACAAAATTCATGCACTCAGGGGTGAGGGGAGTATCCCTCAGCCTGGCCTGCGCCCTCTTCGCAGTCTGGGAGCCCTCGGGAGATGTCCGACTGACGGCTTAGGCCCGCTCCCCATGGGACATCCTTAGCGTTGCCATGGAGGCGGGAGAGGCTCCCGCCACTGCCACTGCACTCGCCAGCTGTGAGCCTGGCTCAGGGCTTCTGGCTGAGTGGCACTCCCCCTGTGGGAGCACACTGACCACTGGAGGGCAGCTCCTGTGTTGAGCGTCTGCCCCCTGGTGGTCAGTGCGCGTCATAGGACCGGTCACTCTGCCATTCGGTCAATTTGAATATTAGCCTTTTATTATATAGGATGTGCACCTCTCAACTTAGTGGATCAAAAAACCAAAATATCTCAATGACCAACAAAAAAGCAGCTGGAAATTAGGAAAAACTAATTTTCTGAAGCATGTATCTTACATAACTACTGCTATAATCTCATGGCTAAAACTGTGAAATTTTGCTTTTAAAACATAAAATGCCTATAATTAGAAATAATCTTATTTAGTACCCATCTCTGATTTAAAGTATAAATTAATTAGAATTTAAATAGAAAGTTTATATGCAATAATAGGAAATGTTAATATTGAGCATCAGGATGCCAATATAGCTGAAAAAATCTATTTCTTGAGAAATAAGCATAAAAACTATTTTGTTTTAGCAGGGACATTATATGTGTTAAGTGATTTTAGCTTAAATCAATTTCACAAAATCATGTAAGAGACATGATACACATAACAGACAATAAATAAATACAAGCACTCATAAACTCATAAACAGTTCTTCTATACTGACTTTTCTACACTGGTAGATACAAAGATATTTGTGGCATCTCAGGTTATAAAGATGTGTATCAATGCCAGTTCACATAATTTTCTTTTGATTTTATACTCTTCTCACTCCCAACCATCTTATCAGGCTCCCAGTTTGGAATGTTGTTTCTTTTCTGTTGAAATATTAATTAGAGCCATAACCGGTTTGGCTCAGTGGATAGAGTGTCGGCCTGTGGACTGAAGGGTCCCAGGTTCGATTCCGGTCAAGGGCATGTACCTTGGTTGCAGGCACATCCCCAGTCCGGGGTGCGCGGGAGGCGGCTGATCGATATTTCTCTCTCATCGATGTTTCTAACTCTCTATCCCTCTCCCTTCCTCTCTGTAAAATATCAATATATTTAAAAAAAAAGAAAAAAAGAAATATTAATTAGAAAAACCAATTCAAATGATTTGAAGGAAACAAAGTTTTTTCAAAAATTTGGTCTTCTTACCTCTTTCATTTTCTTTTGTTAATCCTCGTGAGTAAGCAGAAGTTATACCTACAAGGCTATTTGGCCTACTTAGTTGACTTGAAGCATAGAGTGAACTGCTCATGGTAGAAAGTGAGGAGGATGGAGTGGTTGAACTTGAAGTTGATACTGATCTGTAACGCTGATAAGTCTGTAAAATATTAGATTTGAAATCCATTTAAAATATTAAACACACTTAAAAACATAGAACACTTAAATTTATTTCAATGAAAAAGTAATGTTCTACTCATGTCAAAATAATTCGGCTATCTATTAAAACCCTTTTGAGTATTTTGTATATGGTTTGCTGGCATACAAATCTCCCTTGGATTTTGAAAATCACAGAAATTATTCCTACCATTTTACCTAGCTGTGTCATTGGTATACTATTTACCTCATCATATGTTCTGGAGTACTTTTGCTTATATTCATCTTCTCGAGAGGTTTCTGACTCCTTTTTTTCTTCTTGCTTCTCTTTATCTTGTTTTTCTTTTTCCTCTTTTTCTTTTTCTTCATTTTCTTGTTCTCTGGTTCGAATAGAACGACTTCTTCCTATTGTTTTTTCAGCTTCCTGAAGATCAGTCAATGTCACCCCCTGTACATAAAAATGATAAATTTAATTATGAGGCATTAAAGCTCACTTTGAAGAAATACTGTAAGTAAAGGAAATGTGAATTAAAAGTCAAATATGCATGTTTGAAATTGGTTTGCAAAATGAAACAATTTCTACTTAGCAATTCACATTCATTCTATGAACAATCATCAGAAACAAGCATAATAAAAGCAGTAAAAAAATAAAATGTGTAAGAAATTGTCTCTATATCCAACTAATTAACCAAATAGCATGGATGACAAAAATACCATTATGAATATAAATATTCCCAAAATTTCAGCAAATGAAGAAAAAGCCAAAAAATCAGTTTATATATCAAACTTATATGTATTTATGGTTTTATATATGTATATACCCACAGAGATTTCAGTAAAAAAATAATTTTGAAGGTTAAGCCTTGAAGAACAGGTCAGATTTTAAGAAGTAAAAGTATAAAGACAAAAAAATATGTTAATATTCTAGCAAATAGTTTAGCTTGATATGTGAGTAATGGTAATGCTGAAATAGCTGACCCAGGACTTTGGTGCTCAACTGGGGGAAAAGAAAGACACAAAGGGATATATGGAATATAATTACAGTGGCAAGGAGGAGGTAATGAGATGATAACCAGTCTGAGTGTCATTTTTCTCATACTTGCACAGCAATTATTTAATATACCAAATAGACCCATTTCCCCAAACTCCAAATATTCTTGGAATTCTTTAGTAATTATTAGAAATCACATATGATTAATTCATTTTAACACAGATATTCTGTGCCAGATATCACAATAAAAATAAAAAAATACTCAAAGAGATACAAGGCATATGCTAATTAGATAAAATACAATATTAACAGTGTAATCATATAAAAAAATACTATGAGAGGGGTACTAAAACAACTTTTAAAAATATTTTTACTGATTTTTAGAAAGAGAGGAAGAGATGGAAACATCAATGTGAGAGTGAACCATCAATCAGCTGCCTCCCGCATACCTCTAGGGATAGAGCCCAAGACCTAGGCATGTGCCCTGACCAGGAACCAAACTGGCAACCTTTTGGTGCAAGGGACGATGCCCCACCAACTGAGCCACACTGGCTAGGGCTAAAGCAACTTTTATCTTTAAAGATTTACTCACATTATATAATGACATGAATATATTTACAGCACAGTAAAAAAGGAAAAGGTAACTTATTTTAAAATTTCATATATTACAAACATTAAATATACCTGTGTTGACCTTCTAGACTGTCTTGCTTGTCTAGATCTTGCTTTTCTTTGGGATTCAGACTCTTCATCTCTAACAGGAGTGAGGTATGATCTACAGTAATATATAATAATCGTTAGTTGGAGATACAATAACTGTGAATGCTGTTACATATGAATGTGTGAGTGAAACATACAAGCTTAGCATTTTTAATATATTTTAAGAAAATTAGTCTTCAGAAAATGGTTACATCCACTCTGAAATTCAACAATGCAATCTGATAATCTTTTAGATTACATAGAACTAATCATATTAACATGTCATATTTTTCAAATTCTTCCTAACTACAGATTTTAAAAGAACAACTATCTCCTTAGCCCCTTTTTGATTCCCTACAACACTTCCTAAGGTCATATCTCAAGTTACTGGCTAAACTCTAGACTGTCTATGCCTATATGGTACAATGGGTAGGACTGAATGCAACCCTCAGGATACAGGATGACTAGTGAGTAAGCAGCACTTCCTGTACTCATGTCCTTGCACATTTATTAATAATGTTTTTTTGGCAGATCCATACTCTTGTTCACAATATAAGTACTCTAAAAATTCAAGTGGTTTTATACATGAACTTCTTTAAAATCAGCATTTCTCCTGGGTAATTGATTTTCTGATATAGAGAACTTAGCATTTATTTTCACTAAATCTCATCTTAAAAATCTAAGCCTATGTTCCATTCTGTCTTAGGACATGCATAATTTCAAAAGCATGCAATCTATGCTGTTAAATAATTAAAGAGTTAAGCAAATATAAGACAGAGTCTTGCTAAACAACAATAAAAAAACTTCCCTCCAATGACTAGTATTACTTTAGTTTTCTTTTTGTATTGCAGGGCTCTGTCTCATAATTTTCATTCTGTCTATACATCAACTCCCTAGAGTTCTAAGTTTTTAAAAATTAATTAATTAATCTTCACCCAAGGATATTCTTATGGATCCTAGAGTGAGGGGAAGGGAAAAGAAACAGGTAGAGAGTGAGAGTGAGAGTGAGGGACATAGAGGGAGACAGAGAGAGAGAGAAGAAAGAAAGAGAGGGAAACATTGATGTGAGAGAGAACGTTGAACCTGCAACCCTTCAGTATATGGGACAACACCCCAACCAACTGAGCCACACAGGCCAGGTCTAGAGTTTTAGGTTTTTAGATATAAAAGATACTTCCTATTTTTATAACAATACTAGAGGCCCAGTACACAAAGTTCGTGCATGGGTAGGGTCCCTAAGCCTGGCCAGCAATCATGGCAGATCAGGGCCCTCTGGCTGCCAGCCAGGGACTTCCTTCATTCTGCACCACCCCCTGGTGGTCAGCGCATGTCATAGCAAGCGATCAAACTCTCGAGGGAACACTTTGCATATTAGCCTTTTATATATATAGATGACGAGGAGCTTGTTTGTTGACATTGGTGTTTTAATTTAGAAAATGCTATACATTCTAACATGTCTCCAGGAAGATCACACCATATTGAATGGTTTGAGAAGTACTGAGAGAAGAAAGTGGTTTGTGTTTAATTCAGCATTTAAGTAGGGAATACTGCCTCCCCCGCCTTTCTGGTGGTACAACTATTTTTAAAAAAAAATATATTTTATTGATTTTTTTTACAGGGAGGAAGGGAGAGGGATAGAGAGTTAGAAACATCGATGAGAGAGAAACATCGATCAGCTGCCTCCTGCACACCCCCTACTGGGCATGTGCCCGCAACCAAGGTACATGCCCTTGACCAGAATTGAACCTGGGACCCTTTAGTCCACAGGCCGATGCTCTATCCACTGAGCCAAACCGGTTAGGGCGATGGTGGTACAACTATTGAATGTGAAAAAGTGCTCCGTAAGACAACAGCTTGGAAATATAGTCCAATGACTATCTCTGCCTCCATTCATTTAAAACTTCTTTATGCACCAACTAACCCTATTCAATTTATTGCTTTTTGTACTTCTACCAAATGAGGAGAAAAAAAGTAACAAAAGGAGGTGAAACCTAAATGTGATGGGAAATCCGGTTAAGCAAAAATTTACAGCAGCCCATATGGCTGCATACCACTTTAGCATTTCATGAGCTCCTATAAAAGTAAACATGAACACAACGCACTGAATTCTAACTACTATTATTTACATGGTCAAAGTTTTCATATTTAATTTTAAATAGGGTAATATGCATTGCCACTTTGCCCTTTTAACCCCATGACAAATCACTAACCAACCATCACACTCCCTTCTAACTAGCCAAGATTCTTTTTAAACAATTTCAAGTGACCATGAAAGTTAATAAATCTATTTATCATATCCAGTTTATTATATTCAGGTTAGAGGGATGAAAGTTAATAGACTTGTAAAATCTGTTCATTTAAATTTCCCATACAACATTTCCCCAAATTAGCATAAAAATCTGGCCTATCAATTTCTAATACATATATTTTCTATATTTGATAGTCTCCATATGATATTCAGTTCCTTTCTCCATCCTTGGAGTGCCTCTACTCTAAGAATAAGATGTAGAGAAGAAAAATAGTTCATATATTTTGTTTTTTTTATTCCAAAGAGCTGATCATCAAAAAGACAGCAGAATACAGCGAGCTCCATTGATGCCTTACTTATTATCCTAGATAATAAAAGGCTAATATGCAAATCGACCGAACGGTGGAATGACCAGTCGCTATGATGTGCACTGACCACCAAGGGGGCAGACGCTCAATGCAGGAGCTGCCCCCTGGTGGTCAGTGCACTCCCCCAGGGGGAGCGCTGCTCAGCCAGAAGCTGGGCTCGGGCTCACTGCTGGCAAGCACAGTGGCGGTGGCAGGAGCCTCTCTCGCCTCCACGGCAGTGCTAAGGACCCCCAGGGAGAGCAGGCCTAAGCCAGCAGTCAGACATCCTCTGACGGGTCCCGGACTGCGAGAAGGCATAGGCTGGGCTGATGTTGTGCACTGGGCTTCTAGTGATACCATACTGTCAGACTGTATCTCTCTCTTTTTTTAAATCCTACCAGAGGATGTGTTTTTTTAATTGATTTTAGAGAGAGAGGAAGGGAAGGAGAGAGAAAAAATTGATGTTAGAGAGAAACATCAATCAGTTGCCTCTACTACGAGCTCCAACTGGAGATTGAACTCGCAGCCTACGTATGTGCCCTGACCAGGAACTGAACCCACAGCCTTTTGGTTCATCGGACAATGTTCCAACCAACTGAACCACCTGGCCAGGGCAGACTGGCTCTTTTATATAACAACATAGGATATATAAGTTTATTACTTAGTAGTCTTACACTGCTTACAATTTTCTGAGCAACGGAAAGGTTGTTATTTTTAAAGTAAAACTTTTCTTTTCCAATAAATGCAATTATTCCATATATATTTTTTAATTCACTGGCATTTACTGCCTGAAAAACTTATATTTATTTATAATGTTTACATTTTGGCTAGTCAAACAAATTACATCTTTAAAAATCTGTATACCAACCCTTGCTTCACACTTAGCTTTTTTCCTTCCAGAGGGAAGATAAATGGGCAAAGGGAGCTGCCTGAGCAAAAGGAAAATGGTGGAAGAGAGCAGTTATATTGAAGCAACAGTTCAATGTGAATCCGTGCTGCAAATACAAAGTTATTAGTAAGATACTGCTTTTTTTTTTTTTAAATCCTCACCTGAGGATATGTTTCTATGGATTTTTAGAGAGAGAGAAAGAGAGAGGCAGAGAGAGAAACAGAGAGAGTGAGAACCATCAATCAGTTGCCTCCTGTACGCACCCTGGGGATCGAACCTGCAGCCTGGGTATGTGCCCTGACTAGGAATCAAACCCACAACCGTTTGGTGTACAGGACGACCCACTGAACCACCCTGGTCAGGGCAGTAAGGACTATCTTACAGTTTGAAAAGACTATGAAAAATTAGAAATACTTAAACAATAAAAGAATTTGCTATCATGCTCCATTTATCTAAAGCTAGCTTCTCTACTCCACCTTCCCCAAATTAATCCTTTGGAAATCTTAACTAATAAAAACAGGACTCCTCACCCAATTAGATCAATAAAAATAGGGAAATTCTAAAATACGGTGGAATTTAATAGTGTTCATGGTAACTTTTCATAATATCCAAATGTACATAAGTAATAGTACCTAAAGTAGCATAAATGTGTTGATTTATTTGTTTTTAGCCACCATATATTCTTAAATCATCATATATACATTTTGGGGAAAAATTTTTAACCATCTACATTTCAAAAAAATTAATGAAATTTAATTAAAAGACAAACAGAAGAGGCCAACAATGTATTCAAAATTGCAAACAAATACTTGACATGAAACAAAACACAAACATCAATATTACTGCAAACATCATTGAAACAAGGTAAGACAAATTTTCTGTAAGAGACCAGGAAAAATGTCATTAGGCACATTTTGTTTCTAATGCTATTAGAATCTGCTCTGTCCTTACAATATCGCCAAATATTTAATTCTCAATCTTTAATGTCTTCTAGGATTAATCCTAAAAAGTTGAAACTCAACTTTCTATAACAACATAAAAAAATTTGAGATTAAGAATTATAATTTGTTCTTAAACAACATATGATTCTAGGTATATATTCATTAGATATTGTCACTGAAGAATTTTTAAAAGCATGCAATGCTACAGTTAAAAAGGATTCTGGAAGTTAAAAATTATGTAAATCAAATACCTCAATTTACAGAAGAAATTCTGCCCCGTAGAAAATTCTAACTTTAGGATTAAGGCAGAACAAGGAATAAAAAAAACCAAAGACTCCTAACCCTTTCTCTCCTTGGTGACTCCACCCCATAAAAGCAAAACACTCAAATTTATTTTTACTTAAGAGAATGATGGATGCCTATGCCTCTCTAATTTCTGTTGGCTGATGGTCTTATTAAGAACACTTCAAATAACCCAAACTGACTTAAATTCATAAAAAAATAAAGAAGGAATAATTCAAATATGATATGACCTATATAGGTACTCCAATCAAAAAATTCAAACCACTTGTAATGGCATTATTAAATTGCATTACAAAAATATATGAAATGTAAATTTAATGACAGAAACTAAAGATGCAATGATAGGAAAGAAAATATTTAACATTAAAAATAACATTTTGTTACTTTTTATATGTTCACCACAAATATTACTGCAAGAATCTTACTGTTAGGATGCACTATGAGGCACCAAAGACAAAGGCTGTATAAAACTGTCCATTTATGAACACTATGTGTCAGAAATAAAACAAAGTTAACCTGGTCGGTATTTTACAAAAAAATATCAGTTATGTAGCTAATTAAATTCTGCAAGAGTGAAATATAAAAAAGGTTACACTTAGCTTCCCACTTTCCTTCTTTCTCAAGAGGAAAAACAAAATTCAAAGCTGGACCTGTCCAGTGTAGTTCAGTGGTTGAGCATGGACCTATGAATCAGGAGGACCTATGTCTGAGTTGCTGGCTCGATCCCCAGTGGGGAGCATGCAGGAGGCAGCCAATCAATGATTCTCTCTCATCATTGATGTTTCTATCTCTCTCTTCCTTTCTCTTCTGCTCTGAAATCAATAAAAAGCATATATATGTTTTAAATTCAAAGCTAGGGACTATGATATAGCAGAAAGAAGACTACTGATTCTTCTGTAATCTTGGGTGCAGCTTTAGCTCTCACACTAACTAAATAAAAGTGGAAAAGTCACTTATTTCTGGATCTCAGTTTCCTTCTGTAAATTGAGAAGATATCCTTTCCACATCTATGATTCCACACCACTGACAGAACACAAAATAAATTCATAGCTTCTAAAAATATTTAATTAATGAGTGCCTTCTATATACCAGAATTAAAACTAAGTGAATGAATTAAAGTTAAAATTATTTGGCTTATACATATGCACAAGAAGCCACTTTTCACCAAGAGAATCTTAAAATGGAATTCTCAAAGGTAACAGCAAAAACCGTTTAACATCCATCAGATTTCTTAAAAATGAGGGGAAACAATGAGAAGAATAAAAAAAAACCTGTTTTTGTCATGTTGCATCTGGTTTTCTTTTAAATATATTTTTATTGATTTCAGAGAGGGAGGGAGAGGGTGAGAGCAAGATAGAAACATCAATGATGAGAGAGAATCACTGACTGGCTGCCTCCTGCATGACCCCTACTGGAGACCAAGCCAGCAACCCAGGTATGTGCCCCTGACTAGAATCGAACCTGGGACCCTTTAGTCTGCAGGCCAACACTCTATCCACTGAGCCAAACCAGCTAGGTGCATCTGGCTTTCCATGAGTATGATTATGTGTGGATAGATCTTCATTACAAAAATATTTTGAATGAAACCAGCCATTAAAAACAGTAAGATGGCTAAGTAAACAGACAACTGTTTGTCTCAAAGCCTTTAAACAAAACCATCAATTCTGTTCTGGGTGGGTTAGCAAGCCTGAATGCTAATTAATGGCTAACTATATCAATTTTCCTAGTTCTGAGCTGATATAGATTACTTCCTTTATTATCCTAATGGAGAGATGGTGGTCAACTTCACAAGGTTACAGAAACAAAACAAAACAAAACAAACAACTTTCATCACTGGGCAAGATATAGCAGCAGTTCTATTAGGACCTTTACACACCTGCGTCTCTCCCTGACCTCTGATGTGGAGGAGACAGTGCCAGCAGTAGTTGTAGTCAGGGTTGTGGTAGAGGCTGCAGCATTTACAACAGTTGGAGCAACAGGAATGGTCACTGCCGTAGGAACACTGTCCTTTTCTTTTTCAGTACTATCCTCAGCCCACAAACGATTTGAGGTACTATAGCATCACAAGCAGCAACACAAAAAGAGAAAAGGAAAACAGCTAAACAATGAAAGCACTTTCTAGCAGCTGAAAACATGTGACTACAGGGATGGATTTTTTTAAAATACAAGGCAAGACGTTTTTTAACTATGAACCAAAAAGCTCAACCAGAGCTGTCAAAGAGAGAAATTTGTATTTTAAGCAGCCTAATTCAAGGAAAGTTTGTAATTCAGGAATCTAATTTATTTCCCCAGACATGCATCACAGCAACTTTTTGGAACCAATTTTTGTTCGTAAATGATTTTAACATGGTAAATGAAAAAATCCAGAGCCCCACAATTTTCTAAACAAAAACGCATGCACATACGTAAGCACATAGTAAGCCTGAACACAAAGTGTATCTGTGACTCACCTGCTTTGTGTGCCTGCTGAGGAAGAACCCGTTGTAATCTTTGTAGTAGTGCTTGTGCTGGAAAGCAGGCTTTTCTGAAGCCCAGCTGCAGAGGTAACTGTTGGTGTTGATGTGGTGCTTGGAACACTAGAACTAATCAAATCATCTTGTCTTCTACCAAAGGAGCAACTAAAGGAAAGAGTCATATCTCTATAGGATGTGTTTGTATGTGTATTCTATAGTCAATGTCTATACATTTTAAGATTCACAAGGCTAGGGGAAATCTAAAAAACTGTGTTCCTAAATACACCACCAGCTCCAGCACCAAGAGTTGCACCTACAACTTGCTAGAGTTTAGATAATTTCACTAAGTTGGTAGTGCATCATTTTACTGCCTCCCCCCCCTCCTTCAACAAAATGCAAAGATGATCTGATCTGATATTTTACATTATCTGGAACTGTTCCAGACCATAAGGTCATGTCTGTCTGGGTCTGAGAAAAATACTGTGGTTTGGATTTACTCAAGGAAAGTTAAGACTTTGACATTTTTGAAGAAAACTGTTTCAGCAATGGGTCACATCCTTAGGAGTGATCCATGCCTTATTATATTTCTTTGTCTTTTACTCTATTTTTTGGTTGCTTTTAGCCATGAAATAATTATTTACCCCCCTAGCCCCCCATATAATATTACCAACATTCTGATTCAAAACATTTCCATAGCTCTGAGTCCTAAGACAAGTGAAAAATTTCTAGGTCACCAAATAATGACCAGGTCAATTAAGACACTGATCTATTTCAATTGCTCCAGTCAATTATATAAGGAGCTCCTTTTTCAAATGCTACAATCCAAAAGATACTTCATAATATATCAAATTAATCACATATATATATACATATATATATGTATACACACACACACACACACACACACACACACACACACACACACACACACATATATATATATACACACACACACACACACACACACACACACACACACAGCAGGTCCTCAAATAACATCGTTCGCTCAATGTCATTTCATTATAATGTTGATGAGAAGCCGTAGGAACTTAACTCTTATTTATATTAATCAGCCTAAAGTAAAATTGGTTTCATCATATGACATCTTGCTTAAAGTAGCAGAACCTACTGACATTATGTGAGGACTAAATGTAATATAATAGGAAGGCATCAGAAGGTGCAAAGTTTCACTCATTTTAAAATATATTCTGTTTTTCAACGTTTTATTTAAACATCAAATGATATATATTTTTAAAAGCACATTTTCTTATATAATATTAAATTGAGGAATTCAAACCAACTGCCTCATATTTTTATAAAATACATAAAAGTTACTTAAGAATTATATTACTACCTTTTATGATAAGTTGATCCTTCATTAATTGAGCTATTCCTTTTGAGATCATCTTCCCATTTTCTTCTTGTATAGGAACTACTTGTTCGCAAACTTGAAGAGTCTCTGAAAAACAATATACTTCAGATTCTGATAGATAATTTGTAAGTAGGGTTAAGGAAGCTGTACATTAATAAACATTAGTAGAAATAGAAACTAAAAAAAAAAAATCCCTTGGGAAAATACTTTGGAATATTTATTAAGAAGTGGAAGTAATTTTAGTTCTAAAATTCTATCCCTAAGGTATAATGCTATTTATAGGGGGAAAATTAAGATGTTTGCAGACATTTAAATTATGATGACAAAATATTAGAAATTTAAATGTCTATAGTTTTAGGAGGGGAAGTGGTTACTTTAATTCAACAGATCTACGCTATGGAATATTATGTACTGATGAAAAATAATCTAAGATTGCATAGGAGATGTTAGATAAAAAAAAGTCAAGATACAAAATTGGAGGCTTTAACATGATTACAACTATATTAGAAAGCTCACACTCTATCTGCTGAAAAATAGGAGGAAACAAACTAAATTAAATAGGGCATTTTTTCTACCCTTCTTTTTTTTCCCTTTTCTGTATGTTTTACATATTTAGAGAGTAAGTACTACCTTGTGACCTCATTTGCCACCACTGTCCCCTCGCTGTGCTCCACCACATATCTTTTTTTCACTATTCATGAACAGAGCAAGCCAGAACTTCCTCAAGAGTCCTTGGTATTCTATTAGGAATACCCTCCCTCTCTTCCCATAACCCATATCCCACATAATTACAACAACGCTCATGCTTTAACTCTCATGCTAGATAATAAAGACTTTATAGGAAAGACAAAGCAAATCATAATGAATCTACCTGTTTTCTTTCTCTTCGATGTCAGATGTACTGGCTAGTCGTCTTGGTATTGTAGGTGCAACATATGCAAGCCTAGTTCCTTTACTATCTTTCTCCTATAAGACAGAAAAAAAACAACAACATAAAACCCACGAGTGAAAATAAATGTGTGATAATTATAGGTACTGCCAAGAGTATTTATTTAACAGCCATCACAGTTTATTTTATAGTATTTCCATAGCTAAAATCTAAAATTGATACCTATTAATAGTCAAGTACTATAAACACTTAAGGAAAGCCTATTCAAACTAATTTTCTTTTCTTTCTCTTTTGATCTAAAATTAGACAGCATTCTAACATAAGAAAAATTCCTCCACATTTTAATGACTCTTTCTAAAACTACTGTAACAGATTACTTAAAGTAATGTAGTATCAGAAGGTAAACTATCCTTATGGTTCATTAATTAAGTCTTAACACTTATGTTATATAAGGTATTATATAAGACTTAACACTTATGTTATATAAGGTATTATCTTGATATTCTACCCTTTAAAATGTAACAATACAATATTCAAAACAAAATTATTTAAATTATATATAAATATATATCTCCAAGTTTGGTTGAGAGTATTTAAACAATAACATCTGATACATCCCAACTATATTGGCACCCATATATATGTTGGAAACAATAGGGCAATAAATTCATACAAAATAAAAATATTAAAATTACTTGATGCAAAATTCCATTTCTGATACAATAAAACACTCCTAAACAGAGAGAAAAAACTCTATGGAAAAAAAGTCCAAGCACTAAAAATGCAGTAGAAAATAAATAATCTAACTATATAAAATAACACTGAATGAACTGTAGTACATTCCATGTATGCAATATAATACTGCCTTTCAAAATATAGTTATTAAAACTATTCATGAAGACAAAATTGCCTGTGATGTATCAGATGGAAAAGCAGGTAAAAAAGTTGCAGATACTAGATAAATGCAACTTAGGAGTATAATCACATTCTAGAATAAATGTGTTCCTAAACTTTGGAAAACTTATCTAATAAATAAAATAAACTTGCTCCTTGATATATTTTATGGTAAATTCTCAAGTAAGATAAAGAGTTCCTTTATTGAGCGTAGTCTAATCATATGTAATGATTCCATATAGATATTTGTTTAAGGTAGGTACATTTGTATTGACATTAAATCATTAAGTCAGGTGAATTAAGTTGATACATAGATCTAATGATACATAGTAGAAAATCCAAGGGATCTGATGTTGCTAAAAAACAAATCATTAGAGTTTTCATAGAAACCAGATTGTGAATACATTACCTTTTCTTTATTATCCAAAGAGGAGGAAAGCCTGGGACTTGATGCTGAACGCATAACACCTGCAGTGTCTTTTTCTTTCTGAGCCTCTTTAGATGCCGTGATCTCTGCAAGTGCACCATAACTACCAGTCTTCCTAAGTCCTAACCTCCACGATGCAGGAGACTCATCTTTTCTCTCTTCTTCTTTGGAAGAAATTTTTGTAGCTGAGGTTGGAAACTGTTTTTATTATTAAGGAGAAACAAAAAAGAATTATCAAGAGATCATTCCTTAAGCTGGAAATAATAAGTTTACAGAAAAAAAAAGTTTAAAATTAGTTAATAGTTTCAAGAATAACACTTTTACTAAGCAGGTTAATGTCTTAGTCAAAAGTGAAAAGATCTAAAACTGAAAAAGGAATGAACTACCTTTCCAGAAGTTAGATTTAGAAAACACACTGCACACTTAATATCACACAGAAAAATTACGCTGCAAATACGGAGAAAAGAAATGAGCACACCAATAAGGACTTAAAACCATGCATCTTTGGAACCAATATTCATATTAAACTTGTTATGTTGTAACCGAACATAAACCCTTGCACGTTGAAATGCCTCACCATAGATTTTTCTCCCTTACTGGGCACAAGAACAATGCCAGTTTTGCGCAAGCCCTGCCTCCATGATGCGGGATCTACTGATTCCACCACAGGCATGATAGGAGCAATGAACTCATACTAAAGCCAATTAAAATAAGACAGGTAAAGAGATAGATTGAAAGCATGAAAACAGAATAGGAAGTTATGAAAAAAAACCACACTTTTTTCTTTCATAAAAAATTTTTACAATAAGTTAAAACCCAATAAGTGGGTAATAATCCAATCTTTAAAAGTTACTGAAAACAAGTTGCACTTTTAGCATGAAAAAAATCTAAAGACTATAATAAACGTCTAAAGCAGTCAAAGGCACATAGAGCAGATAATATTATAGAATGTGAATGAACAAACTATTTCACTTCAAATTTTTTTAAATTCATTTATATATTTGGGTTAAAAATTTTAAATTCAGCATAATCAATGAAAAAGTAATGTGACATCTTCTAGTTACAATTTTTTTCAGTAATATTTTAATATCATAACCTTATATTTACTGTTTGATTTTTCCATTAAACATTAAACATTTTAACTAAAAACTTTTTTTGGTACAAATATTAATTTCATTTCCAGGGCTTTCTTTCCAACAGTCCTAAAAATGAAACATCTGTTATCTTTAACTAGTTCACATCATCAACTTCACTTACAGAATTTAAATATTCAATCACAGTGAAATATAGATGGTGAATATGCAACTAAATAGTTGCTGCAAGCATAGGATATGACTATTTAAAAAAAATCACTTCTTTCATATTTACTGCCAAAATTTGCTATAATTAGCAGATTAATAGAGCTTGCTGAAGCACCCATGATGACAGAGGGCCATTGCACCAGACAAAACTGTTATAAGATACCTCTGGTACTTCCAGTAGTTAATTCCCATCAATAGGGATGAAAACAGACATGTGATATACAACATTCCCCAAAGTGTGTACTGAGGCATTCCAGGGTGCAGAACAAAATCACAGGAGCACTATGGGATATTTTAAAGTTTTGAAAGAAGCACAGTAACACCTGTTGGACACTGTACAAACTGTCATTATTAACTTATTTGCACTTAACTACTTAATAAATGAAACAAGTATTTCTTTCAGCCAAGTGGCACTGTAAAAAGATAAATTAGTAAGACACTAGGGGCTCCATGAATTGAAAAAGCTCAGGAACCACATGGCAGGCACTGAGGTGACTGGTTATTGATTTCTGAGATTAAAGTTATAGTCCTCTAGAACAGGCGTTGGCAAACTCTTTTCTGTAAAGGGCCAAATTGTAAATTTTAGACTTTGAGACCACAGTCTGTTATAGCTACTCAACTATGTTGTTGTAGCACAAAAGCAGCCATAGGAAATACATAAGTGAAAAATGTGGCTGTATTCCAATAAAACTTTATGTAGAAACACTGAAATTGGAATTTATGTCACAAAATACTCTTTTGATTTCCTCCCCTACAACCATTAAAAAAATTTGGAAGCCATTCTTACTTGTAGGCTATATAAAAGCAGGTAGTGTGGTCCAGCTTTGGTTCACAGACCATGGATACCAATCCCTACCCATGAACCTCCCCCAAACTGGAAACAAATGTTACTTCTCCATGATAAGAAGGTCAGATAGCAGATAACATTTACTGAATGTTGTAATGGAAACAAACATTTAACAAATGTTTATTGGTGTCAGGCCCTAAGCTAAGTGCTTCACATGGGTTATCTCATTTAATTCTTAAAACCACCAAATGAAATACTATTACTATTGTAGAGTTGAGAAAAATGAGGCAGTATTATAAATTCTGAAATAAATATTGGTTGCACTATAATGACTGACATACTTCCATTCTGTCCAACATGAATTTGCTTTTAAGTTCTGGTGTATATATTCAAAAGCACCTTTCAATTTTATTTGAAATATAAAGGACCTCTCTAAAATACTCACCTATACTCACTCCCTGAAACTCTTATTTTAGCTTTAATGATAGGGCACTATTTTGACTTTCCTACTCTTCGGATCAGTCCCCCTTTTTGATCTTTTTGTCATTCTTGTAGTTGGCAAGTTTCCTTGTCATAGCCCTGCAACATAAGTACTCCAAGAGTTTATTATCAGATCTCCTATGTTCTCTTTCCAGTTTCTTCTCCTGGTGGTTGGGTGTAGGGTGCTGTCTACTTCTTCAGGCTAAATATTAATTGCATTCAGCTTATTCTTCAATTTGTTACTCTCTAGCTCAGTTTGACTTCTAAATTCCCATTCTTGATCATCCCTGAATTTCTATTTACCTTTAGAAAAAACACACAACACAACTTGTTATAGTTCATATATCTTACCATTTAGTTTGGGGCTCTATGTTACTTTGAATGAGCCTTAAATCAATGTGGTTTTAATCAATGGTTTGTTCTTTGAATGGTTGCTAATACTGTAGATAATCTTACTGAGGACTATACAAAATGAAGGTGTGGTATCAAACTTCAGGTTGAAACAAACTTAAGAAAAACTATAATGTTAAATTGAAGTACATAAAGTAGTACTGAACATAATAAGAGGCTTTAAAAATCATACACTAATGATAAAAAGATCACACCAACCATTAAAAAATAACACTTCAATTTTTTTGTACACTATGAATTTACTGCTTTGAATAAAATTTGTCTATTAAACCTTAAAAAACAAAGACTGAAACAATATAATCTTTAAATTAGGTTATGATGCTTGAAATTGAGAATTGGTATTTCTAAATATTCAAGTTATAGAAGCAAATAATTATCAGGTTAATTTAATTACAAAATCAGAATTCTGAATAAGAATTTTATAAGCAAACAGGTTATTAGCTCACTAATCTAACAGAGTTATTAAGTGTTTACTTTCAATTAGGGTAGTTGGCATAAATCAAGAAGTAAATTGCCATAAATCTGGAGCTATGCTTGAAAAAAATACAATTAATCACAAGAAGTCTATTGTAATTATTTGACTCTGGTAAGAAAGACATGGCTTACCCAAGTACTCAAAAGAATGACAGCCAGGTTAATGGCCAACTATTCCAAGGGGATGAAGCTTTTGAGGAACTTTTGCTAATCCACATTCTAACAAATAATAAATCAAAAGAGCTAAAGTTTGGTATTCATTGAAGAAGTATATAGAGGTTATATAATTAAATAAGACTTTAGTTAAAGCAGCTTGTGGTGACACCAGTTATGTATGACATGATAACCAAATTCTCCATAAGCAGCTGGAGAATTCCATTTGAAAGCATATATAATTTTAATCATATGAACATGAGATCTAGCTGAACTCAAGAAACCCTTAGTTCTAGACTGTAGAAGGTTAAGACAACTACTCATTCATACAGTTTCCTGATACTCAAACCACACAAGTGAAATCCATACATTTCTACCACTAAGAATTCACATTATTGATTTCATTAGGAAAAGTTTTAGAAAAGGATTAGTACTAACAGTATAGATTTAAAAAAATTCTCTTCTTTATGATTTTAAAAGACTCACATTTTGACCACTTGGAGCCAAGTCCAAAGATTAGCAAGATTGACACTATAATAGAAACACTATCGGGATTTTAACATTAGTCCTCAAACCCATGCAAACCAAATAATGTCAGATAAGCAACAAAATAAAAAATGACAGCTATACAAAATGTACAATCCCTGAGTGCACCCTTGATTTGAAAAAAGAAGTTAGGAAAACATAACTGTAACCAGGAGGGAAATTGGGGAAATCTTGAGTATGGTCTGCACATTAGTGAACGTAGATAATAGTATTATATCAAAGTTAAATTTCCTAAGTATGATAATTTTAGTGTGGGAGTGAAAGATAATGACTTTGTGCCTATGAGATACTCAAGTATTTACAGCCAAGTGTTATATTGACTGTAACCAATTCTTAAATGGTTCAGCAAAAAAGATATGTGTGTGAGTTTGTGCATGTGTGTTTGTGTTTATATAAAAAGAGGTACATGAGTATACTCCTTAAAGATAAGTAAGGGCCAGTGGAAAAGAAGTCTTTGAAAACAGATAAGTAGGTAAAAAACAACTACACAGAACTCTTAATCTTAAATTTGGGTTTAAAGAGGTACAGGTTCTGGAGTAGAGGGAAAAATAAAGTATTTAAAAAGATTAATACACTAGTTAAAAAGCACTGTTTGGTGAGAAAAGAAAACAAGAAGGACAAAGAACAAATGGAGGACAGAATAAGGGAGAAGAGGAAGAAATGACTAACATTTTGGGAGCTTTAGTCACTAGCCAGACTCTCAACAAAAGATTAAAATGTTAACTTACTTTCTTTGTTTATTGTTTATATATACACTAGAGACCCGATGCACGAAATTCATGCAAGAGTAGGCCTTCTTTCTCCTGGCTGCTGGCACTGGTTTTCCTCTGGCACCCGGGCTTCCCTTTGGCACTCGGGATCTAGGCTTCCCTCCGGCCACTGGCAGGCACGTGGGACCCAGGCTTCCCTCTGGCCGCCAGCAGGCACCTGAGACCCGGACTTCCCTTGCAGCCCTGGCTTCGTCCGGAAGGACGTCCGGTTTAATTAGCATATTACGCTTTTATTATTATAGATATCTTTTTTTTTTTTTTTTTTGACAGGTAAGGAAGATAGTAACTCACTCAAGGCATAAACTTAAAACAGGTGGGGGTCAGGAGCTAATCTCTGATTTGTCATCAAAGATAATGCTTTCACTGGTATGCCATACTTGCATGCTTAGTGCTTTGTATTGAGCTAGAAAATCTATATTCTAGTTTTTTCATTGACTTGTGGTAGTACTTTTTGTGCTTAATTTAATGTTCATGTAAAACTACAAAAATGCACCTTTGCCCAACAGAGATAAATGATAAAAAAAAAAATCTGTTTCTCAGTTTCAACTGAAATAAAAACTACCATGATTATTAATTTTCATATGAAAAGTTTAATCTTTCCACCATTGATTTCTGATAACTATTAACTATAATATCAACTGCAAAAAGCATTAAAATATAAGGATTCAGAGGAAATCTAGTCAAATTAAAGAAAGAAAAATATATTCTTACTCTAAAACCTTAAATATTTTGGGGATAAATTATAAAAATTTAGAACTGTCTTAATGTTTTAACCCAAATAGTACTTAAACAGAAGATATGCATTTTTAGCAAACATAATTTTGGCTTACCTTTTTTATAGGTGATGTAGGTGTTGCCTGACCAGATGGCACAGTAGGTGTTGTAACAGCTACAGGAGCTGCTTGTGTACTAGAAGTATTGGCATTAGTTACAGAAGCCATGGGTTTTGTCTTATCTATTTTAATAAAAAAAAAGGAAGAACATTAAGAGTCCAGATTCTATATGAAATTGGTTTCAATGGCTGGGAAAATACAATTTTATATTCCATTTTTGTTTAAGGTTTTCTTAATTCAAAGTCTTTTCCCACTATTATTATCCCTTTTAACAAGTAAATTTTTAACGGAGTTTCTAGAAATGTCTCAGTATATATGTTAAAATAAATGAAATATGAAAAAATACAAACAAAGCTTTAAAAAATAAAAAGCATAAATAGAATCTGACTTGTACTTTCAACATATGGAAATTTAAAACATATTTAAAATTAATATTTAAAACTTGAATGCATAAGTTCAATGTAAGTAAAAAAATTACAAGAGCTGTGCAATTTTTTAATGTTTAAAAACTTGTATATCTAAAGCTGATATTCTTTATTCCAGAAATCTAGAAGTGCTTTTTGTCAATAATCAGCTTAGATTCCTGACAAAAAAGTATGCTTCAAAGTCATAAAAAACATGCCTTTTCATCCCTAAAAAGTCTACAGTTAAATGGGTATAATATCAGGTAAAATCTCTTTTCACAATATATCAAGACAATTTCTAACTAGTAATGAATCACTTAGAGAAAGATTTTTGAAAATATTAGAAAAATCAATCTGATGATAGAAAAAATCCAGACTTGTATTTGAACATATAAATCAGACTGGCTTTTACCAAAATGATCACATATAATTTAAATCCTTAAATTAACTGTAATTTATAAATGAACTAGAAAAGTTACTTTCCAAATGGTCATAGGTCATTTTACCTAGTTTTAAAGTATTCCTTTGGTTTCAAAATGGGGTAGGACAGGTGTCCTTCTAGAATCTAGACTTTGAGAAAGAAGTATAGTGCTTTAAAGCCTTATGAGATACTCATTTTCATTATACTACCTTACTCCCTCCTCTAGATCATCAGCTTTCCAAAAAAATCTTCCATCTTATCATTATTGTATGTTGTTATACTTTAAAAGTAGACTTTGGGGCAAGTATAGACATCCTACCAACAATGTGAATTTGCAATGATTCATTCACTTATATTTACAATTACAAAAACATCCATAAGATGTTAAGTTGAAAAGTATATCTCAAACTATACCCAAGGACATGGCCAAACTGTCACATTTGAAAACTATAACCTTAGGTTTTCAAATAAACTGAATCGGCTAGACTCAGTCCAGTAAAATTTATTTTCATTGTTAACTAATACCTCTTTTCCTTCAACAGAAGCTAAGCTTATCAGCACAGTTAAATACAAATCATGAATAATCTAATTAGCCCATCTTCCTAGAAAATAATCCATTTAAATGGAGCAAGTAATTCAACAAATATTTGTTGTCTGCAAACTGCAAGAACTGTTTAGGTCCTGGAATGTATCAGTCAATGAAAAGACAAACTATCGTAATTGCACAAAGTTTACAGTCCAGTCGAAGAGATAAATAATAAAAGATAAACTTCAACAGATTTTATTTTTTCTTTTCTCCCTATTTGCTTTTTGTTTAAAAATTTGTTTCTTATCAGTGAAATATACAAATCAAAGAATGTATATGCATGCATGTAAACATTTATGGTTTAAGAATAATGAAACAAACTCCAGGTGTCTACTATCTAGCTTAAATAAACATTATTAATATTGCGGAAGTTTTTCTATCCATTTGATTTCAATGAAGAATGAAAATTTTCCAAGTCCTAATGGCAAAAGAACCTAAAAGCAAAAATATAACTCCTTTTTCTCATTCCCTCAACTACTTCTCAAATTTATAAATTATTTGAAAGGAAATTATACTTTTGGTTAAGTTCCTATTTTCATCTGATTTATGAAAAGAATACCAATTTAAAAACTGGTTTAGTACATAATTTGTGAAAGAAAATTCAGCAAAATTGTTATTTTATGTCAAAGAGTTTCCCAAGAACATAACCATACAAAAAGTAGAAAAAAGAAACAGTTTAGAAATTGTCAAATCAAGCTGTAGCTCTACAGGGAAATGGTTACTTTCTTAAGCTTGCCAAATAAAAGTATGATAAAGTCTTGTTGATATTAAAAGAGAGAAGGAGCCACACAGCATTTACATGGATTAATTCTTGAGATAGAGTCAAATTTTCCTGGCACAACTCACTATTAGCAACAGGAAGAACAAAATTATCATAGTACAATGCTTCAGAGGAACGTTTAAACTTAGCTCAATGAGAAACTAAGCAGAGAGTGATTGGTATGCTTAAGCCCCAAACAAGGAACTGATACAATACAATTTGATGATAATTAGTTCTATTTATATTTATAGAATAGTAGAGTTTAAAGAACTATCCAGATCGTCAAGTCAAATTCTTCTCATTTTACAAGCAAGGAAATTTCAACCAAAAGAGGTCAGGAAAATTGCTATTCAGTGGCAAGACAGCCTAAATCTGTTTGTTTGTTTGTTTTAAATGATTTGTTTTAAATGATTTGACTTTGGGTGGTGGGCACAAAATGCAATATATAGATCTTGTATATTAGAAATTTACACTTGAAACCTATATAACCTATTAACCATGTCACCCCAATACATTTAGATATTAAAAATAAACTAACAAAATAAAATTTAAAAAGAAAATGTGACTAATATTTCAATTTTAAAGTATATCTACTAGAAAAATCTCTTGCACTTATACACAAGGAGGCAATTACACAAATGATTACTGCAGCATTATTTGCAACAACAAAAAAATGGGAATAAGGTATGTATTTATCAGAAGGAAAATGAATGTATTTAATGAATATTATTTAGCAACTAAGGGGGTAAATTGATATAGATATGAACAAATCTAAAAAATATAACTTTTGAGTGAAACAAAGCAAGTTGCATAACAATTCCTAGAGGGTAAAAATAAAAACAAAGAACAACCTTATAATTACTTTGTATTATTTCTGAATGTACTTGTAAGGAAAGAGTATAGAAATGGACTAGAAGATTACTGAAAAAAGTCATGATAGTAACTGCCTTTGGAAAGAAAGGAAAGGGATGTAGACTAGGGTATATAAAGAAGACAACTACAATGTTTTAATTTTATCAAAAGACAATTTTAAAGCAAATATAGCTAAATGTCAATAGTTATTAAGTCTTGGTAGTTAAAATATGAATGTTTATTATACTTTTACTGTCTTTAAAATTTCTCAAAGTAAATTTCCCTACACTCCTACAAGAAAGTAGGAGTGTAGGGAAATCTTGATTCATCTCCAACTTTCTAAAATTTTACTATATCTTGGGTAATATTTGGGATGCTGCTGGGACCTGCTTCTGGACTTTAGGGCCTCAGAAAATAATAAGAATATAGTTGAATTACTGTAAGTCCATTTAGACCTTATCTACAACATCCTAAGGGAGAATTAGAAGTCTCTTTTCTGTCAAACCTAAAAAGGAAAGAAAGAGACAGAGGTGGACAGGAGCCTTCAGGTAATTAGAAAAAAAAACCCAAAAGATCACAACTATACTCCCTGAAAGGTAATTTACTGGTTTGGTAGGTATCCAAACAAGTAGCAAATAAGTCTGAAAAGTTTCAAAATTACTTAACACTTCCTTCTATCCTTCAAATTTTACCTGTTTCAGCTTCTGATTCTGAATCATCTTCCTCATCTTCTTCACTAGAGCAGCTAGATTCATCTTTCTTTCCTTCTTCTTCATCATCAACCTTTTCTTGTTCCAGAGATTCAATACGAGATGCATTTTTCTCTGGCTCAATAATCAATGTCTCTTTGCTGTGAAAGGAAAATAGCATTCAAATAATTATAAGCACAAAAGGTCAAAATACATAACTCTTCCCCAGACCTACAAAATTTAACAATCATGCCTGTGGCCAGCATGCCAACTCATTCATAACAATAACAAAACCTACTTTTAATATTTTACTTACTTTTTAAAGGTCTTCTGTGACTGATTATTGTCCATATTAGCTGTTGATTCAATTAGTGGAGATTTCTTCTCCCGTTTTTCACTATGCAGCTTTATGAAAGTTATGCAAAGGAAAAGAAGAATATTATTAAAATAATATTAATTAGTAATATACAAAATTTAAAATTATAACAAAATAGTTTTCCAAACACTAAAGACAACCAAAATAAAACAAATAAAATTTTTAAATTGCACCTAAAAAGGGCTTAGGTTAAAGAATAAAAAAGACAAGATAATTAAAAAAACTCCATGAATTTGGATTATTTTAGATCCCTCTCAACTTTATTTCACTAAAAAGTCAGGGCCCAATCACCACATAGGATGTCTGATAATATTTTACTTAAAAATCTGTTTCCTAGTAATATCATTCCTTGCTTATCCAGGGCCTGCTATTTGAGAAATCTGAGATTTTATAGCCTCTGCTTTCTAATTAAATTAGAACATATTATTTAGGACATATACATTATAGAAGGATTCATTTTGTGAAGGGGAATTTAGAAATATGGGGATAAGCAACACAGGCAAACACCACACTAATTCGTTCTCTTTCACTATCATTTTAGTTTGATGGCCAGAAAGCATAAAACATCACAATAATTTTTTTTACCTATCTGAAATTCAAAGCTATTAAGAGAATTCACTAATGTAGACAATTTTTAGACAGTCATCAAACATACCAGATTTTGTTTCTTTTGCAATTCTTCTAAATATCCTAAAATGTCTTCATCTGCTACATCAAAGGCTGTCTGGCCCTAGGTAGAAAAAAAGGGGGTTGGTAATGGTATAAAATCAATAAATTATAAAATGCATTTGGTGATTCTGTATGATTATACAGAAAAAAGTTAGATAACTATTTTATGGTAGTTATAAAACATAGTATACATAACTCAAAGGAGATGTATGAGAAATCCATGTGAGATAGAAGTAGTTGATACACCTTTCCTTACTTTTTTGTAACAACTTTATATATTCACATACCATATAAATCACCCATTTAAAGGATACAATGCAATGTTTGTTTGTTTTTTTTTAATATATTCACACAGTTTTACAACACAATCAACTTTAGAACATTTTGATCACCCAAAAAAGAAAAGACAAACCCATTAGCAGTCACCTCCCCACTTAACCATCCCCAACTCCTAGCCTGAGGCAACCACTAATCTACTTTCTGTTACTATGGATTTGCCTATTCTGGGCATTTCATATAAATGGAATCACACAATATGTGATCCTTTGACTGGCTTTTTTCACTCTGAATGATGTTTTGTTTTTGTTTTTTTGGCTTAACAGAAATTTATTGTCTCACACAGTTTGGGGGCTAGAAGTCTGAAACCAAGTTATTGACAGGGCTGGTTCCTTCTTGGGGCTGTGAGGTAGAACATTTCCAGGCCTCTCTTAGCTCCTGGTGGCCCCAGGCGGTCCTTGGCTTGTGGATGGTGTCCTGCCTGTGTCTTTTTTTTTTTTTAAATTAAATCTTTATTGTTCAGATTATTACATTGGTTCCTCTTTTT
>NW_005371324.1:7756010-7765952 GCF_000412655.1 Myotis brandtii
CTTCAGCACCGCACCTCCTCTGAGTCTCGGTATGCTTTTCTCTTTCCTTCTAGTTGTAGAAATTCCACTCAGCCAGCCTTCCTGTGGTTCTGGATGATGTCCGTTATGTCTTTTAGTTGTATTTTTGAAGTGGTTGTGCGAGGCAGCAATCTCTGGTGTTTACCTATGCCGCCATCTTGGTTTCTCTCCCTGAATGATGTTTTCAAGGTTCATCCATGCTGTAGCATGCTTCACTTCTACATTTCTTTTTATCGTTGAATAATATTCCATTGTATGACACACCACATTTGCTAATCTATTCATGAGCTGATGAACATTTACTTTTGTTTTCTGCTTTTTGCTATATCTAATGAATAATACTGCTGTGAATATTTGTGTACAAGTTTTTGTTTGGACATCTGTTTTCATTTTCTTGGGTGTATAGTTTATGAGTGGAATGACTGGGTCATGTGGTAACTCCATGTTTAACCTTTGGAGGCCTTACTACTTTTTGATTCCTCTACAAAAATTAACACATTTCTTAGAGTAATAAAATTTAAAAATATATTTCAAAACTGCTGAAAGTTCAGCCTGCCACAGGTATGGCATAGTTTAAAAAAATCAATCCAAATGAACACCTGTCAATATATTTTTATTCAGTGTAGAAAAGAAAATCTAAAAGAGTTGTTGATCAAATACAGGATTTTTCCTGCTGCTTGTATTAGTCCTTATAATAACCCTACTGGTACAAGTTTCCAACATGCCAAAAAGTTCATTATTTATAATACATTCTACCCTATACATTAGCCAGTGTATGATTCTCTCTCAGAAAACATTGAACTTTTTTCAACTAGAAATCACTCTGAAAGGAAACTCAAATTTCTTTTATAACAGATGTCCTCATGGCCACACCAAAGCCACATGGATAGATAATAATGACACAAATTCTTTCATTTAAAGCAAACAAAATTACAATCCTCAATTCTATTCCATTAGCAGGGTGCTGACATCTACTTAGATAGGAATTACATTTCCCAACACTATGAAATGAAATATAAGCTACTCAATATTTGAGCTAGTTTTTCCATTGTCTGTTTAAAACATATATCTTAAAAATGCATAAAATGTTTCTTAATCACAATAGGGGAATGTATGACATTTAAAATTTACAAGATTGAAGAACACTTTTATATCTGCCTTTTTTTTTTTGTTAGAAAGTCTTCCCAGTAGGAAATTAAGAGGCAATCCATGTTTCCCACCTAGTTCAAAAGTTTTAGCTTTAATAAATCTTTTTTCCTCATTTCCACCTTGAGTATTAAATGCCGAGAATTAAATTCGTAAAGAATAAAGGGCTTTGAGACAAAATAACTAGCTCAAAATTACAAAGTGACTTTTAGAGTAGCCATACATATTAATTCCTGTTTTGCAATACCATACTCTCTCTGTATGATTAGATCTATAATATTACATATGCTGTACTTGCTAAGCAAACTGTGTTCAAGATCATGTTATTATGTGGAAATATCTAACTGGCTTCTTTATAAGTATTATTTTAAGCATTTATCAACCTTTCTCATAAAGAAATACTGCACCTTGAGCATTTTTAAAAATTATAATAAAATTTTAGCAGTAATTAAGTACAATGCGGTTATTTTAGAACCAAGGAATTTTCTTTTATAAGAATAAGAAACAGGATCACCTTACTAACCTTTCTTTTTACTTTCTCCCTTAATAATCGAGTCTACTTCACAAACAGCAGCTGATAGAGAATAAAAACTAGAGTAAAATGTAGGCCATAAACACTGAGAAGTTTCTAATTTTAAAGAGCACACCCATTAACTTAACTCAATAACTTAACCATTATCTTAAAACAATAACTAAAACAGTGCTGAAGCCTAACCAACTGTAACTACTATAAGGCTACAATGCTTCATTAATAGGGTACTAACAAAGTAGGGCATATAAGCAGTCACTCAAAGCAACCAGGTAACTATTGAGGAGGGCACAATGCTTAAATCAGTTCAATACATCTGTAAATTACTAGAGCCACTGTTTAACTTGTACAGTCTCTTCATTCTTCCTTCCTCATTTACTCTAACTAAATTGCCTTTGCAGGTATGATCTTTATCTTTACAACAGTGAAGTAGTCAGGACAAGCATTATTATGATTCCCATTATACAAATGAGGAAACTCAGGCTCTGAGGATATGGTACTTGCCCAAGGTCATCCAGTTAATGAAGAGAAAGTGGGAACAGCATCTGTCTCTATTGCTATATTATCTTTACAGAAAATAAGAATAAGCTCAAATAGAATCAGGAAAAACAATCCTTGTGTCCATTAATAACAGCAGGTTTTGTTATTCACTTAAATCTTCATAATGACACCTATGAAGCTAAAGAGTTGTCTAGTAATGATTGTAATACTGCATTTAGAGAAAATTCCAACTATAAAGGCACCATAGTTAATATTTGGGTAAATTTTAGTAAAACAATTCTTTCAATTAGTTAAGGAAGCAAAACAAAAGCTTTTCTATTTAAAATCTGTATCAGAACTTATAGTAAGTTAAAATGACACCAAATGTGTTTAGAGTTTGCAAATAAATTAAAGAAACAAGACTAAATTTATAAATATAACTTGAGCACATTTCCCCCATTTTCACATAGAAAAACTTTTAAGCTTTCTCTACAGTTTCCATATTACACATTTCCCCAAATTATGTTTTCTATTAGTAAAGAATTTATCTAAACTCTCTGAAAGTACCTTTACATTTTTTGATATCATTTAAAAAAGAAATGTAGTAAAAAAATTCAATCTACAAGTACTGAAGAAACTATCAAATAACAAGACAAATTCATATAGGCAGGCTTACACAATAAAGACTAATTTGTTTTGATTGAACATGAAGTATGACATGTTATCTTAAAATGTAGCCAATGAAAAGAGAGACAGCCTAAGTCACAAAGGCAACATTATAAATAAATAAAAAGCTTGTATTTGGTTATATTTGTGCCACAAAAGCCTTCAAAATCCTATGTATATTATGCAGCCCCTTCCTATTAAATCTTGATATTTTAAGGAAAAAAATTTGAATAAAAATTTAAAAATCATATTTTTACAACTTATGAGTCAGTAACTCATAGAATATATAAGAAAACTAAGAAAAGTTGCAGAAAAACTTAGCAGACTAAAAGGAAACAATTATTAGGGCATTATGAAAATTAATTTCTCTGATTGTGTTTCTCCTGAATTTGCAAAACTCAGATAACAACTTCATATAGTTGTTAAAAGGCTAGCATTGTCTTAAATAAGCTGAAAACCAAAAAATTCTAAGGAATTATGAGGCACAATTCTCTTAAGTACAGATAAAGATCTACCAAAGTGATAAAATGAGGAGATAAGGTATTAAAATATACCTTAATACTAGGTATAGCAGTTTTAATAATCCGGATTTTTTTCAATAGATGGAGTTACACATATGTTGATATATATGTGATTTGATATGTATGCTATTTTGTTGTATTGACAACAAGCTTCAAAACTGCATATGTCAAATTTGCTGAAGGTGTTAACAACATAGATATTTTTATGCTTAAAAATGTCAAATTTCGTGCCAAAAAATGAGCATTTGCAGGAAGTTTTAAATCATTATTTTGAAAAAAACGTTATCGTATACTTCAGGAAGCTTATGGTGAACATGCTCCATCTCAAGATACTTGTGAACGTTGGTTTACGCTTTAAAAGTAATGATTTTGATGTGAAAGATAAAGAACGTCCAGGTCAACCGAAAAAGTTTGAAGACCAACAATTAAAAGCATTATTGGATGAAAATGCGTGTCAAACTCATAAACTACTTGCAGAAAGATTAAACGTTGCTCAGCAAACAATTTCCGATCATTTACAAGCAATGGGAAAGATTTTTAAAAAAATATATTTCTTTACTGATTTCAGAGAAGAAGGGAAAAGGAGAGAGAGACAGAAACATCAATGATCCGCTGCCTCCTGCACGCCCCCTACTGGGGATTGAGCCCACAACCTGGACATGTACCCTTGGCTGGAATCGAACCTGGGACCCCCCAGTCCGCAGGTCGACGCTCTATCCACTGAGCCAAACCGGCTAGGGCAGTGGTCGGCAAACTGCGGCTCGCGAGCCACATGCAGCTCTTTGGCCCGTTGTGTGTGGCTCTTCCACAAAATACTGACTTCTGCGCATGGGCCACGAAGTTTCAATCGCACTGTACGTGCGCACCCGCACGTGTTTTGTGGAAGAGCCACACTCAAGGGGCCAAAGAGCTGCATGTGGCTCGCAAGCCGCGGTTTGCCAACCACGGGGCTAGGGCAATGGAAAAGATTTTAAAGGAAGGAAAATGGGTGCCACATCAACTGAACGAAAGACAAATGGAAAAGCGAGAAGTCATCAGTAGAATGTTGCTTCAATGGCATGAAAGAAAGTCTTTTTTGCATCGAATTGTGACTGGTGATGAAAAATTGATTTATTTTTAAAATCCCAAACACACACAATCATGGGTTGATCCAGGTCAACCATCAACATCGACTGCAAGGCCAAATTGCTTCAGAAAGAAGACAATGCTCTGCGTTTGGTGGGATCAGGAAGGTATGGTTGTATTATGAGCTTCTAAAACCAGGTGAAACCATTAATACTGATTGCTACTGACAACGAATAATCAATTTGAGCCATGCTTTGATCGTGAAATGACCAGAACGGGCCAGAAGACACGGCAAAGTAATTTTGCTTCATGATGATGCACCATCACACACTTCAAAACCAGTTAAAGACACGTTAAAAGATCTTGCCTGGGAAGTATTAACCCATCCGCTATATTCACCAGACTTTGCTCCTTCAGATTACCACTTGTTCCGATAGATGGCACATGCATTTTATGAGCAGCACTTCAAAATATACGAAGAAGTGGGAAATTGGGTCTCTGAAGGGTTTGCCTCAAAACAAGAGTTCTATTGGGACGGTATCCACAAATTACCTGAAAGATGGGGGAAATGTGTAGCTAGAGATGGACATTACTTTGAATAAAGCACTTTGGATATTTTTCTTGAAATTATCATGTTTTCTTTGATTACAAAATCTGCATTATTAACTGGTACACCTAGTACATTAAAAACGGTGACTCAAGGAACGGCTAGCATAGTAATATAGAAACAAAATAAAGCAAAATGATTGCTTAAATTATTTGAGAGAGAGGAATGAGAGGGACAGAGAGAAACACTGATGTAAAAGAGAAACAGATCGGTTGCCTCCTATACACGCCTTGATCATGGATCAAACCCGAAACCTGGGTATGTGCCCTGACCGGAATCCAACTTGCTACCCTTCAGTGCACAGGATGATGCTCAACCAACTGCAGCCACACTGGCCAGGGCCAAAATTATTTTATATGTAGTTTTTTTCCTAGAGCATAATTATAAATTAAACGGAATAGGAACTAAACAATGATAGAACAGATATACGATAAAATGACTTTTTCTCATACATACTACGTAATATGCATGTTGTAGAGCAATATAACATGTTTAAAGTAGGAAGTGATATAACCTTTTTTGAAAACCATTTCAAGTAATAAGCTTTTATCTTCTGGTCCTTATCTGCAGGCCATTATCACTGAATAAGCCAGTAGTATCAGCACTCGCCTTGTCAATGGACAAGTGGCTTATGGGGGCACAATTTGGGAGACAGGAATGCAGAACAGAGATCAGAAGGTAACAGATATTCATTTGCTAATTTCTCCAAAAAATCCCAACTGCTGAGGGGAATTTCTACACAGGAGAGGAATATGAATTGTCAAGCTAAAATTAGCTGGCCTTTAACTTAAAATTAAATAATATCAACATGTGTTTGTCTTCTAATGCTGACTACAAAACAGAAAACTGTTATTTTAAAAATAGACAAAGCAAGTTATCAAGTTTTGATAAAAATTTAGATTGAAGACACTATTTATAAGGGCAAACCTATACTTACAGATGTATCATTCTCAAACATTTTTTATCTTGACTTTCCTGCAGATTTTCACCACTTCCTATGATTTTCTTGCCTGCACATTTCTTACTTAAAATAATTTATAAATACATATATGAAATACTCCAGAAAGAACAAAGAAGTTCAGAGGGCTTCTTTATCTTTTTATGTCAGCAACCAGGACATGAAGCTGCACTACTACCTCAACCTACAAACACTTACTCGTGGGAAAATCTTGGATATGTATATCTCTTCCCTTTGCAGATCCCCAGTTAGAACATGCAGTTACTAGAGTAACCAGTACAAGCACCCATATTTAATGAACACAATAGAATTAGATGTATCCATCTGGACAAAGAAAAATGAGATCATTTTAGGAACCTATACTAAGTAATTTAGTATACATTACTGAATTAGCCTATGAAATGCAAAATATGAAGGATATTCAATGGAATTAAGGATAATTAAGCTCACTAAAAGAATCAAGTTTTGAGCTCTGCCAAACCAACTGTTGGTAAATGATACTTATTACCTACTGACAGGGAGTGGGAGGGAACTAGTAAGAATATTGGTGACACTGGTAACTCACTGATGGCACTTGAAAGGGAGCAGAGGAGAAAAATCTAATCTAATAAGGAATGTGATAACTTGAATATGTTCATGACATTTGCTCTCTCTACCTAATTGAGTGATATTAAAGTAAATCATTTACCTCACTAAACTTTTTCCACCTGCAAAACTAGGAGACTAGCTGTTGCATCTCAATGATCTTATTTGGCATAAAACTTTATGGTTTTTACCATTCTTTTCTGATATAAGACCCTACTATCCATGTCAGTTAAAAAGCAGTAGCTAGTAAGCAAGCTAATAGGACTATCAGGTACAAAGAATTAGAAACTGACTTCTTTAAGTGTTCCAATTCATAAATATAATGACGGAAGAAAACATATAGAGATGCAAAATGTTCTAAAGTTATGAATTCTTAAGAATGTAATTTCAACGGAAGTACCCAAATCTATGCTATATGTATGAAAATATGATTACTGAAAGAGTAATAATTCTTTCTTTGCAGAATAAGGCCAAAACCACACCATAGGTAGCTGAAAAAGACTTAATTAATTAATAATATTCTTTTAATATTCTAAGACTAAAATTATATTTCTAAAAGTTAAAATGTTTAAAATACAGTAAAAAGGCCTACCACTTTGTTGACCATCTCCATATCACACAGATTGTCCACTAATATTCGACATGCTTCTTCTTTACCCCAGTGAGCTGCAGCATGGAGAGGTGTCCAGCCATCAAAATCTTTAATATTAACATCATAGCCTGCCTGTATTAAAAGTCTAAAGAAATTATAGTAAGTTAGATAATCATTAAAATCTAGAAATGAACAAATGTAACCAATAGCTTTATACCATGCGAGTTAACAAAAATTTGCAATATACTTCTCTTTTCATAGTTCAATCCTTACATCAATGAAACAGGGCAAAAGAAATTCTCAGAAAACACTGGCTAAGAGCATCTTGAGTTACTGCCATAATAATGCATTCAGCTTTAATTAATTCCTAGTGACTATAAGTCTTATGGTGTGACACTGATTACTTCTTGTTAATATGACCTGTAATTAAAATTTTCAGAGGAAAGCCTATAATTTTTCAATGTGAGATCATTCATTGCAGGGAAGTCTTCAGGTGTCCATATGAAAAATCATCTCAGGCTAAATATAATCTAAAAAATATACCTGGATCAGGCAAGCTTACTCTGTAGTATTTTTGTTGCCTTACAGTATAGGAATTAGTTTAAGTTTTCACAAATCTTTATGATCTACCGTGGAAAATTTTCATAGGAAAATGACAATCTGACTATTAGGAACAAACAAAACAAAGCAAAACAAATATTCCAAGGGGCCCAGTCTACTTTTCTGCAGCAGTAGAAAGCAGATATCCAATCATCAACAAAGCTAGAAACAGGAATACATTTTAATACAATGCAAAGAGTTGCACAAATTATGTTAGTATGCCCTTCTAACTGTACACTGACATCAACCTTTATTTTACTTAGAAATTAAGCTCACAGAGAGCAAAGAATGGGCCCATAAAATGCACATAGCACAGCTCCACACACACAGGCAAAACACTGAATACTTTACAACTCATGAAATCTGGTGACCTTTACCTTACTTTCCAAGATGTTGAACTTGAGAAGGGCTTCTTTTTACCTACAGAAGGTGGTAGTGATAGCTAATACATAACCCTTCATTTATGTTTTAAGTACTAATTCCCTATTTCCTAACAATATCTAAAGCAGTGGTGTCAAATTCTGGCTCCAGAACAGAATCACTTGAAGAGTTTGTTAAAGAACAACAAAAAAAGATTCCCTAGCTCCACCTTAGACCTCTTGGATTAAGCAGCATATTAGGATAAGTCCCTGTAAATCTATATTTTTAATAAGTCCCCCATATGATTCTCATACCATGCTTGTCACCTACCTGCAGACCAACTTTTAAGAGACACCAATCTTTTATTTTTATTATTATTTTTTATTATCCTTTTTTATTTAAATTTTTATTGTTTAAGTATTACATAAGTCTCATTTTCCCCCACTGACCTCTCCCCCGCCACTCCCACCCCTCAGCACATGCCTCACCTTTCCCCCACATCTGTGTCCATGGGATAGGCTCATATGCATGCATACAAATGCTTTGATTGATCTCTTACCCCCTCACCCCACATCTTCCCTCATAGGTTGGACAGTCTGTTCAATGCTTCTATGACTCTGGTTCTATTGTTGTTCATCAGTTTATGTTGTTCATTATATTCCACAAATGAGTGAGATCTTGTGATGTTTATCTTTCTCTGACTGGCTTATTTTGCTTAGCATAATGCTCTCCAGTCCCATCCATGCTGTTGCAAAGAAGAAGAATTCTTTTTTATAGCAGTGTAGTATTCCATTGTGAAGATGTACCACAGTTTTCTAAACCACTCATCTGCTGATGGGCACTTCGGCTATTTCCAAATCTTAGCTATTGTAAATTGTGCTGCTATGAACACAGGGTTCATATATCCTTTCTGATTGGTGTTTCTATTTTCTTGGGATATATATTCCTAGAAGTGGGATTACTGGATCAAATGGAAGTCCAATTTTTAATTTTTTGAGGAAATGCCATACTGTTCTCCACAGTGGCTGCACCAGTCTGCATTCCCAGTAGCAGGAGACACCAATCTTTTAAAGAACAGGCTAACACATATATATCCAGAGGTTTAAATAAAAAATATGTCCATTAATATATGAATTATCAGAAAATTTATATAATAGAGACAGAAATAATACTGGGATATAAGATAATAAAATATATCCCCCATTAGAAAATATGAATTATAATATTAAATATCCTGAATATAAAATTTTAAGTATCTGGGAGCCTGTTTGGAGAGAAAAGAGTCAGGAAGGTAAATACATTCCTCCCCTCTCCACCCCCAAATAGATGGTTCTCTGTATATGCCAGGCCATAAAAGGATACTAAAAAATATAAGACAGTACTTACATTCAAAGAGCTTCTAATGAAGGACAAAAATCTAGTAAGTAATTTAAAACAACAATCAACCCCCACAGACAGGTTCTGTGATGGGGATGCAATGGAAATACAGAACTGAAAAACATCAAAATCAACTGAAAGGAAATTCTGTGTGTTTTTTGGGGAAGGGGTACGTGGGAAGAATAAGCCAGTCAGAGGAAGCCATGTATCACATGATCTCACTCATATGTGGAATCTAAAGAACAAAATTAACTGATGAACAAAACAGATCCAGATACACAGAAGCATGAAACAGACTGTCAAACCTTAGAGGGAAGGCAGAGTGGATGGGAAGAGATTAACTGAAGAACTTATATGCATACTAGGGGTCAGGTGCACGAATTTGTGCATGGGTGGGGTCTGGTCGGCCTGCCCCAATTGAGGCCAATCAGGCTGGGC
>NW_005371324.1:7766022-7770963 GCF_000412655.1 Myotis brandtii
GTCCCTGATGGGGTGGGGGTGGGCAATTGGGGACAGGGCTGGCTGTGGGGGTGGGGGCATGGGCTGTTGGCCGCCTGCCCCGCCCCTGGTCGAACTCCCGGTTGAACTCCTGGTCAAGAGGACAATTTGCATATTAGCCTTTTATTATATAGGATTATTATATAGGATATGCATAACCCATGGACACAGACAATAGTGTGGTGAAAGCCTGGAAGGGGGGAGTGGGTGTGGGCTAGAAGGGATCAATGGGGAAAAAAAGGGGACATCTTTAATACTTACAACAGTAAAGATAAATTTTTAAAAAAAGGATACATTTGAAAAAGGTACTCTATTTTTTATTTCACATGTATTTTTATTTATGTATTTTCATAAATAATATATTCACAAGCTTCAAAAATGAAAAAGAATAAGTGATTATATAGCAAAGTCATTCTTTTGCTGCTGACCTTTAACCAGTTTCACCTCCCTATAGATAACCATACTATATATTTTGATTGAATGCTTAGAGAAATTTTATGCATATTAAGCAAGTACAACTAAAAGATGTTAAATACAGATTATACACACTTTTCTCCTTGGTTTTGACATTTAAAAATATGCCCTAGCGCTCTTTCCATATTTTTATGTAGTGTTTTTTTTTGTTTTTTAATCTTCACCCAAGGAGTGAGGATATTTTTTACATTGATTTTTAGAGAGAGTGGGGAAAAGGGATAAGGGGGGGAGGGAGAAACATGGATGTGATAGAGACACATTGATTAGTTGCCTCCTGTATGAGCCCCAACTAGGGTTGGGGTTCAAACCTGCAACCCAGGTACCTGCCCCTGACTGGAATTGAACCTGTGATCCTCCGGTGTGCAGGCTGATGCTCTACAGCACTGAGCCACAGGACCAGGGCTATATATAGTGTTTTAATTGCTACAGAGTATTCAAGTGAAAGGATGTATCATATTCATTCAACCGTTCTCCTACACCTATTACAAACAACACTGCTAGCACATACCTTACTTCCTATGTGAGTGAGAATATCTGTTAAAAAAAAATTCCCAGAGGTAGAACTGATAAGCTAAAGAATAACTGTTACTTTAACAGAATTTGCTCAATTGTCATTTATACTGCCAAACATTTTGATTTTTGTTATATGATAGATAAAAATGGTAATTCATTATAGTTTATCTGCACTTATTATGAATGAGGTTGAACATTTAATTTTCATAGGCTTAAGAGGCTTGAACTGAGTTAAAAGATTGAAAGAAATGTGCCTTCAAGTTGAAGTAATGGTGAATAAAGGTTACCTAGACAGAAACAAGAGTAGGTATTAAGACATCATGACAGAATTTCAAGTACATAGATGGAATAATGCATACTTAAAGAGCAATGATAGCAGCTTAATTTAAAAAAGGAGCCAGTGGCCAGATGACAAATGGTCTTATGTGCTAAGTTCAGGAGTATAACATATATTCTAATCTCTACTGAGAATCTTAAAGGATTTTAAGAACCTGGATAACCTAATTACAAAGACTACTTGGGAGCAGTCTAGATTCTATTTTACAGTGTAATCCAGTATATATATACTAGTACATGTTTACAGAAAAAAGAGTTTTAACAAATCATATTTACCTTTACCATATGCAATACCCTTTGATATTTCCAATTCTTTCTTTAAAAAAAGCTATTGGCGCCCTAACCAGTTTGGCTCAGTGGATAGAGCGTCGGCCTGCGGATTGAAAGGTCCCGGGTTCGATTCCGGTCAAGGGCATGTACCTTGGTTGCAGGCACATCCCCAGTGGGAGGTGTGCAGGAGGCAGCTGATCGAGTTTTCTAACTCTCTATCCCGCTCCCTTCCTCTCTGTAAAAAATCAATAAAGTATATTTAAAAAAAAAAAAAAGCTATTGGCGACTCACCAAGTTCATTTCATGACCTGCTAATAGAGTCTGAAAGTTTGAAAAATTTTGAATTAGAGAGAACCAGACAGGGGACAAGGAAACTAATAAGAAGTTAACTGTACTACTCTAGGAGAAGGCTTAAATTATTGAAGTGTAGGGATTGAAAAAAGGAGGAAATCTGCGAATAGTTGACACACACTGCTTCACTTTTTTTACTGAGGAGAGGGAATAAGAACATGACATCAGAAACACAAGAGGAATATAAGCAATATAAAGGACACAGTAGATTTTGCTAGGGCCAGTCTTATTTCCTTTCACATACACATAACAAAAGCTATGCATTAAATTATTTTTTTCTCTTAGTTGCCAACACCTTTGTATTGCATAAGTAAAAAACAAATAAAACCCACAAAAATTTGTGATATAAAGAAACTTTGCTCCAAAAAAAATTTGCTGATCAAAATATATCCCTATATAATCTAAGTTGCTTACAGTTTGATATTTAATATTATGCTAATAGCACTTGAGACCCAGTGTACACATAGTAAAAAGAAACTATTTTAGATAAATTACATGTTAATAAATATTCAATAGAAACCGAATTCTTAGAATTTTGAGAATTAAGCTCTCAGAATATATACACAGAAATATGTTAACATATGACATAGTTCTTAGTCTCAGAAACCAGAGTTTGCCAATCTGGGAACCCCAAAATGACAGTAATAATTTATTAGCCCAGAAGGTAACAGATAATGGTCGTCTGATACTTATTTACTTACTGGAAAATTGCAACTAAAGAAACAAATGTAAAATAATAAAAATTTGAGAGTGAAACAACAAGCTTTAGAAACAAAGCAATAATATTCAAGGTAGTTTTTCTTCTGTAAATGAGTGTTAAATAACTTTTATAAGCTGTTTTGAAATGTTTGCAAGGTATCTTAAGAAAAGGAACACCGAATTAAAGAAAACAAATCAAAGTAAGAAAACAACTGTGAAAAATAATACTTACTTTAAAACTTCTGTATAGCCTTTAGCTGCTGCAACATGAAGTGCTGTACCTCCAGATTTTGCATGCCGGACATCATTTATATGACCACTATTTAGCCATTGTCTTGCATCTCTTAGCATTATCCGTTCTTCTTCCTTTCGAGCTGCTTCTATATCAACACCTGATAAAATTAAAATTGTTTTTATTTTTCTTCACATAAAATGTTTTTCTATGTTGGAAAATAAAATTTTCTAAAACATTTTAAGTTTAAATAAAAATTAGAAGTGAAATTATATTTTTGAAAAATGGGCTGCTTATAACAAACTAGTTAAATGAAAAATGTGGGAATACTGTGGATATTTTATTAGACTTCTCTGCTGATTACTTAGTTTTTGTCCCACAATATTATTTTGGCTCTCTTTTTAACTTTTCTGATTTTTCCTTTTGTTTTTAAAATGTCAATATTTACCTAGGTATATCATCTCTTGATAAAAAAAATTTTTTAATCAATCATATATAATTAAGCCTCATATTCCTATATACTGCTTTAACCAGTTTACTAAACACTTCAACTTGGAGGTGCTGTCTTCATCTAAAATTTACCAGACCTTAAAACAGATTATCTGTCTAACAAACACCCTTTCCTTTTCCAACATACCTACATTGTCCATACCATTAGTATTAGTTTTATAATTTTAATATGTAGATATTCATTAATTTAAAAGAATTTACTAAGCACTGTGCTAGGCTGAGATAGTAAGAGTGGAAAGAACTCAAAAGGAATAGGATACTCTATTCTTACCTTCAAAGAGATCAGTATCCTGAGAAAAAAAGTAAAATAGAAAAGATAATCCTGAAATTTATGAATGAGCTCATGTCTTATGGCTTCATCTCCAGGCTATTTAACAATGCATTAACAATCTTACTAGAGAAAAATATTAAAGTTAAAGAGTGCTTTTTTATCTTTATCCCCACTGTGTGGATGAGGTGGATGAGTGCCTGATACAAAGTAAAAGGGATCAATAAGTAAATGTTTACTAAATGAATAGAGTAAATAAATAAGTATAAAATCACACACAACACAAACATACATCCCCTCAGTTAAGATATCGCCTATAAATCAACATATATGTATCCAACTATCTGTTCAGGATTTTTCATCCATCCATCCATTCAATATGTACTGAGTGTCTACTATATGTTGGCTACTTTATAAGTTCCTATGGGTATAGAAGTGAATTTATGTGGCAGAAGATGATACATCTGTGAAGAAAAATAAAGCAGAACAGAAGGACAGAGGGTAAATAGAAAGAGGTGTTATCTCATATGAGTTGGTAAAGAACAGTCTCTTTGATAAGGTGGTATTTGGAGCAAGAAAAGAAGTGAGTGACAGCTATACTACAATATGGGAGAACATTTCAAGCAGAGGGAAGTAGTAATAGGCTCTGAGACAGAAACTTACTAAGAATGATCTTTTGATTAGAAAAATCAGGGTATCTACAATGAGCAGGGTGATACAATATAACTTAAGAGGACCACTTAAACTAGAAAGTTAAGAGTAGAAAATGAAGTATTAATTAGAAAATTACTGCAATAATCCAGGGAAAAGGTTACAGTTACTAAAACCAGGGTGGTAGCAGTGAAGTTAGTAAAGAGGTTAGATTTTGGGTTCTTCAATAAAACTGATAAAATTTGTTGTTAGTTTGGATGTAGGAGAAAAAGAGAAGTCAAGGATAAAGCAAAGGTTTTTAGACTGAGCAATTTGAAAACCTAAGTTTTTAATATGAACAATTTAAAGTTTGAGATGTCCCAATAGAAATTTAATTGGAGATATCAAGTAGTCAGGTGGATATCTGAGTATGGAGAACAGAAAAGAGGTCAAGATGAGGCAAATGATTTAATCTATATATATAAAAAGCCAGCGACCGTAACACTGCAACGACCAGTTGCTATTACGCCCACTGAGGCCAGAGAACTGCCCTGATCGGGGGTGGGGCCGGCAGGCCAACCTCCTGGGGCCCCTCCCTCAAGCCGCCCTGCCCGATTGGCCTCTCCCACCCTGACTGAGG
>NW_005371324.1:7771097-7772895 GCF_000412655.1 Myotis brandtii
GGGGTGGGGCTGGCTGGCCAACCTCCTATAGCCCTCCCCCTGGCTGGCCCCACCCCAGATGGGCCACCACCACTCCGATCAGGGGCAGGGCCGGTGGGCGAACCACCTGCGGACCCTCCCCCGAGCCAGCTCCGAGCTCAATCGACCTCCCTCCACTCTGATCAGGCCAGCCAACCACCCATGACTCCTCCTCCAGGCTGCTGACCCCTAATTGCCCCCCCATTGGGGGGTGGGACTGGCTGGCCCACTGCCCCTCCCCACAGCCATCCCCACCCCCAATCAGCCCCCACCACCCCGACTGACCCACGGCCACTCCTCCCAGCCAGCTCTGCCCCCCACACCAATTGGGGGTGGGGATGGCTGGCCTACTGCCCACAGCCCCTCCCCCCAGCCAGCCCGGCCTTTACCGGGCCCTGATCAGGGCAGGCTGGCTGGCCAACCTCCCACCATCTCCTCCTCCTGACAGGCCCGGCCCCAATCGGACCCCACCTGTGCACGAATTCATGCACTGGGCCTCTAGTATAAAATAATATGCCATGGGTACCTTAACTCAATGCTAAAATCTTAACTCAATTTCCCCAAGTCAAGCTTCTTGCTGTTTCTCTCTCTCTCTTTTTTTTTTATACTTTTATTGATTTGGGAGAGAGAGAGGATGGGAGAGGGCTAGAGATAGAAACATCTGTCAGCTGCCTCGTGCATACCCCCTATTGAGGATCCAAACCCACAACCCGGGCATGACCAGGAATCGAACCAGTGACTTCTTGGTTCATGGATCAACGCTCAATCACTGAGTCACACCGGCCAGGGCCTGCTATTTGTCTTGTATTTACTATGCTAGGTAACAATATTTGCCCAGCAACTTGGAAGACATCCTTAATCCATCCTTTTAATAAGCAGATTTTGAGTTGCCATCCTTCTTTATGGCCCCCTATCACCATTCTTAGCTCATATCTTATGTCTCACACTTTGACTACTAATACTGGCTTTTAACTCATTCAGCCTCAGTCCCTTCTGATTCATTCCCCACACCAATGTCACAATAGTTTTGCTGTACCAAAATATAATTATTTTGTCTCATTTTCTATTTAAGTTGCTCACCTCCTATAAGACAAAGCTAAAGTTCTTTGTAGCATACAAAGCCTCTTATAGCCTGGTCTCAATGCTTCCTTAGTCTCTAGTCTTTCTCTTCTATCATCACATAGTGTTGTAACCATCTAGATCTCTTCCTGGGTCCCTGAGTGCATTATGCTTGTGTGCTGTTGTACAAGCTTTATCCTCTACCTGGATTGTACCCTTCTCTCACTTGCTTAACAAATTACCATTTATCCAAGACATAGCTAAACTGCTAAAGCTCAACTCTTAAAAAATAGACCATAATTGAAAAAAATATTTTTAAATCCCAAGATTACACAAGTACAGGTAAAGTCATCTTCAAACTAAAGATTGTAGTATCTCATTACCACATTTGAAAGAAACTTGCAATAGAGTTTCCAAATAGATTTTATAAAAACAATCAATCGTTTTTATGTATGTGTAAAGAACAAAGCCTATTATAATCTTTATTTTAAAAGTATCACCATGTCCATAATAAAGTAATTTTATATATTAAAAATTTCCTACCAATGCATAATCAGCCCATCTTATTTAAGATGTCTTCTAATGTTATTCAGAAAAAAATGATAATGCTGCATTAAAACACATTAAGGATAACTTTTACTAAATGATTTTTCTCAGACTGATTTTTTCTTTTTTTTTTAAATTAAATCTTTATTGTTTAGATTATTACAGTTGTTCCTCC
>NW_005371324.1:7775322-7808059 GCF_000412655.1 Myotis brandtii
CACCTCCTCTGAGTCTCAGTGTGCTTTTCTCTTTCCTTCTAGTTGTAGAATTTCCACTCAGCCAGCCTTCCTGTAGTTCTGGATGATGTCCGTTTTGTCTTTTAGTTGTATTTTTGAATTTGTTGTTGGAGGCAGAAATTTCCGGTGTTTACCTATGCTGCCATCTTGGTTTCCCCTCAGACTTATTTTTTCTTATGCTTTATTCTTTTACTATATATTTTAAAACAGGAACCTCTTTATTATCTTTATCCCTTTTTTGCCTTTACCATATCAAACATTCTGAGTTTTACATCTTTTACTATTCTAAATTTCTTCTGAAAAACAAACAAACAAAAAACACCTACTTATGTCTAGATTTATCTAATTTCACATTGTTTATCTAATTACAAAAAATTACTTTTTTTGCTTCCAAATAGTGCTTTTATATGAATTATAATAAAACAAAACAACTCAAGTTTAAAACTCAAGTATATGTAAAGGGGAAAGTTCTTATGTTTAAGAAACTCCAATTAGCCCAGCTGGTGTGGCTCAGTGGTTGAGTGTCGACCCATTGAACCAGGAGGTCACTGTTCGATTCCCTTCCTGGTGAGGGCACATGCCTGGGTTGTAGGCTCGATCCCCAGTGTGTGGCATGTAGGAGGCAGCCAATCAATGATTCTCTCTCATCACTGATGTTTCTATCTCTCTCTCCCTTCCTCTCTCTGAAATCAATAAAAACAAAATTTTTTAAAAAAGAAACTCCAATTAGAAAAAACTTCTCTCATTCTTAAAATTAAAAAAAAAATACTGATTAGAGTTATAGACCCTGCTTATTAGTTCATTAACATTTTTTTAAAAAACCCTCCTAGTATTATATATTACAACACTTGTTTTATAATTCTAGTGCTTTACCTAGTTAGTGACCTTGAGAAAGCTGTAAATTCTTTGAATATCAGTATAATGAGTTAAGAACAGATACTAAAACTAGACTGCTAAGTTTCAATCCCTGATCTGTCATTTATTTACACTTACTAGTTTTATTATATTGGGCGAGACACTTAAACTATGCTAATATTCAGTTTCTTTACTTGTAAGATAGGGGTAATGAAACTACCTATCCCATAGGGTTGCTGTGAGGATTAAATTAATTGATGTATGTGAAGTGCTGATCAGGAGTAAGCACCAAAGTGTTAACTACCATTATCAGATCTAAAAGTCTATGATTCTGCTTCTCTCTCTCTAGCTCTTTTTTTTTTTTTTTTTTTTTTTTTTTTTTTTGTTAATCCTCACCCAAGGATATTTTTCCATTGATTTTATTTTTTTTATTTTTTTTTAGGGAGAGTAAAAACAATAGATATTAAAACGAAATTGTGTATATTATAAAGTGATTAGACTATTTAACATCTGTCATTATTATTGAAAAACATTAAATATTAGATTGAAATGTAGCCAAATCTCTTAGGTAAGAAAAAAAATAGAATTAAGCTGTTTTTGGTCAGCCAAGAGATATAAAAATTAACTTGTGTCCCAGGAAAATTATATTAAAATATAAACTAGAAATAGGTTTAGCTACTGTTCAATTATTACTACTTTTTAAAAATTTATATTTATTGATTGATTTTAGAGAGAGAGGGTTGAGGGAGATCAAGAAATAGATCAATTTGTTGTTCCACTTATGCATTCATTGGTTGATTCTTGTATGTGCCCTGACTGGGAATCAAACCTGCAATCTTGGCATAACGGGATGACACTCTAACCAACTGAGCTACGTGGCCAGGGCCAATCATTACTACTTTCAAAGGAAATTTACTTAAATATTAACTAGTTATTGATCAAATATATTATAATAAGAAATAAGAGCCAAAAGAATGACTAAAGAATTTTAAAATATTAAATAATAACTTGCATACACAGATAAACAATTTGAGAAATATTATCACTACCAGAGATAATATTTAGGGTGCTCTTATCTTTTGGTTTCTTTGGAATATAGTTATGCTATATAAATTCACGTATTCCCATTATGTAAAAAATAAAGATCATTACGTTTTCCAGGAGACATTCTTAATATAGTCTGGGACAGTAATGAAGAGTGTGGGCTAAAAATATCTATCACACTCTTTGGGACTGAACAATAGCACCACTTCCTACCCATATGACTTTAGGCAAATCACTAAGTCTCAATTTCTCATCTGTAAAATAGGAATAATAGTAGTATTAACTCTTAAATTGCTGTGAGGCTGAAATGAAATGAAATAATGTACATAAGGCCCTTTGCTTAATGTCTGGCATATAACCAACATTTAATAAGAGTTAGCTACTATGGAGTAAAGACAGTCTCTTTAACAAATGGTGCTGGGAAAACTGGACAGACATAAGCAAAAAGATGAAACTAGACCACCAACTGACACCATACACAAGAATAAATTCAAGGTGGATAAAAGACTTAAATGTAAGGCATGAAACCATAAAAATCTTACAGGAGAACATAGGCAGTAAAATCTCAGACATCTCACATAGCGATATATTCACAGATACATCTCTTAGGGCAGTGGTAGGCAAACCGCGGCTCGCGAGCCACATGTGGCTCTTTGGCCCCTTGAGTGTGGCTCTTCCACAAAATACCACGTGCGGGTGCACACGTACAGTGCGATTGAAACTTCGTGGCCCATACGCAGAAGTCGGTTTTTTTGGCTCTGCTGACTAATGAGTTTGCCGACCACTGTCCTAGGGCAAAGGAAACTAAGGAGAAAAGAAACAAATGGGAGTACATCAAAATAAAAAGCTTCTGCACAGCAAAAGAAACCACCATCAAATTAAAAAGGGAACCCACTGAATAGGAGAACATATTTGCCAATGATACATCTGATAAGGAGTTAATATCTAAAATATATAAAGTATTCATACAACTCAACAAAAAGACAAACAATTCAATTAAAAAATGGGCAGAAGACCTGAATAGACATTTCTCCAAAGAGTACATACAAATGACCAAGAGACACAAGAAAAAAATGCTCCAAGTCACTAATCATCAGAGAAATGCAAATTGAAACCACAATAAGATATTACCTCACACCTGTCAGAATGGCTATCATCAAAAAATCAAAAAACAGCCCTAGCTGGTTTGGCTCAGTAGATAGAGTGTTGGCCTGCGGACTGAAGGGTCCCAGGTTTGATTCGGGTCAAGGGCACAAGCCTGGGTTGTGGGCTCGATCCCTAGTGGGGGGCGTGCAGGAGGCAGCTGATCAATGATTCTCTCTCATCATGGATGTTTCTATCTCTCCCTCTCCTTTCCTCTCTGAAGTCAATAAAAATATATTTTAAAAAATCAACAAACAACAAGTGCTGACGAGGATGTGGAGAAAAAGGAACACTAATTCACTGCTGCTGATGGGAATGCAGATTGGTGCTGCCACTATGAAAAACAGTATGGAGTTTCCTCAAAAAATTAAAAATGGAACTTCCATTTGACCCAGCGATCCCTCTGGGAATATATCCTAAAAAACTGAAAACACCAATCAGAAAGAATATATGCACCCCTATGTTCATAGCAATGTTATTTACAATAGCTAAGATTTGGAAACAGCTCAATTGTCCATCAGTAGATGAGTGGATAAAAAAGCTATAGGACACTTACATTATGGAATACTATGCAGCTGTAAAAAAAGATGGATACCTTACCCTTTGAGACAGCATGGATGGACCTGGAAAATATTATGCTAAGTGAAATAAGCCAAACTGAGAAAGACAAATATCACATGATCTCACTTATTTGTGGAGTCTAATGAACAAAATGAATTGACGAACAAAATAAGACCCGAAGCAGGGAGGCATGGAACAGACTGATTTGGGGTCGGGGGGATGAGAAGAGATAAAATAAAGAACTTATATGCATAGACCATGGACATGGGCAATAGGGTAGTGAAGACTTGAGGGGGAAGTATGGGCTGGGAGGAGGGGGGCAAAGGGTGGGAAACTGGGAGATATCTGTAATACTATCAACACTAAAAGTATATTTAAAATGTCAAGAAAAACCACACACACACACACACACACACACACACCACACACACACACACACACACACACACACACACACAGAGTTAGCTACTATTATTAGTATTAGTTCTTCCCTTTTCAGTTCCAGGGTCATTCACCCACTATTTCCCGGAATTCTCTCTCATGTATTATTCTCCCAGATTTACATTTTCTACTCTGACATTTCTAAGTTCCAACAGTACACCAGACACTGTCCCCTAGAAATGCTTTAGCCACCACAAACTCCGTATGTCCCAAAACAAACTCATAAATCTTTTGTTTCATCCCACATTTTCCCATATAAATTCGAGTCATCCCTTCTTACACTGGAAACTTCAGTAAGCAAATGATTTTTTTCTATCTCCACATTCACTTCTTCACCAAACTGTTTTAATTTTACCTTAATATTTTTCTCAAGACAGCCCTACTTTCCCATCATAAATATAATAATTTGGGCCCTTATCATCTGTAATATTTAAGAGCCTTCTTCACCCCCCACCCCCATTTTAATTCATTGCCATCAGCTTTATTACAAAAAATCAAATCCAATCAGGTTAATTTCTTGCTGAGGTCTTTGTTGCATCTGTTTATGCCTACCAAATATATATCCCTCACCAGTCGGCTCCAGCCCTATCTTTTTCGGGCTCACCTCCAGCTCTTACTAATTCCATCCTGACATTCTATCTCCATTACAATTCTAATGAATTCTCCACATATGCTATATCTCCAATTCCTTTTCTTTGCATATGTTGGTAGCTCTGCCTGACATGTCTTTTCTGTCCATTGCCTCCCTTCTCTGCCAAGCAAACTCTTTCTCAAATGTCACTGTTCTGAAACCTTTCCTGACTACTACAGTTAGTCACAGCCTTTTCTGTTCTCCCACAACATTCTGTTTCTATCTATATTTTACAAATAGCACACTGCACTGTGAAGCTCTTTTTATATATTTGCCACTGTGAAATTCTTAAGAACAAAGATTGCCTTTTTTCTTCTTCTTCAATACCCAGCACTCAGAACATCTGCTGGCACATTAATCAATACTGAATGAATCATTACAATTAAAATCAGCATTGCTAACAGTTTCCCTTATATAAAAGGGAACCAAAGGCAAGAAGTTTTCAGTATATCTCCATACCTTTCTTAGTTCATAATAATTGCTAATATTAGACAGTATAAAAAGATTTCTTTTAACCAGTTTTCCAAGAAACTGTTAGATATCTGGGCACTCATCAGGGCAAGATGGCAGATAAGGTACCCTTCTTTTTAGCTTGTGATGTGTTATATACTTCCAGCTCTTCAAGTCTTGAAGATCCCATTACTCCAAAATGCCTGCCTAGAGCCTAGTTGTTAAAAGCTCTTCTGTGTACTTATTCAAGCTTCAGTTTAAGACAACTTTTCTAATGTGTGTCCTATTCTCTTCAACCACTTGTTATAATGCCTCAATTCTATTTAGGCATTTAAATATTTTCTCAGTTTTAGTGCCTAAGATTTTTCTTTTTAAATAACCGAGTAGTCATTATGCATTTCCTTAATCCCAAGGAATAAAAATCTCTTTCCCAGGAACAACTGAGAAGTCATTAGGAATTCTCCTAATCCCAAGGAATAAAAATCTCTTTTCAAGGAACTGGTTTAGCTTCTATTCCTTTAACCCTATTTCCTGATGAATCACACTTCAGCAGCAGTCAACCCTCTAAACCAGTGGTTCTCAACCTTCCTAATGCCGCAACCCTTTAATACAGTTCCTCATGCTGTGGTGACCCCAACCATAAAATTATTTTCGTTGCTACTTCATAACTGTAATTTTGCTACTGTTATGAATCGTAATGTAAATATCTGATATGCAGGATGTATTTTCATTGTTACAAATTGAACATAATTAAAGCATAGTGATTAATCACAAAAACAATATGTAATTATATATGTGTTTTCCGATGGTCTTAGACGACCCCTGTGAAAGGGTCGTTCGACCCCCAAAGGGGTCGCGACCCACAGGTTGAGAACCGCTGCTCTAAACCAATATTCATACCTTTTCTTTATCCTTTAACCTTAGTAAAACACATTTCTCTTCTGATAACACCCATTTAATCATTGCCACAATGACATATAGTGGGAATCACTATATATGATTTATATATATTTACAATTTTAATTGTAATAAAATACACAGAATGTAAATTTGCCGTCTTCAATAACCATTTTAAAGTATATAGTTAAGTAGTGTTAAGTACATTTATATTGTTGTGTAAGTCAATTTCCTTATGTAATGTGGCTCACTGTTACTGCTGTGTCCTCATCTCCTTCCAGCTCCTTCCTTGTTCTGCCTGTTCCAGTCACACTGGTCTACTTGCTGCTTCTCTGAATACACCAGGTACCCTCCTATCTTTGCATTGGTTGTTCCCCCTGTCTGGAATGTTCTTTCCCCATTACCACATAATTCAGTCCTCACCTCATTCAGATTTTAGCTTAAATACCACCTTATCAGGGAGAACTTCTTGACTGCTTTATTTATATTTACAATGTGTCACATTCATCCTATGTACATCTTACCCTTTTTGCCTGTCTTATTTCTCTCCAAAGCTCTTAATAGCATATAATTTTATGCCTGATTCCACCACTTATGATACCTCTTTCAACTTAAAAAATATTAAGATATAGAGCTGAGAAACATGTATTTTTCAAATAGAATCATACTGCACATTAGGTAAGTTGACTCCTCCCTCCAAATTATAATTGTCTTTCAATGCCAACAATTATTTTACTAAAAATGTATCATGTTCTTTCTAAAACAGTTGTAAATAATTATTTTCCATTTAGACTGCTTTTACACTACCTTGCCGATTAACTTCATTTTGAAGTAGCTCTTCCATTGCCTCCTCCTCAGCAATATCTAAAGGTGTGTCACCTTCACTGTTGACAGCTCCTACATGTGCTCCATGACCAATCAAAAACCTGTAAAATCAAAGGTAAGATGGTTAAGCAATGCTATTGAAATAAGACTAAATACATAACAATGAGGAAAACTATGTAAGAGCAGCCATAAAAACCAAGAATAGGGCCCTAGCCAGTGTGGCAGGCTCAATTTCTGGTAGGGGGCATGCAGGAGGCAACTGAAAGATGTCTGTCTGTCTATCTATCTATCTATCATCTATCTATCTATCTATCTATCTATCTATCTATCATCTCCCTTCCTCGCTTCTAAAAATCAATAACATATCTTAACGCACCAAAAAGCCAAAAAGCAGGATATGTATTAAGTTCTAAAAAACTACAGTAGAGCATATTTTCTTTTTTTTTATATTTCCTAATTTTTCTATAATGTACATACATTGTATAAAAAAATGCTGATTTTAGAGAGGAAAAGAGAGAGAGAGAGAGAGAGAGAGAGAGAGAGAGAGACTGAATGGTTGCCTCCCATATGCACCCAGACTGGAGAGTAAACCTGCAACCTAGGCATATGCCGTGACCACTGACCGGCAACCCTTTTGGTATATGGTCTGACACTCCAACCAACTGAGCCACTGGTAATAATTAGAAAGTCTTACATAGGATCATTTCAAACTGTCTCCACTAAGGCTTTTCATTATCTCCATACTGACTGGATTCCTAACTGATCTCCATGCTCCCAGTCTCGTGCCATAAACAATAGTTCTTAACTTGGGGTCCATGGACGGAATTCAAAAGACCATTTCACTGACACAGATATCTTAAAATATTATTTATGCTCACCACTATTTTGAAATTAAAATAGTCATTAGACCACCATTAGACCTTTTTATTTATTATGTTACTAAAGAAGCACATATGTAATTATACCAAATGTGTTTTTTAATATTTTGATAAATGAAATACAATATAATTGGTTTTCACTGTAGTTTGTATTTTATGCACCCAAAGCACAATCCTGAGAAAGTATCCACAGGACTCATCAAACCTGCCAAAAGGGATCCAGATACAAAGGTTCTCAATCACTTTCATGTGTTAACTGCACATCTCCTAGAATCTATGTAACACTAGAGGCCCGATGCACGAACATTCATGCAAGAGTAGGCCTTCCTTCCCCCGGCTGCTGGCACCGGCTTCCCTCCGGCAGGTACCCAGGACCCGAGCTGGCTTTCCTCCGGCCCCGGATTCATCAGGAAGGATGTCCGGAATGACGTCCGGAAGATATCTGGTCTAATTAGCATATTACCCTTTTATTATTATAAATAACCAATGTCAATTCCCAACTAAAACATTTTTGAATGGTTGTACCATCAGTAGGAGAAACACACACGACCCTCAATAATCTAGTTTTATATTCTTTTCAGCCTCATTCCTCTTCTTTCCTGTATCACACTTTAAGCTCCAACAATATGGAACTGCTTGTAGTTCCAGGTTAAACCATGCTCTTTTGGCATCCCTGATTTTCCTTTTCTATATGTAAAGAATGGGCAGTTTTTCCCTATGTCCATAAACAACTGAACTTGTGGGTTTTTTTTTTTCTTTTTGACTGACTACATAAAAAGTCCACAGAGTTAAAAAGAAAAAGGAAAGACCTTCCTTAAACCTCTTCTTCTACTATCATCTCTTCCCAGAGAAAAACACTACTAACAGCATGGCAAATATCTTTCCAGTACCTTTGCTCTGAATTTATATGTGGGTATATAAACATATATGCATAGTCACTTTGAGGCTCCTTTTGTAAAACAAAAATTAATGAGATTATTTTAAATGCACTGGAATGCGCTAACCGGTTTGGTTCAGTGGATAGAACGTCGGCCTGCAGACTGAAGGGTCTCAGGTTCGATTCTGGTCAAGGGCATGTACCTTGGTTGTGGGCACATCCCCAGGAGGGGCTGTGCAGGAGGCAGCTGATTGATGTTTCAAACTCTCTCTCTCCCTTCCTCTCTGTAAAAAATCAATAAAATATATTTTTTTAAAAAATAAATGCACTGGAATGCAATGCTTCCCTTCTAATAGCTGAAAATATTCTACAGTATGGCTGGTTGATACTTCTACTTGATAGTGTCCAGCTAGTGGACATGTTTTAAAATGAACACTTGACATGAACAATCTTTTAAAATTTCCTCAACCTGATGGGCATGAAACATCTTATCATTGTTTTAACATCTTTTCTGATTACACGAGTTTGAAAATATTTTAATGTTACTGGCATTTGTATTTTCTCCTTTTGTGAACTTCTTATTTACATCTTTTGCTTGTATTTCTTATGTGGTAATTCAACAAATACTTATGGGGTGCTGTTATGGACTCAATGTTTGTGTCCCTGCCAAAATTCAATGTGACGGTATTAGGTAATTAGGTTTAGATGAGGTCATGAAGGTGGAGCACCCATGATGGGATTAGCTTCCTTATAGAAGAGAAGACACTCGAGTTTACAACCTCTCTGCCTGAGGACACAGCAAGATGACCATCTGCAAGGCAGGAAAAGGGCCCTCACAAGGGCCAGCATCTTGGACTCCATAGTCTCCCAAACTGTGAGAACCAAATGCCTGCTGTTTAAGTTACCTAGTCTATGGTATTTCGTTATAGCAGCCAAAGCTGACTAAAACAGGTGTCTAGAATGTATCTAGCACTACGTTACATGCCAGCAATACAACTGTAAACATAAACAAACATGGACCCTCTCTCAAAGAGCCTACAGTCTAGTAAAAGAGTTAGATGAATCACCCCAATAAATGTAAAATTGTGATAAGTCTATGACAGAGAATTTTGTTGTATCTAGCAGTGAATAACATAATTTGATTTGGTCAGGTCTGAAAAGAATTCTCTGAAGAATATGTAGATACTAACAAAGATAACTGAAAGAGTGTGTTCCAGGAACAGAAAATAAAAGGCACCAAAACCCAGCAACAGGAAGTGTGTATGGCTAGACAGGGGGCAGGTCTTTTTTTCTGAGTAACTGAAATAACTGATCACTCTCTATATATTTCTGTCTCTGATAAACATAAACACACACAGACACACACCAAAGTCAGTGAATGTTTATTTTTGCTTACATTATCAGGAATGTATTTCAAAAAGATCACTTTGTGCAGTATGAAAGATAAATTAGAATGGAGAAAGAATGAGAATAGGCAGACCAGTTAAATAGCTATAGTTGTGGTATAAAACAATTACGTTGGAAGCTTGAATTTGATGGAGGAAATGGATGAATTCCAGATATAACTAGGAGATACTGGAAGATCAGCTGGATATAAGAAGTGAGGGTAAAAAAGGTGTTTAAGCTACATTAAAGTTCTTGACTTATATGATGTGATAAATGGGATGGTGGTACTAATTAATAACATACAAAAACTTAAGTTATTCCCTGCATCTGACTAATAGATGTGTTGCAAATATTTTTTCCAAATTGTCACTGCATTAAAAACTTTTCTTATAGTATTCTGTATTTTACTAAATTTCAAAGATTTTATGAAGTCAGGTTTGTCAATCTTTTGCTTTAAGAAGACCTTTACCCATCTAGCTAGATGTATCTATGTGGAGATGTAACTTTTACAGACACACACACACACACACACACAGACAAAGAAAAATGAAAGAATATACACTATACACAGACAATAGTGCAGTGAAGGCCTGGGCAGCAGGGGGCAGTGAGCTGGATTGTGGGGTGGAGAGGGAGAGGATCAATGAGGGATTAAAAAAAGAATATTAAGAACATATACTATAAAGTTAACAGGTCATCCTTAAGAGGTAGGATTAGAAGGGATGTGTGTTAATTGTGTTTTTATAGTAAGAAGAAATTTTTTTGTAATCCAAGTTTTCTGCAGCAAGTGTATTTTGTGTATCAGACCACAAAATAGACTGCCATATCATTTTGTAGCTTGTTTTTTATTTTATTTTTATTGTCTAAAGTTTGTAGCTTGTTTGTAAACTTAATAACATGTTATAAACATTTCTTTCTCCCTGTGCAAAGTAATGTTTCATTTTTTATTATTTTCATGGTGTTTTTTTTTTTACAAATAAAAGTCATACTTGAATTTGAATTGAGGTAACTTTTTCTTTCTCACAGTTTTGAAAAATGTAATAGAAAATTTAAAAACATTTATATACTACAAATAAATAAATGAATCTGAAGAAGAAAAAAAAAAAAGATGTGCTATGCTCCAAGAGAATATGAAACTATTCTACTAGGCAAAACCTTGATCAAGTAATTAGTGATATTTACACATAAAACCACTTCTATTTTGCTTAGGTATAGTATTAGAAATCATTCACCAGATATAAACACTGAGAATAAAAGGAATATCTCAATGTAGCCTCAATGCTTGCAGCAGTGCGATCTATATGAGAAGCAGAGTCTCAAGGACATACCAGGTTAAGGCCAAATACAGACAATCCAAAATTTATATAAACAGGAAGGATGTTAAAAGAAAATAACAAGAGTAAAGTTCCAAAACTACTGGCAAGGAAGTGGGGCCTGGAGCAATCCCTGAGCCAAAAATTTATATGTATACTTGGTATAGTTCACAAACCTCTCCTGCACTCCAGAACTAGTCTGCAAACGTAAATAAAAAATAAAAGATATATTAATATACATAAAATCTCATTGTATTAATTCTTATCTCCCATGAATAATCTCAAAAGCCATTCAAATACTGGTTGGATAAAAAAAAAAAAGCATAAATGTTTAAGTTTAAGTTCTGTAGACTTTGGGTTAGACTCCTACCTCTGCCTGGACAGCTGTGTGACATTCATTAACTTAAAATATTTGAAGTTCCATTTATAAGTTACTTAAAGGGTTGTGTGAAGTTTAAATGAGTTAGCTCAGGTAATGTCTAAAAATAAAATTAAAATTCTGTTATCACATCATGCAAAATTATGACATTTAGAAAGTAATGTTTAAGATAATGTGAAAGAAAATACATGTTATCTCAGAAATTCACTTTGAGGGACCCTGGAGATACTGAAAACAGATGGCTACATGTCCTTCAGAACAAACAAGCTGGGGTATTTTAAGCAGCTCATGTGACTGCTAATTAGAAAAAATATACTATATTTATTTTAATATTTCTTAGAAGAAAAAAAAGAATTTCTCATAGGAGTCCCAAAATGAAAGTGAGAAGACTGGGCTAGTTCTCAGATGGGCAACTTTTTTGATGCTTCAAGATGTAAACAGTTAATGATTTATTCAAATAACGCAAAGTGCAAAATAGAAAATTCCACTTAGTAAATAATGACATTCTTTATGAAGTGCAGAAGTGAAAAAGGTAAACTACCAGGTTTATTGAGAATTATAATAATCTAATAGCTTTGAGTCAATAAATAATTTTGGACAAATAAATTAATTTACCTCAAAATGAAAATGTGACCCAAATGGAATTTTACAAAATTATTAAAAAATCTAACAAAAGGTATAAAGTAACCAAGTCACTGGTTGCAATTTGGATATGGTATATTAAATAAGCAGGTAGGATTATATCTGTGTTAGAATTACTCAGTGATGAGAGGGGGGTTATGAGGCTGTGTGGAAAAGGTGAATTAGCCCTGACTGGTTTGGCTCAGTGGATAGAGCGTCGGCCTGCGGACTGAGGGGTCCCAGGTTCGATTCCAGTCAAGGGCATGTACCTTGGTTGTGGGCACATCCCCAGTAGGGGTTGTGCAGGAGGCAGCTGATCGATGTTTCTCTCTCATCGATGTTTCCAACTCTCTATACCTCTCCCTTCCTCTCTGTAAAACGTCAATAAAATATATTTTTTAAAAAAAAGGGAAAAAGAAAAGGTGAATTAAGAGGTACAAATTGGTAGTTACAGAATAGTCACAGGGATGTAAAGTACAGCATAAGGAATAGAGTCAAGTAGAGGCCTGGTGCAAGACACTTGTGCACTGGGGAAATGGGACAGGGTCCCTCAGCCCAGCCTGTGTCCTTTCGCAGTCTGGGAGCCGTCGCTCTGACATCCTTAATGCTGCTGCAGAGGCAGGAGAGGCTCCTGCCACCACCGCTGCGCTTGCCAGCTGTGAGCCCGGCTTCTGGCTGAGCGGTGCTCCCCTGTGGGAGCGCACTGACCACTAGGGGCCAGCTCCTGCGTTGAGCATCTGGCCCCTGGTGGTCAGTGCGCGTCATAGTGACCCGTTCTGCAGTTCGGCCAATTTGCATATTGCCCTTTTATTATATAGGATAATCTACACTAATAAAAGAGAAACATGCAAATTGGTGTCACTCCGCTACGCCCACCAGCCAATCAGAGTGACTATGCAAATTAACTTAACCCGACTGGAGGTTAATTTGCATATGCAAGCATGGAGCGAAGACTGAAGGCTCCCGCTGGAGTGAAGACTGAAGACTGAAGACTGAAGAGGCTTGGCTTCTCCGCTGCAACTGCGGCCAGAGGGGAGAACCCTAGCTTCGAGGCTTGGCTTCTCTGCTGTGGCCAGATCCAAGGCCTGGGTCCTGGGTGCCGGAGGAAAACTGGTGCCGGCAGCTAGGGGAAGGAAGGCCTATTGCACGAATCTTCGTGCAACGGGCTTCTAGTATTGTAATAACTATGTATGGTGCCAGGTGGGTATTAGACTTACCAGGGGGATCACTTTATAGGCTATATAAATGTTAAATGTTAAATAAGTTCTAGAACCACTATACTATACACCTGAAACTAATATAATATTGAATGCCAATTGTAATTTTTAATTTTATAAAGAATTATTCAGTGTTAACTGAATTTGCAAACAATTTTTGACAGTCTCTATTAATTACCTTGGATTCTGAGTTTTGTCAAATATCAAAGTACAGATAAAAATTTTTGAGACAGAGAAATAGTTCATTTTAAAATTTTGATTTTTTAATTAAAATTTTGTCTTTAAATCAGAAGCTGAGAACACAGTAATCAAAGAAACAATGATAAAGTAACTTCATCAGCAAAAACTGAATATATTTAATGTCCAAATTTAATAGACAAATACTAAGTTTCTTATATACTGTAGGGAAACTAGTATCAAGAAGTCCTTTTCACTAATATATGAATGCTTCATGTATGCAATATATGAATTTTTAAATCTGAGAAAGTCAGTGTGTGCCGCTTTAAAAAAGGAAACTCTGTTACAAAGATGAACCTCAAGACCATATGCTAAGCAAAATAAGCCAGTCACAAAAGGACAAATGTTTTATGATTCCACTTATAGGAATATCTAAAGTCAAAATAATAAAAACTGAAAATAGAAAAGTGGTAATCAAAGACAATGAGGAGAGGAGAGGACAAATAAATGTTTAATGGGTAATTTCAGTATTGCAAGATGAAAAATTCTAGAGATCTGCAGCACAATGAATAAACAACACCTACTGAATTGTATACTTAAAAATGGTTAAGATGGCCTTAGCCAGGTAGCTCAGTTGGTTAGAGCATTGTACCAATACGCCAACATCAGGGCACATACAAGAAGCAATTAATGAATATATAAATAAGTAGAACAACAAATTGATGTTTCTCTCTCTAAAAAAAAAACAATAAATAAAAATTTTTAAAAAGGTTATAATCTATTGATCTAGATCAGTATTTTAAAAAATGGCTAAGATGATAAAGTTAATATTATGTTTTTAATAATGATAAAACATTTTTATAATATCAGAAAGTCAGCAGAATACCACTAAAACAGTTGTTTCTTAAAAATCCAAATGAATTACTCAAAGTCCTACAATAAAACAGAAATTATAAAAACTAAGCTACCTGAACTTTTCAAAGTAGGTAAACAGAACATCACATCATTAACTTCAGAAATAAATGCTATTTTCTTTTGGAAGTCTCTGAGAAACAAAAATTATAAAATAAGTATAAATATCTATGCATCTTCAGTGGGAATGCACTTTGCTATTTCATTTTTTAAGTTCTATACCACAACGAAAAATAGTTGTAACAGTAAGAATCCAAAAATTTGACTTTGAAAGTATTTTTAGAAATATGCTCTGTTCTTTCAAGCTTGACAAATGTGTGCCACTTTCTTCTGGCCTGATGAGAAATCTGTCATTTAATTTTTGCCCCCTATAGTGTAGTTTCTTTCTCACTGCTTTCATGATTTTTAATTTGTCTTTAGTTTTTCAGAGGTTTGTATACAGCATGTCTTGGTGTGGAATGCTGTGGTTTAACCTCTTTAGAATTTGCTAAGCTTCTTGCACCTGTAGGTTTATATCTTTTGTCCAGTTTGGGTATGTTTTTGGCCATCCTTTTTTTTTTTTTTAAATATGTTTCACTGATTTCAGAGAGGAAGGGAGAGGAAGAGAGAGCTAGAAACCTCAATTATGAGAAAGAACCACTGATTGGCTGCCTCTCGCATGCCCCACACTGGGGGTAGAGCCTGCAACCCGAGCATGTTCCCTGACCAGGAATTGAACCGTGACCTCCTGGTTCATAGGTCGACACTCAACCACTGAGCCACGCCAGTTGGATCCTTTATTATTCTTTTAAATACTTTTTCAGACAGTCCCTCTTTCTCCTCTTCTTCTGGCACTCCAATAGCACAAATACTAGCTCTCTGTTACAGTCCCATAGGCCCCTGAGGCTCTGTTCATTTTATTTTACTAGTAGTCTATTTTCTCTGTTGCTCAGATTTGGTAATTTCTGTTGTTCAATTTTTCAGGTCACTAATTCTTTCTTATCCTCTCCATTCTGCTGTTGAGGCTATCCACTGAATTTTTATTTATTTTTGTTACTGATTTTTTTAAGTTCTAAAATTTCCATTTGGTTCTTTCTGATATCTTCCTTCTATTTCTTTTTTTAAAAAAATATATTTTATTGATTTTTTACAGAGAGGAAGGGAGAGAGATAGAGAGTCAGAAACATCGATGAGAGAGAAACATCGATCAGTTGCCTCCTGCACACTTCCCACTGGAGATATGCCCGCAACCAAGGTACATGCCCTTGACCGGAATCAAACCCGGGACCTCTCAGTCCGCAGGCCGACGCTCTATCCACTGAGCCAAACCGGTTACGAGGCTCCTTCTATTTCTTTGTGGAATTTCTATTTTTTTTTTCATTTAAGCATGCTTTTAATTATTTGTTGAAGTATTTTTATGCTATCTGCTTTATATTTGTCAAATACTAATATTGCTATCAAGCAATGTTGGTTGGTCTCTATTGATTATCTTCTTCCATTTAATTAGAGATTTTCATTGGTATGACAATTGATTTTCAATTAAAATCTGAACACTTTGAGTACCATGTTATGACTCTAAACGTTGCTTAAATCTTCTATGTCAGCTGGCTTTGTCTGGCCCTGCTCTAGCAGAGGAAGGTGAGGATATAAGCCCAGGTTCCCCACTCAATCTTCAGTGATACCAGAGATGGGGCAAGCTCCTTGTTATTTCTTGCTTCCTGCCCAACCTACATTGATACTTCCCTGGCTGAGAAGGATATCAGTGTCTCACTATTCCCCATGTAGCTTCCACTGACACCATGATGAGAGGGAAAGAGGACTCTTTAATGCTTGGTGGTGATGGTGAAAAGTATTCACTGGCCAGTAAGCCTCTGTAGACACCACCCCAGCAGGCAGGACTAAGAGCTCATCCTTACTGCCAGGTGGGGTGGAAGGCCAGGCTTCCCACATGGTCACTATTAGAAGCGCAGGGAGGGCTAGTTAACCATCTGATGTGGATTAAAGTCTTGTCTAGCTCTGTATCTAGCCTAATCTGACATCACCAGTGTGGGTGTTGGGGTGCCTTATTACAGCCTGGTAAGGGTGGAAGTTTACACTCCCGATTTGCCCTATTGAGTGTATGGGTGGGACTAAGATTTATTTTCCCCATGGTGTATGGCTGGAGTAGAATAGTGGTTGTTTTTGTTGTTGTTATTATTATTATTATTATTATTTAGTTTTCTGCCTTGCCAAGGTTGCCCCTCTCCTCGTATTTGGCTAAAGAGATTAGGCTTTTATTGGGGCTTTTTTGCTCTGCATTCACTGGCGCTTTGGGTTACCAGCTACCTCAGCTCCAAGTATGGGATATATGAGGCAAAAAGAAAAGCCAAAAAACTCATCCCTGTGTCATTCTTTGGACCTTAAGATGCCTAGCTGCTCTGCCTTCTCTCTACTTTTAGAGGTTCCTTATATTTATATGTAATGTTGAGGCTTTTTAGGTGTACTTAGCAGAAAGAACAGAATAAAGCATATCTATTCATCTACCTAAGAGGCAGAAATTCTCTTTCCCATTTTTAATTGTCAATAAATTGCAAAATTTATAACATTACTATTTTTAACCTTTATAAAAAATTTCAATTTTCCAAAACCCAAAGACTATTTCTATATTATTTTTGTACATAAATCATGTTATTAGTACAATTGTTAGTAGTCCTGACACCTTGCTAAATTTTAATTTCTAACATCATGATTCCATAAGTATGCTACAGATATAATTAATTACACCAATAGAAAAGACCAAGTTAATATCTGTGAGAGAAATTGGTGTATTTGTGAAACTGGGCTCTATTTCCAATTGTCTAAGCACCTGGGTTGTCATTTGCAAATTCAAAATGTGGGGAAATTTCAATTCCTCTCTGCTCTTTGTAGAGCCACCTTTAAATTTAAGAAATTCTGAAGGTTCTGTCTTCAACATTTTTAATTTCTCTCAATTATTCACTAGAACAGTAACTCTATACTTCTTTGATCATGCACTAACTCCTGAAAACACACACTTAATAAAATCAATTTTTTTATTACTGCAGCTCCCAATTCCCAGAGACAAAAACCCTACTTATTGTGTAACAATTCTAAGATGTATATTTCCCTTATGTTTAAATATCACTGAAATACTCTACAATCAATGGATGTTACAATCAATAATGTCTTAAAATGAATATTGGCCAGGTGGTAGATAAGACATAGTTGTCAATATCTGTCCTCACTTCAATAGATTTATGTGCATTGATATTACCTTATTTGTTGAGCTTAACTGTTGCTTAAAATGTTTTCCTGGATGTTTTCCAAAACTTTCTGTTGATACCTTCTGGTAAGAGCAAGAAAGCACCAACATCAAAACTTGCTAATTGACTATCAGTGACTTAGACGAAAATCCCAAAGTTTACATCAGAACATTCTTAAGCAATGTCACATGACATCAATGACACTAAATTGCCCAGAGAAAAATACTGTGTGAAAAAAACTACAAAAAATCTAGGAGATTAAAAAGTAAAAAGAACAACCACCCCAAATTATAGTTTGATTTTTTTTTTTACCTTTTCAATTAGTACATAAAATACTGGCATCTTAGATTTGATAAAATCCAGTATATGCATTATAAACATATCCAAAATATTCCTGGGTTCCTATTGCACCTTTACCATTGGCACCTCAAATTAGGCCTATCTAAATCCACATTCCACTTTACTCTCTCCTCTGCTTAACCCTATCTCGCTCTTTAGAACCCTTAATAAGTTTAATGGCACCATTTTCCCAATTACAAAGGCTAGAAAGAAAGGCAGAATAGTGTAGTGGCTAAATGTTCAGACATGAAAAGTTAGACTGTACTGGTTCAAATCCTAACTCTGCCATTTACTGTGTGATTTCTATGACTCAGTTTCCTCATCTACACTATAAGAATTTTAATATAGGTCTACCATCACACAGAAAAATATAAAATTATTCATATTTTAGAAATATTATAGATTATTTAACAACTAAACTGAGCCTAAGGCAGTATTCTCTAACCAAACACATTAATATTTTTGCAAAAAATACATTTAAAGGCTTAACAAGGGAACCAGACCAGTGTGACTAAATGAGAGAGCTTGGAGAAAAGTGAAAAAAATGAAGTCGAAAGGTGACAAGTGGCCAAACATGGCCTTGCAGGCCATCAGAACTCTGGCTTTTACCCTGAATGCATTATGAACCTATAGGAGAGTTTTGAGTAAAAAATGTGATATTATCCCACTTACAATATTTTAAAAGGATCACTCTGGCTGCTATATGAGAAATACATGGGGAGAAGAGGACAGTTACGGTTGTGTCCAGGATCAAGGAGAAATGAAAGAGGCGATGAAAAATAGTTTAATAATGGATATATTTTGAAGGACAAGCCAAGAAAAATTGTGAGGATACTGATGGATGTTTATGGAATAAAGGTTAAAATGAAGAAAAGCCAAGTTATAAATATGTCACCACAAATATTTAAAAGTTTTCATATCCTTAAAAGCTGGTTCTTTAATGATCAAGTGACAAAGCTAATGGAACTTTTTCCAAGCTGTAAATAAAACCATGAAAATGTCACTGATGTAAATACTACTAGCATTTTACAATGATATGAGATCCTCAACAGTAGTGTTTTTAAAACGACTTCAAACAAGAAGAAAAATATATTAAATATACTAATTAATCAATATTTCATTCTATATACCATGAAGCTAAATAACATTAGCCTAATACAGAGCTAATTTTCTCTACTATTGGAAAATTTTATGGCAAATACTAAAGCAACTAAAGATTAAAGCATTCCTGCCTAGCTGACATGGCTCAGTGGTTGAGCATCGACCTTTGAACCAGGAGATCTCGGTTTGACTCCCGGTCAGGGCACATGCCCAGGATGTGGGCTCAATCCCCAGTATGGGGCATGCACGAGGCAGCCAATCAATGGTTCTCTCTCATCTTTGATGTTTCTATCTCTCTCTCCCTCTCCTTTCCCCCCTGAAATCAATAAAAAAATAAAAAACATTCCTTAAACATCTGTACTGGAGGCCTAAAAAAATATGGTGATGAAATTAAAACATAAAACGATTATATCAGAACAATAAGCACATCAATAACCAAAATGTTAATAAAATAAGTCATTTAAACTTTATTACTCAAACACAAAACATTTTTCACTAACATAAAAATTTCTATGATTTACAAGAATACAAAAACAAAAACACAACAACCCCAAAACAATTCCAAGGATAAAACTGTAGTCATTCAAATAACGTTCATTGGTCAATCAACAGGGATAGGCTGAATAAACCACAATGACATACTGTACAATGGAGTACTAAACCTAAAAAGAATAATGAGAAATATCTATATTTTCTACTATACAGCATTTTCCATAATAGACTGTTAAGTGAAAAAAGAAAAGTGAAGGAATATGTGTATAATGTTCTATCATTTATCTACAAAGGAGGAGTAATACTTACTTTAAATAATACATTAAAAACCATACTGGGATAAAATATAAAATTAAAAAATTATAGGATGTGGGAGGAAATAGAGTGGTAGAACAGGGATTGCCATTAGAACCTGCTATTTTATATGAACCATAAAACAAAATTAAATTTTTAAAAAACAAACTCTAAAAAATAAAAAAAATTAAACAGTGAACTTAACAGCACACCTAGTTGGTGGTATAACCACACAAAATAGAACTATTTCAACTGATTTCTATACAGAGTAATTTGATGATATATTTCAAGTGGGATACTTAAGGACAAAAAGAAATGAACCACCTTCCTCCTCCCCCCCAAACCCAACCAACCAAACTTCAAACTGCTTTTAGTAATCATATTGTTGCTGTTGGTGGTATTGCTGTTATATTACAGTGTAATGTATGTGTAACATCTGATGAAACAAATAGTAATTATGCGTTATTTTAATCTTGTAGTTCCTGGCAATGAAGTGGAGGAGAAAGGAAATATTGATATATAAGATAGAAGAGATTAAAGAAAAACACCCTGCTGCTGAATTTGAATTGGAAACAATAATCCGTAGTAACAATGAGCACTTCTAGCACCCATTACAAGGAAGGGGATCCTTGGAAAAATGGCAAGTCTAGACCCGGGGCAGGAAATGTAAAACATGTCTGGAACACCTTGTAATACTAAAGTGCAAGTTTACTTTATCTGGTAATGTCCCAAGGACTCAGAAGCCAATATGAACAGACTCTTGATGACCAAAGATGGTATAATGCTGAACATTAATATGATACTCCCAAACTCACTTCATTTATACTTCCTCTAATCCACTCTGGAGAAGGGGCATTATTAATCTCTATTGTTAGTTTTCCCTAAGACTTCTACCTGATTCAAAGCAGGGAGAGGTTGAGGGTAATTACCTTGGTGAAAAGGTGAGATAATTGAGCCAGAATATGAAGAAATATCATTCATCTATTCAACTGGTTTCTGCTAGGTTACAGACCAGACACGAATTGTCTAAAAACTAAACTGTAACCTCATATTCTTTGTTCTACTATCTCCAACAAAAGTCAAAAATTTAGAACTCACTGTAGCCTAATCAGCTTCAAATTCTCAGAGTAAACCATCTCCTTCACTGTTTGCTTCGGCTCATTTCAATAGGGAAGAATTAGCACTATTCTGTGCACAATGCAGTTGGTAAAGCAGCATGTAAACAATTGATGTGTTAGAGATGATGATGAATCAGCCAGGAATATCAGAAAGGTTTGAGTTTGGTAAAAACCGATCAAGTAAAGAAATGAGGCAAATGAACTGCTGTGTGCAAAGACACTATGATGTGAACTAGCAAGGACTGTCAGGAAACTAAAAGTAGCCCAGTACTGACATAGTGAAAAACGTGGAAAGCAATATGAGAAGTAAGAGCTAGGAAGATGCCTGATCATTCCCAAATAATCATATTTTTTCATAAATAATATTAATCATAGAGACTACGTAGCTTGGCCAAGGGCACAAGACTAGCAAATGCAGAACCAGGATTTGGAACAAATTTAACTCCAAATATTTCATTTAGCAGAGTGACCCATTTTCCAAGGTTATTCCTGGTTTGTAACAGCTGTCTCTACATTAGTATTAATGGGGCCTTTTACCCTAACAAGTGCTCTGATTTGGGAGATATCTTCACCCTATCTCTTAAGCCACCACCATGCTATATCTTTCTAGGCCCAAGAAAACTAGGGTTTCATTAACTTCTCACATTCATTAGTGGAATTAATTGCGAAAGAGATAATGCTGATAAAAATAATCATGCATTTGGAAAAGTTTGGGGCTATCACCTTAACAAATAACCCATTATATACTAATTTCTATAAACATTGTCATAATTTTAAAAAATTCTTATGGCAAAAAAAGAAAAGTCATTATTTTCTAATTTTAATTTGGTTCAGAGACACTATGTATTATACTTCAGCTATACTACAGCCATAAATTCTAACTTCCTATAGGAAGGTAGTTAGATCAGCAAAATTCTAGTCAAGCTTAGTCAAAATAGGACCTAAGAAGCTCATATTCCATATCCCATCTCCCAAAAAATAAAAAGTTATAGTTACTCTATTGAAAATGTTAACATTTGAGCAGACTGTTCACCCCCCTCACACTTGTTTACTGGCATGTAAAAAATTGGATATGCCAGATTCTTGCTTTTCCAGAGTAGACAGAGGCAAATATTTAAGCCAGGCCAATGGAAGTACCTTAAGGGGAAATAAGCTGCAGTCAGAGGGTTCCCCTCCCTTGACATACACAGAATATGGAGAAGATAATTTCCACTCCTCAACCAATTTTTATTTTGCTCTTGGGATGGGCATATGGAAAAACACAGTTCAGGAGTTGTGGTTATCATCTTGCACTAAGCGGGGGGCTAGGGTAGGAATAAGGTCCGTATTTGGGAAAGTCAGATGAAGAAAAAGCCTGAAAGACCCCAGGCCCTAGATCAGTGGTCGGCAAACCGCGGCTCGCGAGCCACATGCGGCTCTTTGGCCTCTTGAGTGTGGCTCTTCCACAAAATACCACGTGCAGGCGCGCATGTACAGTGCGATTGAAACTTCGTGGCTCATGCGCATAAGTCGTTTTTCGGCCTGGGCGAGTCTATTTTGAAGAAGTGGTGTTAGAAGAAGTGGGGGGTGTCGGTTGGTTGGGTGACAGGAGACGCGGTGCAGGCGGGCCGCGGGATACGCAGCGTGGGGGAGGTACATCGTTTTGAGGTACGTTTGCTGAGGTCGACCCCTTCCAACTCTCCCATCTACACTCGTCTATCTGAAATAAGTATACAAGATGAGTGTGGATGGGAGAGTTGGAAGGGGTCGACCTCAGCGAATGTGCAATCAACTTGTAGCCTTTTTTAGTGGTACACCGTATCAGATGTTTCTTGCCATGACACATGCTCTCTAACAATCCTAGATCTCCCCGTGGCCCCAGATGACTTATCTCCTTAACAACATAGGAATCTCTGATAAAACTGTTGTTCTTGATGTAATGACCCTACCATCCTATTTGTCCCTGTGATAGAGTGATAGGGAAAAGTCACAGCCCCATCTCTGTTCTCCACATCATTTTATAGTGTATACAAATGTAACACCCTATATAATAAAGAGGTAATATGCAAATTGACCCCCACACCCTTACATCACAAGATGGTTGCCCCCATGTCATCACAAGATGGATACCCCCACATTGTCACAAGATGACAACCTCCACGTTGTCACAAGATGGCTGGCAGGGGAGGGCAGTTAGGGGGACCAGGCCTGCAGGGGAGGGCAGTTGGAGGGACCAGACCTGCAGGGTAGGGCAGTTGGGGGTGATTGGGCCAGCAGGGGAGCAGTTAGGTGTCAATCAGGCCAGCAGGGGAGTTGTTAGGGGGCGATCAGGCTGGCAGGCAGAAGCGGGTAGGGACAACCAGGCAGGCAGGCAGGCGAGTGGTTAGGAGCCAGCAGTACTGGATTGTGAGAGGGTTGTCCAACTGCTGGTTTAGGCCCTAAGGATCGGGCCTAAACCGGCAGTTGGACATCCCCCGAGGGGTCCTGGATTGGAGAGGGTGCAGGCTTGGCTGAGGGGAACCCCTCCCTCCATGCACGAATATCGTGCACCGGGTCTCTAGACCTCTATAACAAGAGCTCTTATTCTTTAGGGCATTTTAAACTTGATATACTCACTTGCAGCTAAAATCATCCCAACTGCCACAATGGGTTATCAATCAAGTCTATAAAAATTATTCCATAGGAAATTATTCAGGACAATTATTATCTTTTCAAACTCGGAAGCATAAATCAAAAAAGAAAACACAAGGATTAAACATCTAAAGAAAGAAATTGGGTTTTCATTTTCCCAGAAGAGATAAATGAAATAATGGTCAAAAGTTAACACATATGAGTACTTTCTATGTGCCAATATGCTTAATGAGTTATGTCAGTTAACCCTCACAGCAAACCTAGGAAATATCATTCCTATTCTATAGAGGAATAAAGGAGAAAACTGAAGCTTATAAAAGGTAAGCAAGGTCATACCACTTGAGTGGTTAAGGAAGCCTTCATAATCCACCTCAGTCAACCCCAGTGTCTAAGTACCAACTATGTAAGAACAGCTAAAGATAAATACACATTAGCTATTTTTTCTATAATGAAGAGATACAAGTCCTCTGATGAGCATGAAAAGAACAGAAGGAGTAAGGAACTTGAGAACCATGATTATAATTATGAACAACCACTATTGTTCTGCAATGGCAAAAAGACCTCCTTTTATTTATTTTTTAAATATGTTTTTATTGGTTTTTAGAGAGAGAGGAAGGGAGAGGCATAGAGAGAAACATCAATGATGAGAGAGAATCATTCATCGGCTGCCTCCTGCACGCACTCTACTGGGGATTGAGCGCAAGCTGGGCATGTACCATGACTAGGAATCGAACTGGTGACTTGTTGGTTCCTGCGTCAATGCTAAACCACCAAGCCACACCGACCAGAGAAATCACATAAAGAAGGCAAGGCCCAGAAAAAAGAAACAAATTACTAAAAGATGTTGTGCAGTTAGTGTTAAGAGTCAGTAATCAAACCCAATGGAGAGCTTTTGATTCCAAGGCCAGAGCACTTTTCATTTCACCAAACACTGCCTCTCCTTTAAATTGAAGTATCAGATCTTTAATATACATGGTGTGTGTGTGTGTGTGTGTGTGTGTGTGTGTGTGTGTGTGTGAAATATACAAAGAAATAAAACTGAAAGTTTACTAAGAGAGATTTACAAAGTTAGCTGAAAAGCTTTGATGTGAGCAGACAGACAATAAGTGTTTGTAGTGTTGACACATAGTTAGAAGAAAAAAAATTGAATGAAAAAATTATTTTGTCAAGATATTCATACTTCCTGTTAAAAGCTTAAATAATTGAATTTTCTTGGAAAGTACCCACTCATTAAAGGTAGTTAATACAATGACTCTTTCTCACTGAATTTGGAAGTAATCTTAATAAAAACTAAACAAGCATAAATTGACTAAATGGAGAACTATGTATCATATTCTCCCTATAACAAAGTAACCAAATTGAAAATTATCGTTAATGTCCCCTAACAATTCAAAATTACATAGAGATAGACTTGAATTATTTGACAATCCTGCACATGTATTCAAAAGAAAAGGAGATGGGGGTGAAGCATGTGTACAATCAATTACTCATATTAATACAAAGTACCACAAGCCAGAGGTGGGGAGACAGGGTGAGGATCTCATATGGGTATCAATGGACTCAATATTAGGATTCCCAAGAACCATTTATTCTCTTTCCTGGGAAGAATAATTTTTATTAATTACAGTAATATAACATGTTGCTCACTTGCCTTTAAGAATAATTTCTGTAAAATCTAAGGTCTCTATAATTGTATTTGAATAAAAGTAAACAGAGAACTGGCTTACTCTGCAATATCGAGATATCCACAGGAAGCAGCTGCATGTAGTGGTATCCAGCCTTCATTATCAGGTTGATTGATATTTGCTCCATTTTCTACCAGAAACTTCACCATATCGACATTGTCATCAATGCAAGCCTAAAAATACAAAAAATTACAAAAAGATTTGATTCAACACTCCTAATAACATAATAATGCAATAGAATTCCTACTTTGCAGCCTTTATAATATAAATATTCTCTGTAAATTAGTCTGTTGCTATTTTGATTGTACTGCCATCACACAGGCCAATGTACTAAGAATTTAAATTGTAAGAGTCCTTGATTAGATACATGTACAACAGTAGTATATGTGACTAGACAATGCCAACCCCATGGGAAAAACAAGTACATTTCATTAAAATGAAAACAATCAAAACTTTATAACTAAGCACCAAAAATATCCTCCATAGCAATGGTTCCCAAAATGTGGTCTGCTAAGGGGGGAGAAATCCTTTTAGAGAGCTGACATGGTCAAAAACATTTTTAAAATGATACTAAGATGGTATTTCCCTTTTTCACTGTGTTGACATGTGCACTTAAAGGTGCAAAAGCACTAGTGGTAAAACTGCTAGTACCTTAGCACAAATTAAGGCAGTGGCAAAAACAAACAAACAAACAATCTCTAACAATCACTGTCTTTGCACTATGCCCACAATTTTAAAAAGGCTATTTTTATTTATGAATGTCCATTACAAAGCAGAACAAATCATAAATTTTATTAAATTTTCATCCTTAAATATACATCTTTTTAATCTGTGGAACTAGACAGAAGTATGCATATAAAGCACTTCTTATAATAATAGTCCTGAAGAAAGCACTTATGAAGCTGAGATGAAAGCTGAACCTGCCCCTTTTTCCAACGTAACATCTTTTTTACTTAAATAACAAACCACCGTTAGTCTAACTTAGATTTTTGGCAGAAAGTTTCTTGAAAATGAATAAAGTAAGCCTGTCATTTCAAGAAAAACAACTAACAGTATTTGTTGCCAATGATAAATTCAAGCTTTCAAAAAGAGCAAATAATTAGTTATCTTAATTTTAAAATGTTAATTATGTAACATAGGTAAAGTATTACTATTTTGGAATGAATTAATACTTAAAATCCTCAGTTTTAACTTCTAGTATTGTAAACATTAATACATACAATTCACATAAACAAAGCTCTTTCAATAATTTTTAAGTTTCTCTCTCATCGATGTTTCTCTCCCTTCCTCTCTCTCTAAATAAAAACATTTTAAAAATTATATTATATTAGAAAGTAGTTTATGCTATTTGAGTGGCTTGAGATAACAGAACTATTTATAAGCTAATTGTTAATTTTTCTTGAGAAAAGATATTAAATTATATTCTCCTATTTTGAGAAGAGGCTCCAAAGCAGTATTCTGATTTTTATCATCAATATAAAACATACTCTATTTAATAAATGTATCTAATACAAATATGATTATTGGTTTTTAAAAATGGAATATGTTAAGAAAGAAAATATGATCCTACATAATAAAAGCATAGTGGGCAAATTGTCCCCTCTACCGAAGTTCTTCCGGGAGTTCGACCAGAGGGCAGGCCAGCCAGGGGAAGGAAGGGAGGCCCCGGCCAGCAGCTGGCAGCCACTAGGGACACTACCAGTGCACGAATTCCATGCACTGGGCCTCTAGTTCTTTATAAAAGGATATGGGAAAATGTTCACAATATATTAAGTTTTTATTTAAAAAAAAAATTTTAAATATATTTTTATTGATTTCAGAGAGGGAAGGGGGAGAGAGATAGAAACATCAATGATGATAGAGAGTCATTAATTGACTGCCTCCTGCCCGCCCCGCACTGGGGATCAAGCCAGCAACCCAAGTATGTGCCCTGACTGGAATCTAACCATGACCTCCTGGTTCATAGATTGACACTCAACCACTGAGCCACACTGGCTGGGCTTTTTTTTTTTTTAATTGATTTTTAGAGAGAAAAGAAGGGAGAGGGAGAGATAGAAACATGGATGAGAGGAACATCACTGACCGGCTGCCTCCAGCACGATCCCTACTGGGGACCTAGCCCACAACCTGGGCATGTGCCCTGACCGGGAATTGAACTGGTGACCTCAGGGTTCCTGGGTCTACACTCGAAGGCTGAGCCACACCACCCAGACACAATATATTAAGTTTTTAAAAGAGGATGCAAAACAAATTGCCTAATGAGTCCAACTTTACTAAAATTATATAAACAAAATGACTAGAAGAATATATGCTAAAGGTTAATAGTAATTATCATTGGTTGTGCGACTGAATAATTTTTATTTTCTTCTTTAAATTTTCTATATAAAGAAACAACCAAACTGCTACTGAAAGTGTAAAATTCATTTAACTCTTTCAGAAAAAGCATTCAACAGTACCTACTAAAAAGTGTATATAAATGATAAATAAATGGTATGGACTATATGTGGGGGGTAGAGATTCTATTCATGTAATAGAATTCTACGCATCAAGAAATAAAGAACATCAAACAAAAATAACTACTGCTACCGTCAACAACATGAATTATCCTCACAGACATATAGATGAGTAGAAAAAGGCAGACACAAAGGATACAATATACTGTAAGTTTCGCCCTGGTGGGTGGCGGGTTCAATTTCCAGTCAGGGCACATACCTAGGTTGCAGGTTCAATCCTTAGTTGGGGCGCATATGGGAAGCAACCAATCAATGTTTCTTTTTTCTCTCTCTCCCTTCCTCTCTCTAAAATCAATAAGCATATCCTTCTTGGGTGAGGATAAAAAACACATAAAAAATATACTGTAGGTTTCCGGTCAAAGCTAATCTCTGGTGGTTAAGCTCAGAATCATGGTTAAATGTATGGAAAACAGATGGGAGGGGCATGAGGAAGCTTTCTGGAAGATTGGAAATATTCTCTACCTTTCTGATTTTTTACTTAGACATAAATACATGTAAAAATTTATGGAACTGTACACTTAAAAGCTGTGTAGTCTATTGTATATAAATTATACCTCAATTTAAAAAGAAAAAATAATAGGCTGCCATTTATTGAAAGCCTACTATGTATTACCTCCAGTATAAGACACTTACCTTTTTCTAAATTGTACATGCTAAAATGTCTTTCTTTAATTTCTATCTGCTGCCTCCTGAAGCTTCACATATCAAATGGAATTACTCTTTTAATGGTTAACCTTTAAATATTATAAAAACTTTCCCCCTTAACAATTATCACATATTTTAGGCTAAATATGTCTAATTTCTTTAGCTACTCTTCATATTATATATGATAAAAACTATATAGTATACCCCAAGGCCCTAGGAACACAGAGGATGGAAAAGGTCATATTATAATATGGAAGACTAGTCCATAAATAACAACGATCATGTAAGGGCATTAATAGCATAGGGTAGAAAGTTCTAAAATATCACTAGTGACATAAAAAGATATTCTTTTGCCAGGCCGGTGTAGCTCAGTGGTTGTGTGTCAACCTGTGAACCGGGAGGTTGTGGTTTGATTCCTGGTTGGGTACATGCCCCAGTGCGGGCTCAATCCCCTAAGGGGGCTGTGGAGAAGGCAGGCAGGCTCAGTGGTTGTGTGTCAACCTGTGAAGCGGGAGGTTGTGGTTTGATTCCTGGCTGGGTACATGCCCCAGTTGCAGGCTCAATCCCCTAAGGGGGCTGTGGAGAAGGCAGGCAATTGATTATTCTCTCTCATCGATGTTTCTATCTCTCTCCCTCTCCCTTCTTCTCTCTGACATCAATTAAAAAACCCTATTTTTAAAAAAAGATAGTCTTTTAACTAGAATGGTCCATATAGTCTCTTTGAAAAATATATATTTGAGGAAAATTTTGAAGATTACATAGGAATTGTTCACTTAGAAAGTTAACTGGAAGGAACTTCAATGAGCAAATGTACTACGATTTTTAAAAAAAGCATGGAATAAACAAACAGCAAGTCATCCAGTGGTATAGAGTATCTATAAATTACAGAACAGGATAAGGCTAGGTCATAAAAGGTCTAAATATAGTGTATGTAAAAGATCTGAATATAATGCAAAGGTGACTGGATTAGATATAAAAGTTGTATTAATTCTGCTTTCTATTCCTACACATCAGGGAACCTGCTGCATTGAGCCACTGAATTGACAGTGGCTCAATTCAGCAGTAGGGTAAAGTAGTAGAAAACATTTTAGAATTTCAAGATGATGTCTGAAAAGCTATTCAGAGTTTTTAAGCAGAGGGACTGACTTGATCAGATCAATATTTCAAAAAGAATACTGAAAGCAATATGAAGAGGGAAGAGTACTCAGACTGGATCTATATTTTAAAAAACTTAGGAGAAAATGTGCAAGATTAATTAAAGATTAAGTATGAAGAGTGAAGGACAGAGAGAAGCCATTCATGGAAATAAATACCACAGATTCAAGGAGCAGTTTGAGGAAAATAAGATGATTTTTAGCTTTGGATATGCTGAATTTATAGGCATCTGTATCTCTATCCAATCACCTGTATCTAGTGGCCAATTGGATATGCAGATCTTTGAAAATAAATGTGGGATGAAAGTATCAATTTGGGAATTATCTGCATTAAGGTAATAATTAAAACAACAGGACCTGAAATCACTCAGGGAGAGAATGCAGAGAAGTGACCTTGGAAACATTAAGAGAAGGGTTAGATTAAATTATGACCAGCAATTTTACTTGGAAGACAAAGACATTTGTGGTATTTTATTCATTAGTTAAAGAGATATAAAGTTCTCAACGTAAGAAAGACATATACACAAGTAGATGATTATATCAAAAGGAATGTGATAAATACAATTACAGAGCCATGCATTGCTTATTGTGGAAGCTCAGAAAAAAAAAGAACTAAGCAATAATGGTGGTAGTCAGGAAATATTTCCTGGAGGAGGCTCTACACCTAAGCTTAACATATGAATAAGTGTAACATTTCCTGGTGTATAAAGAGGCAAAGTCAAGATACATGATGACGATAAAGGTAGGCAGGATCCAGAATAGTCTTATTTGCTTTATTGTATGAATAATACTTTGAGATTGAGGATAAAATATTTTCAGGAGGAATGATTAATTTTTAAAGTTTCTCCATTTTAGGAAGGTGAATGACTAGGCTAGTTGAAAAACTTTTATGTTTTTCCAGTATAATGTAAAAAAACCCAGCAAAAATACCTAATGCAGTTATTGTTAAATATGATTATTTTGTTACAAGCTTTTGAAATGTTTAAATATAAATTAAATGCTAAAAACAGTCACAAAATATACATTATATAAGAATCTCAAGTTGTGGTGTAAATTGTTCCAAGTATTCTCTTGAGCATTTATAAAGCACAGTCAAGCAACTGGCAAAGCTTTCTCATAACAATATTGTTGCTAAGAGAATCAAAAGCTAGCACATGCAGCACATTAAGAGACACATGATTTGCTGACTTTAAATATTTGACTAAATATGGAAAGAAACAGAACAACTCAAATATACGTGCAAAATATTATCTGACATGGTTTATCTTGAATTTTTCTTGAATACATATCCAGAGCAATTACAAATAATAAATGGCTGTGTGAAGACATTCTGTCTTTTTAAATCCAGGTAGAGGCAGCTTTGTCAACTTGAATTGTAAACGAATTCAATAAACTAGTTTAAGTATATAAGTCATCTGTTTTTATTTTAAAGGGGGCCTATCATTTTTCTCAGGAAATTAGCTGAAGGACAAACTCTGTTCCCCACACATTTTAAGGAAAAAGCTGAATAATGAAGCTGAACAACGTTGGCTCAAAATAGACAGAGTCCATGGCTTAAAGACAGATTTTGGGTAGGGCATGCGTATCTTTAAAAAATCATTGAATTTCATTCCTAGAAAAGATAAAAACAAATGTGTTTAGCAACTATGGAATTCAATTGAGTAAAATCACGATTACAAATTTAGCAGCATCTGAAATATATTCTGATAGTGTTATATTCCTTTTCATGAAAGCGGTTTTGTTAAAAGTACACTCTAGAGCTAGACTGTCTGGGATTAATCCAGTTCTGCCAATAGTGTCATTGGATAAATTACTTAAAATTCTGTGTACCACAGTTTGCTCTGGAAAAGGAGAATAATAGTACCCACCTCAAAAGTTTACTATGAGAAATATATGAATTAATACATAGAGCAGAGAGAGAGAGTAGTACCTGTCAAAAAGTAAGTGCTACTGTTTGTATCAATACATATGCCACGTGCTATATCATCCATTTAAATTTTTCTTTTTTCTATTCTCATCCAAAACTTACCTTTTCATCCCTCTATAAATTACAAACCAAAATTATATGGTGGAGAGTTGTCAAATATTCCTTTTAGTACTACTACTTTTGGTAAAAGTCCCATCCACCAATGATTTCTAAGAGGGTGATTAACTTTTAACCTTAGAAATATCTTCCAAACCCCCTTCAAACACTTTTATATATACAAGTTTTATATAAGCTTATTCATACAAATTATATACAATGCAGAATAAAGCAAAAGAAAAGATTTAGTTGTATAAATGCAATTATAACAACTTAGGTGAAAATGTGATTTTAGTGAATTAGTTGAAATGCTTACAATTTGTGCCCAACCATTAGTAACAATTACTGATAAATAATAGACAAATTAACTTGAATATGAAGTTCTCTAAATCAATTTATATTTCCTTGAAACAACTCTTTGACTCCTTAGTAAGGAAAACTCAGTTCTATTCAACTGGTGGGAGCAGAAATTTGTAGATATACTAGAAAATTGCCTAGGCCAGGGGTGGGCAACCTTTTTGTGAGTGCGTGCCCAAACCAGCAAAATCTCTGACTCAAAATTCTTCTGCGTGCCAACGTTAATTTTCTGAGAACGTGTTACGCCTACTTGATATCTCTTAAGGTGTACGTATGTGAAGAACCTTGAAGAAATACTAAAATTCTTTCGAGTGACAAAAGCACAGTATATGACAGTGATGGCGAACCTATGACACGTGTGTCAGAGGTGACATGCAAACTCATTTTTTTGGTTGATTTTTCTTTGTTAAATGGCATTTAAATATATAAAATAAATATCAAAAATATAAGTCTTTGTTTTACTATGGTTGCAAATATCAAAAAATTTCTATATGTGACACGGCACCAGAGTTAAGTTAGGGTTTTCCAAAATGCTGACACGC
>NW_005371324.1:7808251-7812869 GCF_000412655.1 Myotis brandtii
GATCTAGGAAGGCAGGGAGAGTTAAGGCAGAGGCATAGAAATTGCTCTTCCCCTCTCTCGTCAATCCATGTCTATGGTCTTTAAGATAACTTGTTATGTAAAATTATTTATTTATCTAAAATGCACCTACACTGAATTTATCTGAAAAATAACAAAGTCAATATTAAGAAAAAAACTGTAAATGGAAGATTATAAGAGAGGGTTTCGCGTGCCAGCAAAAGTTACTGGCGTGCCATGTTTGGCACGCATGCCAGGGGTTGCCCACCCCTGCCCTAAGCATTCTGAGTGACAGATGTCAGTGAGTATGCTTAAAGAAGAACAATAAGCAAGGTTTTGTTCTATTTTAAAGGAAACTGAATTGGATATATCAAAGAAGGAACTATGGGTATGGTTTATACAAAACAATGAAAAACTCCAAGCAGTACTCCCATACTAAAAATAAAAAATAAACACCTTGGTTTTGCATTAAGACTGGCAAATAAAAGAGCATGTATAATCTTAGGAGGTCATCTGTTACACTTAGTTATAAAAACAGCTAACAAGTTCAGCATTGCATTTAGGTTTAATTACTTATTTTGGTCTTTCTACTCTTACCATATAAACAAGTAGGAAATCTAGATGTAAAAACAAATACCTGCCCTCACAATAAATCATATATTCAAATGATAAAATTATGGAACAATAAATTCAAAATAGATTATGCACAAAGGCTAGACCATAGGAAATTCTTAATTTGGATTTTAAAAGTTCAGACTCTTATGTATAGGCAGCATCCTAGAGAAAATATAGAAGACACTATATATTTTGGAATGAATGAACTAGACCTCCAAACAGATGATAAAACATGAAAAAACACACACAACAAAAGAAAAACATTTTTAGATTATAAAAAAGAATGAAAGTTTCTAGGGTAAAAGTAATCTAAGTACTACTTAAACATTTATACTTTACCCAGTAAGTACTAAGTACTTGAATGAGGACATCAAAAACTGAAAACCATATTCAAAGATTAAAGTCTGCCCTTTATCTAATCTTATTCCACAGCATTGTTATTTTCTTTATGGACAAATATCTGTAAATACAGTACTAAGTTAAACCTAGATCCTTAGAAGCCAAAACTTTTATAAGGGAAGAGGATTTCCTTTAGTGTTTAAAATTCTTAGGGATATAGAAAAATTCAGAAATCAAGACAAAATGGTCAAAAGATTCATAATAAGTGAATCAAAAAGAATGTAAACATTATAAATTCTAGCAAGGTAGAAATGTTAATATGGCTAACAAAATGAGATGAGGGGGGAAAACAGCAAAAATATCTGTGCTGATTTCTAGAATTCATAAAATCTTTCTAAAATTAAAACGTGGTTTAAAAATCCTATTGCAACATATTCATAGCCTATTTTCTTAATATTAAAAAAAATATTTAAGGTAATACTCTCTAGTTGCAAAAAAAAAAAAAAAAAAAACCCTAAAAAAAACCCCTAAAATTTAATCATTATTCTTCTGGGTTTTTTTTTTTCCTTTTGGCAAATTAAGTTTAATACATTCTAATTAAAATAGTTATGTGATATGTGTCCTTTTAAATAAAAGTTTGTCAAAGGACTTGCATCGGAAATGATGTTCCCTAAATGAATGATGGTTAGCTATGGATAATCAACATCCATTAAGTAAATTATTTTTACTCTTTGAGCAGATAGCACAGTGCTTAGATCCAAGTTTGAAAAGAGCCAAACTGCCCAGGCAGTGTGGTTAAGTGGTTAAGCATCGACCTATGAACCAGGAGGTCATGGTTTGATTCCCAGTCAGGTCACAAACCCAGGTTGCCAGCTCAATCCTCAGTGTGGGGCTTGCAGGAGGCAGCCGATCAATGATTCTCTCTCTTCATTAATGTTTCTAGCTCTCTCTCCCCTCATCCCTTCCTCTCTGAAATAAAAATATATATATATATTTAAACATAAAGAAAATGTGAGATAATAAATGTTTAGTGTTTTAAGTTTAGGGGTAATTTGTTATGCTGCAATAAATAATGGTTACATTGCTAGATTTTTATTTTGTTAATCCTCACTCGAGGATATTTTTCCATTGATTTTTAGAGAGAGTGGAAGGGAGAGAAACATTGATGTAAGAGAGACAAATGTACTGGTTGACTCCTGCACACACCTGACTGGTGCCAAGAATCATACATGCCCTTGACCAGAATCGAACCTGGGACCCTTCAGTCTACTGGGCTGAAGTTCTATCCACTGAGCCAAACTGGCTAGGGCTACTGCTAGATTTTTTAACATAGAAGATATTATTTATATACCAGTTTTGATTGCTTTAGCTTGTATGTATCCAAGCATCATGTTCCCTTCTCTACTTAATCTCTAATCTGCCTTTTCTCCTGTATTTCATAAATGTCATCGGTTAGTTGTTTAAGCTAAAGAATTATCTAAATTTTAATCTATCACAAATTAAAACTCTAACACTGAACCATCTCTATTTCTTGAAATTCCAAAACAATCTGAAATTATAACTTCAAAAAAATAAGCAACAATAATCTGCTAATGTGCCAGCACTTGTGCTTGATGAGTAAATAAAAAGGTATAAAAGAATAACTCTTTAACTAATAAATAATAAAAATTATTATTCCACCCAGCAGGTGTGGTTCAGTGGTTGAGCGTCAACCTATGATTCCCAGTTAGGACACATGCCTGGGTTGCAGGGTAGATCCCCACTAACGGGCATGCAGGAAGCAGCCAATCAATGATTCTCTCTCATCATTGATATTTCTATCTCTTTTCCAAAAACTTGTTTTGGAAAAAAAAGAGAAAGCAATCACCATCACCATTCGATTTCCTATATATTAGCAATAACAAATATTAATTAATTCACTTTCCCCAAACTGTTATAAAAAGATTCCAGTACTTATATATAGGGTGTTCCCAAAAATGTATATATATATGCTTTGAATAATTATAAAGGTAGTGTTTATTAAAATACATTTTCAAAATTGAGCTATCAGCTGTGAAAGTGTGTATGTATTTTTTGGGACACCCTTATTTACAGATAATTTATCACAAAAATTTACTGCAATATTTCCAAATGTTTCCATGAAACTATTGAACTAGAAAAGTTAAATGGTTTTCGACATGAAGGATCTTAAAACGAATTAAATTTAGAAAATACTGTAATAAAACAGCTTTACTGCAGAACTTGTCAACAAATCCCTTTTCCCACTAACATCTATTTTTATGTCCAAGTTGAGGCACACAGTCTGGTAACCATTGTACCATACATAAAATCCTATATAATAAAAGGGTAACATGCAAATGGACCCTAACAGCGGAATGACCAGAACAACCGCTCGACCAGTCACTATGAGGCACACTGACCACCTCTTGGTCCCTTTCCCTGGCTGGCAGGCTCCAATCACCTGATGGCAAACAGGAACCAGGGGTGGGTGGCGGGGGACAAGGGTGGCGCCAGGCCAAGACCCCCGCCCCACCAGTCACCTCGCACACAGAGGGCGACCCATGGTGGGGGAGGGGCTGGTGAGCAGGCAGGAATGGCCGACCTCTTGGTCCCTCCCCCCAGCCGGCAGGCTCTGATCGCCCAATGGCGAACGGGGAACCTGGGGTGGGTGGTGGGGGATGTAGGTGGCGCCAGGCTAAGGCCCCCGCCCTGCCGGTCACCCAACACACAGAGGGCGACCCAAGGCGGGGGCAGGGATGGCAAGCGGGCTGGAATGGCCAAACTCTCGGTCCCTTCCCCCGGCCGTCAGGCTCCGATCGCACAATGGCGAACGGGCGAACGGGTGTGGGTCACGGTGGGGAGCAGGGAAGATGGCCCTGATCACAGGCCAGACTTAGGGACTGTATCCATACACGAATTTCATGCGCCGGGCCTCTAGTTTCCTATATTCATGATACAGTCAAATTCTTTTATCAGAGTCTGATTTAAATCCTGGGATAACCTGACCTCCTAAATGACTTCTTAAATTTGTATGCATTAGGCTTTCCTCTTTCTGTTGTAAAATGCTGTGGGTTTTGACACATGCATAGTGTCATGTGTCCACCATTACAATATCATACAGAATAGTTTCATAAAGTTTCTCCTATGCTTCACCAATTCAACCCATTCCTCACTCCCCACCTGACAAACACTCTTTGTTTATTGTCTCTATAGTTTTTCCTTTGTCAGTAGTTTATTCAAACAGGCTTCTTTCACTTAGCAATATGTATTTAAGTTGCATCTATACATTCATATGGCTTGATAGCTCAATTCATTTGTATAGTGAACAGTCTTCCATTGTATAGAACAGCAATTTTCAACTAGTATGCCATAAAAATTTTCACAACATACAATACTTGACTATTTTAGTCATGGACATTGACCTCTTTTCCCTTAGATTTTCAAATTAAAAATGACAGCATCTAACACAACAGTAGCATTCTATGTAAATAAATAAAAATTATACCTTTTTTTCAGATCAACAAAAGAAAATGTTTTTGGTGTGACACAGATTTTTAGTAACTCGTTTATGTGTGCTCTGAGATAAAAAAAAAAAAAAGAAGTTACAATTGCTGGTATAGAGGAACAGCAGCTTATTTTTCCATTCACCTATTAAGAATATCTTGGA
>NW_005371324.1:7814212-7814810 GCF_000412655.1 Myotis brandtii
ACCATTATGGCGGAACGACCAGAACTGGTCGCCATGATGCGCACTGACCACCAGGGGGCAGATGCTCAATGCAGGAGCTGCCCCCCAGGTGGTCAGTGCACTCCGATAGGGGAAGCACCGCTCAGCCAGAAACCGGGCTTATGGCTGGTGAGCACAGCGGCAGTGGCGGGAGCCTCTCCTGCCTCCATGGCAATGCTAAGGAGCAGTGAGCCGAGTGGTAAGGAGCAGCAAGCAGTAAGGAGCGAGGGGTCCTGGACTACGAGAGGGCACAGGCCGGGCTGAGGGGACCCCCCGCAAGTGCAAGAATTTCATGCACCGGGCCTCTAGTCTATCTATAATATAATACATGTGTGCATCATTGCACGGTGAATTTTAAGTCTCTCTCAAATATAGATAATTGATAACAAATTAATAATTTCACAATTTTATACTATTTTTCACCTTTAGGGAGGAAAACTGTAGATTTTATGCTCACAAAGTCAAGGACACTATTATCCTATCTAATAAAAGAGAAACATGGTAATTAGCCGTATCTCGGCTACCCTTCCCATTGGCTAATCAGGGAGATATGCAAATTAACTGCCAGCCAAGATGGCGG
>NW_005371324.1:7817815-7824937 GCF_000412655.1 Myotis brandtii
TCCCCCCGAGTGCACACATTTTTGTGCACCGGGCCTCTAGTCTATCTAATAATAGGGTAATATGCAAATTGGTCGGGACACCATCACAGTAATGACCAATCAGCAGTCTGCGCATGCAGTAGGCGCAGATGGGTGGGGACTTGCAGCGCTGGAGATGCAATGGCGGCTGCCGCTTTCCCAAGGCTGGCCCTGGGCTCAGGCAAGCCGCCGATGGCCGCTGCCACTTGCCCAGGGCCAGCCCGGGGCTTAGGCAAGCCACTGATGGCCACTGCCGCTGCAAGGGCCCGAGGCTCAGGCAATGAGGGCCAGGCGAGGCTTAGGCAAGCCGTAGTGGCTGCGAAGGCCGAGGCTCAGGCAGCCTTGTGGCTGGCAGTGGCAGCAACAAAGGCATCATGTGGGTGTTGCCTTCCCCTGATCGCTGGGTCACCTCCTTTAGAGGGAGGCCAGAGGCAGCAGCAGTGAGGGGGTGATGAAGGTGGTGCCTTTCCCTGATCAGCCGGTCGCCTCCAGCAGAGGGAGGCCAGGCTGCGGCTTAGGCCCACTTGGCTCCTGGACTGAGAAGGGGCAGGCTGGGCTGAGGGACCCTTCCGCCCCAGTGCATAAATTTCATGCACCAGGCCTCTAGTATATTCATAACAGTATCCAATAAACTTATTTTGGAATGGTTCTCCAGCTATCTAAAAGACTTTGACACACATAAATATTTCTGCCAGACAGACAGAGGCTACAAAACTGCTGAGGCAGACCTGACAAATAAAAGGACTTCAGATAAAACAAAACCCAGTTTAAAAACCTACCAAAAGCACATTCTTAGCTCTATCACAAAAAAGCAGGTTGGCAGGAGAAGGTTGAGTCCAGTTGCCAAGAAAAAAGTAACCTGATGATAAAATTTCAATTCGTTTTGATCATAAGGATTAACTAAGGTAGTTTGGGACTTTATAACTTCTCTGGAAGAAGACAAAAAGTACCCCTGAATAATGGCTAAGGCACTGCTGGACCCTACAGATTGCTCCTCAATTTAGTCTTCTTTTAACCATCTGAAGCCTTTATTTCTAAGGCCTTCGCCAGCCTATACAGTGGGGCCTTGACTTACGAGTGTCCCGACTAACGAGTTTTTTGAGATACCAGCTGTCTCTTGGCCAATTTTTTGCACTGAGTTGATAGAGTAATTTGAGTTAATGAGCTCCTTAACGAGCTCCTTAACGAGCTTGGTCTCAGAACAAATTAAACTCGTAAGTCAAGGCCCCACTGTATTAATGTAACCAGAGTTAAAGCACCCTCTCCTTCCATTTTCTGTAATATTGCAAACATATCTATTCTAACACACTTAAAACATTATGGTATCAACTATAATTTTCTACCAATATGTACTATTTTTGCATTCATTTCCTTTTCCTTTTGGCTCCACTATTCTATGAACTCTTAAATGCAAGAACCCCATTATGTCTACATAATAGTATCTAGAATACAAATGACAGTAATCAACTGTTGAATGGAGGAACCTACAAGTATGATTTTAGCTTTATTGGTAAGACTCATAAATAGGTTGCTGATTCTTTGTCACCTGTAGATGACAGTATTAGAGAAATTAACTTTTCCATGTCATATCTGACTTACTACAGGAGAATGAGTAAGTTACAGAACATTTTGCAATTTTATTATGTTAGAGGAAATATTTTCTCTTTTCCCACATGAAAAATGTGTAATTTATACCAAGAAATTGAATATCTACAAAATATTAAAATATCTTGGAGTTAAATATACAAATGAGTGATACTCATGATCACTCAAAAACAAAACATCACATTCTTCAGAGCAAAAAATGACTAGGGCTGAAAAGATCATACCAGTGTAGAAATAAGTTATTGTTTTTGTAGTCCTTTTTGGATATCACTGCTATTCTTGAATGTTCACCTTTTGCAAACCTGCGTCCTCTAACCAGGCAGCAGGAGTTCCAAGGTAGGAAAGACTGCAAACAAATAATTTCACTTTCACTTTCTCTAATACCTGACATTAGTGAAACCTACAATTCCCACTGCACCACATGCAGATATGATCCCCTCCTTTTTTACATAAAATAAACCAGAACTGCCTCTAAGTTTCCTTTAAAAAAAAAATCAAATTACATAAGCAATAGCATTAGCATCTAGCATAGAACTACTGCCACAAAAGGAATTTCTTCTACTAGTAAGACAGACTCCCAATGCACATAAAGTTCTCAGTAATTTAGCTACTGTGGTAATAAAGTCAGCCAAGAAGAGCGCACAGAAGACAAAGTGAAAGCCAACTACTCTGGTTTTCTTTCTTTTTTGGAGTGGTGCCTTGCATTTCACGGAAAGTCTAAAAGCTAAGTCTTGACCATATAAGGCTTTGGGATTCCCATGGATGGAAAGGCCTAGATGGCAGTCAAATCTAATAACCTTAAAATACATGAAACCTGGGTACTAAACTGTGAGAGGGTTTTTATTTTTTTATCCTAGATTCACTTAAATATATTCTCACCGATAATTTCAAAAGTGTTCCTGCAAAATATTATGATCAAATCCATAAAGTTAAAATACATAAAGAAGTGTATACATTAATTACTGACATTTCCTTAACAAACAACTTTTGATGAAAATCTTTCTCAAGTCTGTTACACATTCCTTTGTCATTTCAAACAAGTACAAAAAAATGTAACTTAACTTTTCTCTATTAACTCATTATGGTATCAACTATTAAACTCTGATGTTTTACAACAAATTCCTTGTTGCCAATAGTTTATGTAGTTAAAATAATACCTAAAATGCTTTTGGGGATAGCTTTTAATAGGTTTTCTGCCTTCTGTCTTGCTTTCATCCATCATCCCTTTAAACTATCTGATAGCTTCCTCTATTCTTTAATTCTTATTGTTGAGAGTATTACAGATATCTCCCTTTTTCTCCTCATTACCCCCCTCCACTTGGTTCCCTCCCCACCCTAGACCTTCATTCACTACACTATTGTCTGTGTCGATATGCTATATAATAAAAGCCTAATATGCAAATTGTCCCCTTGACCAGGAGTTCGACCACTCGCTATGACGTGTGCTGACCACCAGGGGGTGGCACAGAACATGGCGGGTGTTGGCGACGAGGTGCTGGCAGTGGGCGGCAGTGGAGGTGCTGCAGGCCCCAATGGGCTTCTGGGTGAGCCGGGCCGCAGCCGCAGGGACCGCAGGGGCCAATAGGGCTCCCTGTGGGTTTGTTCAGGAGCCGGTCTGCGAGGCCGGCCGGAAGAGAGCGCGCTGACTGCCTGGCTTCTGGGCAGCGCCGCTAGGTGGCCCAGAGGCCCATGCTGTGCCCCAGCCCATGGCGTCTAGCCGCGCTAACCGCATCTCCACGTGAGGACTCGGGTGTCGTGACTCAGGCGGAGGGGGTTGTGCTGGGGCCTGGAGGCCCAGGGCCCAGAGGTCAGCTGGGACCTGCCCTTCCATGCTAGATGCTTGCACTTCGATTGCCTGCCAGGCCTAGGGACCGCACTTGTGCATGAATTTCATGCACCGGGCCTCTAGTATGCATATAAATTCTTTGGTTAATCTCTACATGTCCTCTCTCCCCCTTCCCTCTGAGATCCATCAGTTTGTGTCATACTTCCATGCCTCTGGACCTATTTTGGTTGTCATTTCATTTCATTAGATTCCACATACTAGTATTAGTGAGATCATGTGATACCTGTCTTTCTCTGACTGGCTTATTTTGCTTATGATAGCTTCCTCTTTAATGAAAAGTAATATCTTCATTTTAATTTGTAGCTCTTAATTCACCAAACATTTTTAAAAGAAGCATAAAAAAAGCACATAAAAACTATGTGAGGGCTTCTCCCAAATAAATGAAAAGTATTTGGGGATTCTGCAAGTCGGTTTCAGTCCTATGAGTAATGTTTATTTTCCAATGTTTTTACTTTTAGGTCATAAAGTATTCAATAGGAGAAAAAATTATTAGAAAAATCATGTCCTGTAAAATGTAGAGGGATGACATATAACCCAATAACATCAAAACTGACAACTGCAGCCCTGCCTGGGTGGCTTGGTTGGATCATTGTCCCCATATACCAAGGTTTAGGGTTCAATCCCTGGTCAGAAAACAGACAAGAGGCAACCAGTGAGAGCATAGGTAAGTAGAACAATAGATCCAAGTCTGTCTGTCTGTCTGTCTCCATCTCTGTCTAAAAATCAATCAATAAATAAAAAAACAAAAAAACTAAAAACTGCTGAAAAAAGGAAACTATTTTATTATTGGCAATGTTTTCTTTGCATGGGAGTGATTATGAGCAATCATGTGACACAACTAGTGCTGATCATTTCAGAGCTCTTGGGAAAAACAGTGATGACCCTAGGAAAATGAGCAAAGACACTGAGATAACTGTTCACTTTTCTATTATTTATATTTTATTTACAACTTTGCACGCTCATATCTTTAAAATAATAAAGGTACTAATAACTTACTCTGTAAATTAATTTTCAAAAGTTAAATAACAATAAAAGGGAAAGGAGAAGTTCATTTTATAGAATTTAGCAATGTGTAAAGCTCAATGGAATAGTCATGTCTGATACAAATGGAAGACTCTTCTGTTACAGCTGTTTCATGTTAATATGAGAACAGAATAGATAAATAAGACATGGAGGTAAACCTCAAAGCTCTGTTTTACGACAATAATAAACTTCAGAAGATTAACAACTGTTTCTGGACTTTAATGCCCCTCACCAGCACTGTTATACGGTTCAGATCTTTTCAACAATTACTGAACATCTATCATTTATCCTATATAATAAAAGGCTAATATGCAAATCAACCAAACATAAAACAACCAGTCTCTATGATGCGCACTGATCACTAGGGACAGACCCTCAATGCAGGAGCTGCCCCCTGGTGGTCAGTGCACTCCCACAGTGGGAGCTCTGCTCAGCCAGAAGCCGGGCTCACAGCTGGTGAGCACAGCAGTGGTAGTGGGTGCCTCTCCGGCCTCCATGGCAGCACTAAGGATGTCCAACTGATGGCTAAGGCCCGCTCCCTCTGGGCCTGAGCCATCAGTCGGACATTCCCCGAGCGCTCCCAGACTGTGAGAGGGCGCACCTGGGCTGAGGGGACCCCCCACTCCCAGTGCACGAATTTCATGCCTCTAGTTAAGTATAATATGCTGGGCATATAAAGATCGAGAGGGGGCACCTGGGCTGAGGGGACCCCCCCACTCCCAGTGCACGAATTTCATGCACTGGGCCTCTAGTTAAGTATAATATGCTGGGCATATAAAGATGAATCATGATTGATACAGATACTTATGAAATCTATGATTTTAATTGGGAGCCAAATAGGAAATAAGATGATCTTTATTTAATATGGCAAGTGCTATATTTTGTAGGAGTTCAGAGGATAGGAATAGCCTAGGAAGGAGTCAGAGCTTTTGGGAGAAATCTAATTTGTGTCTTTAAGGATTAAAAAACGGTAAACACTAAAACAAGTTTACTTAAAGCAGTGGTTCTCAACCTGTGGGTCGCGACCCCTTTGGCGGTCGAACGACCCTTTCACAGGGGTCGCCTAAGACCATCAGAAAACACATATATAATTACATATTGTTTTTGTGATTAATCACTATATGCTTCAATTATGTTCAATTTGTAACAATGAAAATACATCCTGCATATCAGATATTTACATTACGATTCATAACAGTAGCAAAATTACAGTTATGAAGTAGCAACAAAAATAACTTTATGGTTGGGTGTCACCACAACATGAGGAACTGTATTAAAGGGTCGCAGCATTAGGAAGGTTGAGAACCACTGTGGAACTTGGAGACATTGTAGAAAATAGGTCTACCTTTCATCTACCTTTCATCTAGCGCCAATATTCCACATTTGTGCAAAAATTACCTAAAAATCGGTACAGCGGTCTGGTAGGGTTAAAGGGTCGCGGCATTAGGAAGGTTGAGAACCACTGACTTAAAGTTGGGGTGGGGGTGGTGGTGGTGGTGGTGAGTAACAGTATATCAGATAGAAAGTATCAGTATTGCTGAAAGATCATAAAAGTGCAAGAAAAAGTGGTAGGTGATTAGGGAGAATTAAGTAGAGATGAAGAGGGAGATTGTGGCTGGCCTTATAAAGCAGGCTAAGGAGACTGACTACTCTGTACAACAGTACCTGTCAAATATGAATAACATAAGGAATGCCTCAGAAAAATCCCCCCAGAGGTGTCCCTAAAATTGAGTGAAATTTTATTTATCATGCTATTTAAATAGCTACCAACATAAACCTAAGCCTTTACACATGCTTCAGTATATGTATCAATCAAAACAAATTTATAAAAAGTCTTAATACTTTTTTCTTTAGTTTGTAAAAGGAGTTTGTGATTCTCATTTGTCTGGGAATTGGCCCTTATCCATTGAAGCCATGACATTTTCATTAAATTCATCTTGGTCTTTCCTCATCTGTCTGTGACCATTAAGTCTGTTATATTCATAAATGTAAGCAATTGAAACTAAGAAGAGGTATCAGTTGTTATTGGTATATCTACCTATATATATAGCTACTCATGCTGATATATTTTAGATTATCTTCACAATGAAAACTAAAGAATTAAACATTCTTGCTGAAATGGAAATTATGAGACGAGGTTTAAGGCAAAGACTCCTAAATTTCTGGCTTATGTGACTATTTGGAGAATAATGCCACCACTTCCAAATGTATCACCCCTAAGATCTCAGAACTCTGAAATTCCCAGAGGAGAACATGGTATCCCATTCTCCATCTCCTTCTCCCTCTTTTGACTAAACCTTTTTTTTGTGTGTCCTTATTTTAAATACTTGATTTGGTTTGACCCCTTTCAATTCTTCCCAGTCCACCATTCACAGGCTTTATTGCATACTCTCTATGTCAACTACCCATTCACCCCAGAATTCCTTATATCTCTTGACATTCTCAGCAAGCATGTCAAACTCATGGCCCACAATGAATATTTTTGCGGCCTAGCCAATATAACAGTATTAAGAAACGTTTGTGTGTGTTTTTTAAGATTTTTGTCTTTTTAAAAAATATTTTATTGATTTTTTTACAGAGAGGAAGGGAGAGGGATAGAGAGTTAGAAACATCGATGAGAGAGAAACATC
>NW_005371324.1:7827000-7829127 GCF_000412655.1 Myotis brandtii
TAAATTTTTATTAAAATGTTCTATTATTTTATGTTAACGATTACTCATTTATTTCTGCCCTTTGTATTCAGCATGTCTCTATCGAAATAAACCTACATTTCTATGAAAATTGAAGCTTTTTTTTTGCGGCCCACATAAACTTAAACCTTGTTTATTTGGTCTGTGTTAGCCTTTGAGTTTGACATGCTTGCTCTAGAGCAAATACCATCCATTTGCTCTCTGTGCTCTTATGCAGATGCTGTCAAGCAATGCTAGAAAAATCATGAAACCAGGTTGCTTTGGTCCACTATAATTTCACCTAACCTCATTGTAATATTTCGCTAACAGATTATTCTTAAATGCATTTTGCCCATATTCCTATAACATTGTATTTACTACCCCAAATCTCCTTCAGTCTCCCTACGATCCCATTGATATTAAATCCTATTGCTCTATAATGCCACTTATGATAAATACCAAATAGCTATATATTCTTACACTAGCAAGAAAACTTAAGTGATCAATGGTAATTTTTTCAGAATCTCACTCCACATTAAAGTTCTTATATATTCACACCCCGCTTCTTTCTTTCCTTTGGCTTAGCAGTGGTCCTCAACCTTATTGTCCTTTAATACAGTTCCTCATGTTGTGACCCAACCATAAAATTATTTTCGTTGCTACTTCATAACTGTAATGTTGCTACTGTTATGAATCGTAATGTAAATATCTGATATGCAAGATGGTCTTAGGCGACCCCTGTGAAAGGGTCGTTCGACTGCCAAAGGGGTCACCACCCACAGGTTGAGAACCGCTGGCTTAGAGGAAGAAATGTCCCCTCCCCCCAAATTCCTAATGACTTCTCACACAAATGTCTCCTACTTTTCTATGTTTATGTTTTAATATTTTACCCTATGTTTAAGCCAAATTGAACTACTCACTAGTCTAATTCTTATTCTGGCATTTCTTCAAATGCTGCTCCTTCTTCCTAGAATGCTTTCCTATACCTCTGCCTATATAAATCCCACCCTCCTCCAAAAATATCCTTTACATTCTTTTACATCCTAAAAATCACATAAAACATAAAAATACTTCTGATACTACCTTCCACATGTAATATTCCCCCTTTCCTCCACGTTACTATAAAAATGTTAAAAAATGTGAATATCTATGTATCCGCCATCTAGATTCTACTATTAACATGTTACTATTGGCTTTGGCACATACTTACCTATCTTGTCATTCCTTTATCCATCTAGAAATCTAGCTACTTTGAAATGTACCAAAGGTATAAAACTGTAGAAATCAGTACAATTAGTAAATATCTCCCTACATACTTCAGTGTGTGTATGTTTAAATGGAAGTTAATGTTTAGTTTTCTTTTTTATATAATGAACCCTCCTTCCTCCCACTCATACCCTGAAACAACCACTGTTCTGGTTTTTTCCACCATAAGAGTAAGATGTGCTCTGGCTGGGAGTCAGTTGGTTGGGTATCATCCCAGGCACCAAACGGTTGCTGGTTTGATTTCGGTCAGGGCACATACCGGGGTTTCAGGCTCCAAGGGGGCGTGCAGGAGGCAGCAGATCGATGCTACACTCTCTTCTCCCTTCCTCTCTAAAAATCAATAAACTATTCTTTAAAAAAAAAAAAGATGTGGCCATTCTAAAATTCATTTTTGTGAATTCTTATTTTGGGAAAAACTTCTTTAAGCAAAATATTTAAGAGATTCATTCATGTCGCTGTGGTATCAATAGTTTGTCTTTTTTTGCCCAGTAGTTTAACCATTTCCTTATTAATAAATACCTGGATTTTACCAGTTTTAAACTATTAAGAATAAAGCTGCTATGAATATTCTGGTATAAGTCTTTTTAGAACATGTTTTCCTTTCTCTTGGGTAAACATTAGGAATGGAATTTCTGGGCAGGTGTACATTTACTTTTATAAGATAACTAGAGGCCTGGTGCACGGCACCAGTGGGGTCCCATGGCCTGGCCTGTGGACATCCCCTGAGGGGTCCTGGATTGTGAGAGAGTGCAGGGCCGGGGAGGGACCTCGGGAGGGCTCCAGGGCGTGCCCAGCCCGTCTTGCCCAGTCCCGATCAGCCAGACCCAGCAGCAAACTAACCTACCGGTCGGAGCATCTGCCCCC
>NW_005371324.1:7829187-7854943 GCF_000412655.1 Myotis brandtii
ATATTAGGCTTTTATTATATAGGACTAGAGGCCCAGAGCGTGAAATCGTACAAGACCAAGACCCGCCACTCCGGCAGGACCCCAGACCCGTTGCGCTGGCGGGACCCCAGACCTGCCGTGCACGAGTAGCTCACCGCCTTGAACCACTGCACCACGTGAGCCACGAGTCACGAGCCCCGCCTCGAGAGCCATGAGCCCCACCTCGCCACGAGCCCTGCCTCACCACACGAGCCCTGCCCCGCTGCCACAAGCAGCTCGTGGGCCGGAGGAAGGGACCGAGAGGTACTCCATGCACCTCTTGGTGACTGGTCATTTGGTCGTTATGACGTTACAGCCACTGGCTTTTTATAATATAGATGATAAACATTTTCCCAAAGTAATTGTGGGAAAATTTACATCTCCAACAATAATAACAGTTCAATTACTATCACATCCTTGCCAGCATTTGATGATTTGAGTTTTCTTTTATTTAGCCACTGATTGTGTAACATCCCCCTTTGTGAATATAACTGGCATTGGGTTGTACCTTTTACTTTGTTCTGTATGGTATCACTTCTGTGTGCACTTGACTTATCTCTATTGGACTACATACTTGAAGTTACAAATTGTGTTTGCCCTCTTTTTCCTTCTATAATGTTCATAGCAGAGTGCTACATGCTGACAATGAATATGAGTTTAATTAAATTGCTTATTAAAATTTACTTGTCCTTCCTATTCTGGTTAAGCCACACACACACACACACACACACACACACACACACACACACACAATCCAAAAGGCACATCTGTGAAATGAGGTTACAGACAATCAAGGGTTGGTAACTACCCTCCAATTTATTCCTTCCAGATATAGACTGAGGTTTCTTTCTAGGATATAAAATGTTTTCCAAAGTGTATATTCACACATCTGGAATGGTAATTCTCTTTACTTAAGTACAGAATACAACTTCAGGAAGCATACTCTCTGAATTTTAAAGAAAGGAGAAGGCTCCTGAATAGCTACCACAGATGTACCAAATCAAGTCAGCAGTCAATGAGATGTCCTGTACCATAATATAAAAATATCATCCACCTATTAAAATCGTAATTTAACTATTCAGTGTATCTATGCATCAAATAAGTTATGGAGAACAATTTCCAAATGTCCACTTCTATTCAAAGCCCTAAGATAGAAGTCTTCGAAATGGCTGATTGTGAAGAAAATTCTTAATATCATTAACTATTTCCTGATGTCTAGCAATCAGTATTATAGGTAATGTGCTAGGTGCTAAGGCTACTTATGAAGGAACTTATGCTTTATTGAAAGAGACAGGCAAGTAAATTGACAATTATGAAACTGGTACAGCAATAAGCATGAATTCAAGGATAACATACAAGAGGGCTCTAGATCAGAAACAAGTTCGGATAAGTTTCTTAGCAAAAGTGACTGCATGAGACACCTAATCATATAAGCCAGAAAAATAGGGTCATCCCTGAAGGAAAAACTCAGTAGTAATCATGCTCAAGAGCCAACTTTCTCTAGAGCAACTGATTCTTTTCAGAAGGGTTCCTATTGTTACAGGGAGTAAATGAAGGATTTTTGGGTTCTTGGCATGACAACAAAAGGGCATTTGATTTGTTTTCAGTTCTTGGTGATTATAAATAAAAATTTGCACAGTTTTGTGTGTGTGTGTGTGTGTACGCACATGTTTTTCATTTTTAAAAATTAAATTTATTGGGGTGACATTGGTTAATAACATTAAGTTTCAAGTGTACAATTGTATTATACATCATCTGTATATTGTATTGTATGCTCACCACCCAGGTCTACTCTCCCTCCTTCACCTTATATTTGACCTTCTGTACCCTTTCCCCACCTCCCTTTCCTCTAGTAACCTAACACTATTGTCTGTGTCAATGAGTTTGTTTATTCTGTTTGTTCAATTGTTGCTTTCTGTTTTATATCCCACATATGAGTGAAATTATATGGTTATCATTTTCCATCTGACTTATCTGGCTTTCAATGATACTGTTAAGATCCATCCACATGGTCACAAATGACAGTATTTCATCCTTTCTCATGGCTGAGTAGTATCAATGCATAAAGAAGCTAAGTAGATGATTGCATAAAGAAGCTAAGTATTTTTGCATAGCTTCTTTATGCAATCACCCAATGAAGAAAACTTAGGTTGTTCCCATGTCTTGACTATTGTGAATAATTTCTGCAATGCCCCAGCCAGATAGCTCAGTTGGTTGGAGCATTGTCCGGTAAACCAAAAGGTTGCAGGTTTTGATTCTCGGTCAGGGCACATACCTAGGTACAGGAGGCAACCAATCGATGTTTCTCTCTCTCTCTCTCCCTTTCTCTCTTTCTAAAATCAGGATTAGAAAAAATTAAAAATGTTGCAATGAACACAGGGGTACATATATCTTTATGAATATACGTTTTCGGTTTTTTCAAGTAGATACCCAGAAGAGGGATTGCTGGGGCATATGTTCTACTCTGACTATACCAATTTACATTCCCACCAGCAGTGTATGAGGGTGCCTTTTTTCCACATCCTCTCCAACACTTATTTCTTATCTTAATAACAGCCATTCTAACAGTTATCAGGTGATATCTCATTGTGGTTTTGATTTGTATTTCCTTTATACTGGTAGCTAGTGAAGTTGAGCAACTTTTCATATATCTGTTGGCCATTTGTATGTCTTCTTGGGAAAAGTGTCTGTTCAGGTTCTCTGCTCATTTTGTAATAGGACTGAAGCTGCTGAATTTTTAAACTTAATCATCCAACAATTATTTAGTAAGTGTTCACAATGAGCTAGGCACTATGATAAATGCTTGAATTTTACTTGTAGACAAGTAACAAACAAATAAATGTATGACTACACCCTAAAAGAAGAGGTATGAAAGAACAGGGTTCTAACAGGGAAAGGCAAATTTGCAGAGAATAAGACAAGGAGTCAGTGAAGGCTCCCTTCAGGAAGTCACAAAGCTTAATGAACAGGAGTTATCTAAGAGGTGGAGAGGTTGTTCCAGGCAAAGGGAAAACATACAGTGTCTGGAGGTATGAAAGAGCTCGGTACATTTAAGGGTCTGAAGGAAATATAGCTAGAACATAGATGAACCAGGGGAAAAGACCACAAAAGTCAGCAAGGTCCTGACAGGTCTTAAGGATTTGGGATCTTATTCCCTAACAACTTTGTTCAACAAAGAACATCATTTCCTATAAGCTTCAAGTGTCACAGATAATATCAGTACCAATGTTTAAGGTGAAAACTTAACATTTCTTCTTAAACTCTTTTATTAGTATTGCTTTTTATAAATTTAGTATTTCATCCAATTGGTCCAATTTTTTCTAGCAAATGCTAGATTTCTGAAATAGTTGATTCCCAAATTTAAAAAAAATAGCACGAGATTCTATTTATTTATGTATGTATGTATGTATGTATGTATGTATGTATTATTGATTTTATATATTTCACAGATGGAGAGGGAGAGAGAGATAGAAACATCAATGATGAGAGAGAATCATTGATGGCTGCCTCGTGCACGCCCCACACTGGGGATCAAGCTTGCAACCGGGCATATGCCCTGACCAGGAATCGAACCCGTGACCTCCATCCAGGTTCATAGGTTGACGCTCAACCACTGAACCATGCCGCCCGAACAACAGATTTTTATTTTAAAATTATAAAATGCAGTTCAACAAACATTTATTTATCTGATACACAAAATATGGTTTTAAAAGAAATAAACAATAAATGTTGGACTTGGAAAGTAACTTACTTTTTTTTTTTTGCAGTCTTGCTTCCATGATGTTTACCTCTTGTTATTTTGAACCAATTCTACCTAAAATACCAATCAAGCAGAACCTAATTTTTTTTAAAAAAAATGTTTTTATTGATTTTTGGAGAGAGAGGAAGGGAGAGGAATATATAGACAAATCGATGAGAGAGAAACACCATCAATTGCTGCCTCCTGCATGACCCCCACTGGGGATCGAGCCTACCCAGGCATATGCCCTGACTGGGAATTGAATCGGTGAACTCTTTTTGTTCACGCATGGATTCTCAATTACTGAGTCACACAGAATTTTTTTAGTATTCTAAATATCACAACCTGGATCTTAATGAAAGCCCTTATCTTTTTTTCTTCTAGTTTCACGCATATACACTTTCTTTTATCTATTTTCATTATTATAATTCTTTGGGGAAGTGAAGGTAAATATATATATGATCATTAATTCACAGCTTTTCAGAAAAAAAAAAAAAGAATGTAAAACTACACTACAAACTATTAATGTCTAGCTAATCCATTTGCCCCTCTACTCAATAACTCTGCCTCTCCCTCAACACCACATTTGGTTTCCAACCCCTGAAAATCTGTTTGTGTATATTGTCTACAAACAGGAAAGTAATTACTTTTATGAAAAAGCTCTTCCTTTTCTTCCCAATTTTGCTGGACTAGAATAAAATGATACCATTTATATGGCTTCAAATGGTACCACATATGGTGTTTAATTAAACATAGAGAAAAGGTTTCCAAAGTCATTTCAGATACATTCATTTTGTATCCCCAAACAGACTACTAACTAAAAGGTAGATACTTTCTACTTGCGCCACAACACCTAATAAAGGTCTGAAATAAATATTAACTCCTTTTCCCTTTGGTGGGAAAGGCTGTGCTAGGTATTTTCACATATACCATTCTCATTTCATCCTCTGAGAACCCTACTGTGGAACATTATTATACTTACTTCACAGACTCTGAAGGGGAAAGGACTCAGAGATGAAGTAGCTCACTGCAGTGGTAGAAGTTCTTCCCTCCACACTTCATTATTTCTCTATTTTTTAAACACCTACACCACTTTACAATACAACATTTTATTAAGCAAGTGACTGTTTAATACACTTGGAAATACAAAATTTCACTTGCTTCATATTCAACTTTTTAAAGGCAACAGCTGTAGGTGCTTATAAGGGCCAAACAAAAGTGTGTGTGGCCCTGGCTGGCTGGCAAGATTGGTGCAGTGTCCCATACACTAAAAGGTTGCGGTTCGATCCAGGTAGGGGCACATACAGGAGGCAACCAATCGATGTTTCTCTCTAACATCAGTATTCCCCGCCCCCCACTCCCCATACCGCTCTCCCTATTTTTTTTTAAGTGTGATATAGAGGTTAAAGCAGAAAGCAAGGTAAGAAAATAATTATTGTAATTCTTCAAGACACAATGAAGCATCTTCACTTTGCTTAAAGTGAATACCAAGACCATGCAAAAGTTAACGTTTCCAAAACCTAAAATAGCAAAATTCATGTTTGAAAATCCACTTTAACACATTATACTGTAATTCAATTCACAGATGGTTTGGTTAATCTTTCTTCCAGCTGCCATGTTACTAAAATAATCTTTCTCCACTAATTTTATTCATGTTTTACTATATCTATTATTTTAGTACTTGATATACTTAAAAGCCTACACCTAATTTTTTACAAGCTATTCTGCAAAATTTTGTGTAAGCATTCTAGCAAAATAAATTGAAAATCTCACTAATCTAACGATAGCACCATTAGAGCTAAAATGGTAACAATAATTGAGAGCTGGAGCTACATAAAGAAAAGTTGTTCAAATATTCTACTCTAGAATCTTTTTTCCTAAAGGGGAGGCATACCGTATGTCTTCCAAATCTTCTCCCCTGCTTTTCCTGGCTATTATTTCCCAGGCTTTCATTATCCACATTCTACAAAAGGAGAAACTAGCTCAGAGAAGAAAGCTAATAAAAGGAACAGGAAATATTTAAGCCTGAGGCAGAACCAGCATTCTTTCCAGCTACCTTCTTTCTACATGCATTGTTAAATTTGACTCATTATTTGTTATTATAACTTTCTTTCCAATTAAACACATTTTTGTTGTACATTTATGTTTTTGCTTTATTCTTAACTCTTGTGTAAATATTTTTAATTATGATTTTGATTCAAGCATTTTTTGTGGAAGAAACCACAGAAATTATGAAACTGATTTCATTTACACACGTTTTTTAAATTTGGTAATCTACCTGTAATATATTTAGATGCTAAAAATTAACCATACCTCTACATTCATCCACAAGTGGCTAAGATGTATACAGTGCAAGTGAGACTAGAATAAAACAGACTCCCATTTCAAAAGGTCAATCAGATTGGAGCAACCCTTTGGGAGCCATTTGACAGTGCTTATAATAAGTGGTTTAAAATATTCCTTAATTTTGACCCAGAAAATTCAGTTCTGACAGTCTATGCTAAAGAAATTACCCTACTTTCACTGAAAAAATTCTTATATGTTAAAATGTACATCAAATAATGAGTGCAAGAGCAAGCACACAATAAATATTTGCTGGCAGAATGAATCTATATATATAAAAGCCCAGCGACCAAACAGTGGAACAACCAAACGACCGGTCGGTCAGTCACTATGACGCGCACTGACCACCAGGGAGCAAACGCTCAACGCAGGAGCCGCCCCCTGGTGGTCAGTGCCCTCCCACAGTGAGAGCGCAGCTTGGCTGACTGGGATGAGCAGCGTTCCCACAGCGGGCTGATCCCCGCAGGCCATGCCCCCCCCCCACCAGTGCACGAATCCGTGCACCGGGCCTCTAGTAAATTAATGAATGAGTAAGCTATGAATAATAAAAACCTAGAAACAGAATTGGAATGATTAAGAAAATGATTAACATCCAAACAAATACTATTCAATGGTAAAAATTAAGAAAAATTAGCTACATGGAAAGTTATATAAAAACTGTATCTATAGTTCAACCACAAGTATATAAAAAATACACACAAACACATACCCATGCAAGGTAGAGTGCTGTAAAAAAAAATACCTAATACATTAATTCAACTTTCTTTTTTTTTTTTAGACATTTTCCAAGTTTTCTATAAGGTAAGTATATAAGCATTAAAATTAAAAAGATAAAAAATCTAATGAACTTAAACATTTAACAAATATCAATAGGAAAAATCCAGCTTGCTTTCATTGCTATTTTATATAAAACTAATTACACTTCATAAATTACCTCACTAAGATTCTCTTTATCCCTGCATAATTAAATTTTGAAATGTACTTCATTAATATGTAAGAATGAATTATAATAATTATTTGGCTTCTCTTACTCAACAGTCTCTTAGGTATATTTCTATGAGAGAGATGCAGGTGTGAGGAGTGTAGCTGCCATCTAGAAGAAAGTCCTTGTAAAAAAGATTCTAAAGAAAATTAAAATGTCTTTTGATAAATTGCCAAATAATTATAAGAAATTAGTTAAGTCCTAATCCTTTTCTTAGTTCTACTGGCACTCATTTGCTCATGAATTTTAATTTACAATAAACATATCCTGACTTTCAAAGATACCTAAAAACATAAAACTGAACTCTAAACATTGCCTTCAAAATTAGGGCAAAAATATTGAGTGTCCAAAGATATTTAGCCTATGCTAACAAAAAGATCATCAAGTAAAAAAAAAAGTTAAATATTTTAGTGTAGACTATTTCCTTGGCAGGGAATGAAAAGAAGAAATTGGTAAACAGAGCAAGAACCTTCAAAGGAAGATAAAGTTCATTTTATTACTGTCTACTTTCGATAACGGTGGGCTTACCCTAATTTTATTACTCTAAATCAGCGACTTTAAACTGGTGTGTCACAGAATTTTTAAAGCATGCAATATCTGACTAGTCAGGGGCACTGACCTCTTTTCCCTAAGATTGTCAAATTAAAAAATAACAACAGCCAACACAACAATAGCTGTCTGGTGTAAATGAAATCAAAATTATACCTATTTTTTTGGTCAAATTGGAAAAAAATATATTTCTTTGTGCACAGAATTTTAGTAATTAGTTTATGCATGCCAGGAGATTAAAATGGTTGAAAAGCACTGCTCTAAATAAAAATAAATATTTTCTGTAAAAATTGGAAGACAGCCCTAGCTGGTTTGGCTCAGTGGATACAGCGTCAGCCTGCAGACTGAAGGGTCCCAGGCTCAATTCCGGTCAAGGGCACATGCCTGGGTTGCAACTTGGCCCCAAGTAGGGGGCGTGCAGGAGGCAGCTGATCAATGCTTCTCTCTCATCATTGATGTTTCTCTCTCTCTCTCCCTCTCCCTTCCTCTCTGAAATAAATAAAAATATATTATAAATCCGAAGACAGCTATATTGTTTGGCATATAAGTCAGTAAGGGTTTATAGTATTACTAGAGGCCCGATGCATGAAATTTGTGCAAGAGTAGGCCTTCCTTTCTCCAGCTGCCGGCACCGGCTTCCCTCTGGCACCTGGGACCTGGGCTTCCCTCCAGCCGCTGGCAGCTGCCTCGGCCCTTGCAGCCCCAGCTTCGTCTGGAAGGCCATCAGGAAGGTTGTCCAGAAGGATGTCTGGTCTAATTAGCATATTATGGTTTCATTATTATAGATAAATGGAGTAATCTCCATTATTAACCTAGGCAGCAACCAGATTGCTTACTACAGTAAATAATTTCTGAAAGAACAGAAGATTTCTTCATATAAATGGGTCTCTGAGAGTGAAAATGTTTAGCTAGGATACTAACTCATAATTGTTTTTTCCTATATAAGGCTTTCTTTAAACAATGTTAAATTTTACAGTGTCTTGCGGAGTAATTGAAGAATAGAATCTTTCTTGAACTCCTATTTAAAACAGGGTGAACCAAACCATTTTATTTATTTCAGATCTTCAAAGAGCATACTGCTTACAGTACTGTATCTATGATAACTACCATACTTAAACTAGGCTCTAGTTTTACTTTTATTCCAAAATAGGAAGAGAGCAGTTAATAATAGAATGAAAAGAAAGAAAGAAAACAAAACAGATGTCTTTGAATTTTCTGCTTAAACTAGGAACTGCTTTTCTTGTAGTCTTTTAGTTTTTTATCTCCCTGTCATCCACAGTCCTATAAAACGTAGACGTTCTAAACTTGGAATCAGATTATCCAACAAAAACAAACAAGCTTTTAGTAATGGAAAAAATTACTTAATACAGGAGCAGAAGCTAACAGAAAAGCAGGTATGAAATCCCATATATGTAAATTAAAAAAAATGAAACAGAAGCAATTAATAAGGCTTTTTACATAATGTCTTCTGACAAAAGGAACATTTTAAAGAACTTAATGGAAGACATAAAATACTCACATAAGACCTATGACCTGCTAGTTGTTATATTTTAGTCATTATATGTTCAGTTAACATTTCTTAGGTAAAGGTATTTAGAAGCAAGGACTGATAATATAACCATACCTAACAGGGTCCTAAATTACTTGTCCAAAGGACCTACAATCATAAACAGTGAGCCCTGGGAGAGCAGAGCATGTTAGGTGGCAAAAGTTAAACCTTGGTGTATCCTGGCTATATCTAGGAAGTTTCTTGGAACACCATGGGTACAGCTTTAGAAGATAACTGACCTATGAGATCTGCTCTGGCCTATCTTATAGTCCCATAATTTAGCCCCAGGGTTTCCTGAGGATTCTATAGAGATACAATCTCTGGTGATTCAAGGAGTCCACAGGGGATAAACATAGTGTTTAAGAGAACACTGTTGAGTCAAACTGCCCAGTTTCAACTCCCAACTCCACAATTTAGAAGCTTTGTTGTGACCTTGCAGTTACAACTGTACCTCAATTCCCTCATTTGTATAATGAAGTAATAAGAACAAAAAATAGCCCTGACCAGTGTAGCTCAGTTGGTTGAACGTCATCCTGTGCACCAAAAGGTTCAATTCCCAGTCAGGGCACATGCCCAGGTTTCGGGTTCCATCCTTGGACAGGGTGTGTGTGGGAGGCAACCAATGTTTCTCTCCTCGATGTTTCTCTTTATCTCTCTCCCCTCTCTCTCTCTAAACCAATAAAAACATACTAAAAAAATAATATATTTATTTCATATTGTTGTGAGACAATAACTGCCTAAAACAGTGTATATTATATAAACACTATTATAAAAGTGTTTACATTTATTATTCCAATGAAATAGGTCCCTCTGAAGATACTATAAGAACCCGTTAAAAGTAAAAGTTCTATGCCCTGACCATAGCCCCTCTTTAAGGCCATATCCTTTTCACAAATGAAAGAGGAGGAACAAATTATATTTACCAAATGGGTGGTAGTAAAGAAGAAAGGAGTTTATTGGATGAGAAAAGGGACTATGTGAGTTAGTCTAAAAGACCCAACTAAAACAAAATAGGATGGGATAACTATGACTCCAATTAAAATGAAATGTCAAGATACAATATCCATGAATTACTTTGTTCTTAACATTTTTTATGATATTGTAAGAGTTACATAAAATTAAAATGGCTTCAATTTTGTTTTACTTTACTATTAATTTCAATCTGAAAAAAATTATAATACAGTAGGTCCTTGGGTTATGTCGGAGATCCGTTTCTATGGTGTGACCTAATGCGATTTTTGCCATAAGTAGGAACCCACCTCCATGAGCACTTACATCACTCACATGGAGCACATACACAGCAGTAATGAAGTGAAACAGTAAAAAAAATTTAAAAGAAAGATAACAATTCCTGACCTTTACTTGTGGTAAATAAATAATAAAAAACATAAAGCCCATATGTACATACGTCAAAATGACGGAACTTATAATTTTTATAAATAAATGGGAGATGGCAACGTAACCACGAAACGAAGTACGTCGAGTCCGACGTAACCCGAGGACTGCCTGTATACTGCTAGAACATATTTTATAAAACCCTCCAATTTCAAGGATTAGTCATAGTACAAAGATGAATATGAAGAGTTCAATTATTTAAAAACTTGTCAATTTAGTGTTAAATATATGCAATTCTATTAAAACATAGAACATAGTTAATGGCTAAGAAAGTTAAAATTACTGACTTGAGGGAAAGCAGAAAAGAATTTATCAATCAATTACTAACTTATAGCTTCTAATACAAATCACTTTGTAACTTAAGTACAAAATTCTAGGGATTAAAATTATAAAATATTGATAAAAAACACAATTCTCTTTTGGTAAATAGGAAATTTACAGTATCAAATAAAATCCAAGGGAGACTAAAAGGAATATTTTCATCTTGGATAAACTACTGAAATGGCTTCCCAGCTGCTGTGTCCTAATCTATTTTCCATAACTATCAAATTAATCCTCTTATAGTAGACCTTAGTTCTTCATTCATTCTACAAATTCTTAACCAATTTACAAATCAAGTCTATGTTTCCAGACTTGCCAGGATCCACCCTCCCAACCTTTCTTCACAGTCTATTCCTCCATTTCTTAAAACCAAATCTCCTTCAGGCTAAAATAAGCCCATTCCTTTTCTATCACTTGAGTTCATCTCCTTTCTCATTCACCTTTCAGCACATTTTAAAGAGTGTGAATAATTCTAGCAAAATCTACTTAACCTTATGTTATGAAACATCTCTTAAACATATTGACCAAAGAATTCTCCCCTACCCCCACCCCCTTTAGCATGCCTTTTAACATTTTGTAAAATACCAGTGTTCAACTAAAGAGTGAGCCATCAGAGAACAGATCTCTAGTCTAAACTACTGCAATAGCCTCAGGAACTGGTCTACAGGTATTAATCGTCATCACCCCCACCCTAATCTTTTCCATAGGCAGCAGTTGTCTCTTAAAAATGAAAATCTGATTAAATTAAGGCAATTACAAGTCTCAGATGCCTTTCTAGAGCTCTTTTTGTAAGAAATGGATTTAAAGGGCTTCCTGGGTCCTACTAGATCTGCTGCCTACCTAACTTCTCCAAATCTCTTGACACACCAATCTTCTCCTCACCCACTGAGCTCCATTCACCTTGCCCCCTCTTCCTCCTTCCTCCTCGCTTTTATATATTATTTCCTTTGGCCAGAAACTATTTCTCCACTTTCTACCACCAAGAATCTACCTCTCTACTCTCTACCAACTCTTTACCAAGTTACACTCATTCATCTTTCATTTCTCAGTTCAAGCATCATTTCCAGAGATATCCCACTCAAAGTCTCAAAACCTTTTGCTCCCTCATAATATTGTATTATTTATTTATTGAAATACATTTGACATATACAGGGTAGGGGAAAAGTAGGTTTACAGATGTTTGTATGGAAAATGATACAATTAATGTTACCTATATAATAAAACCCTAATATGCAAATCGACCGAACTGCAGAACGACCAGCCTCTATGATGCACACTGACCACCATGGGCAGACGTTCAATGCAGGAACTGCCCCAGGGGAGCAGGGCAGGCCAGCGGGCGGTGCCAGGCCGCTAGCCAAGGCAGGTGCCAGCGGGGGTCCCCCTATGGCCCCACAGATTGGCCTTGATCACCAGTCAGGCCTAGGGACTCTACCCTATATATTAGGAACAGTCTCTTAGATTTAAAAATTAAAACCTGGCAAGGCTACTTTAATACTGAAAAAATCAGGATGATGCAGTGATGACATGCATGGACTCTGGCTTGCACATTTTGTGGTCAGCCCTGGTTCTAACACTTATAACTGAGTAACAAAGCCAATTACTTAACTTCTTTCTGCTTCGTTTTTCCACCCATAAGATGGAAAAAATGGTACTACTGCCTCAGAAGAATCATGTTATATACTACTTTTTATAATCAGGGCAAAAAAAATGTAGCTGCCCATATAACAGCAAGATGCCTTTTATCTGTATGGAAAGTATGGTCACTGGTGCATGCAGCATCCCGGATTGTGAGAGGGATGTCCGACTGTTGGGATCGAGCCCAAACCGGCAGTTGGACATCCCCTGAGGGCACAGGCTGGGCTGAGGGACCCCCCAATGAACAAATTTTGTGCACTGGGCCTCTAGTCTATATAAGAAAAGCCTAAGCAACCATAATGGCGGAACGACCAGAACGACCGGTGGCTATGATGTGTAATGACCCCCTGGGGGCAGACACTCAACACAGGAGCTGCCCCCTGGTGGTCAGTGCGCTCCCACAGGGGGAGCGCCGCTCAGCCAGAAGCCGGGCTCACGGCTGGCGAGCACAGCAGTGGTGGCGGGAGCCTCTCCAGCCTCTGTGGCAGCACTAAGAAGCAGCGAGCCAAGCAGTAAGGAGCAGCGAGCAGGCAGGCGGTAAGGAGCGAGGGCTCTCAGACTGCAAGAGGGAGCAGGCCGGGCTGAGGGACCTCCCCACCAGTGCATGAATTTTGTGCATCGGGCCTGTAGTACAAGAATAAACTGTGTTTTGCATACTCACAACTGTAAACCTATTTTTGCCCCATGCTATAGAGTATTTTACAATTTTCCTTCAAAATACTTAACACAACTCACATTAATTGTTTAATTAATGAGAGCAGTCTTGTCTTCTTTTGCTAATCTCTGTATTCCCTAGCTCCTAGCAAGAAGCCTGGCACATACAAGGCACCCAACAATCATTTGTTAAATTCATGAAAAGGGACAGTTCAATCACCAACTAATCAGTATAAGAGAATATCTACCATCTATAAATATAAATTCTAACTTTTATATAGTCAATCCAGCTAACAAGGAGCCTCAGCAGATTCTTGTGAAATTTTGGCTTTAACATGTACATTAATCCAGAGTAAATGTTTTCTTCGGTATTATGTATGTCCAACTCAGTAACAAATTTTTATATACTTGAATACATTTCAAATTTCGCATGTTTCTTATACTAGCAGTGTATGAGAATTCTAGTTTCTCCACACATTGCCAATTAGTCTTTCCTTATGATATAAAAGGTCGAGAGAAAAGGCAGTCATAATACAGAAATACTTAACCATCAATACTAGCTTCCTTGAGTAGCCAAAGACTAAAATTCATTAATTATGTTACTGTATCTACATTTAATACATTAATGGAAGTAGCCAATTAGGCATTATTCTCCATTTCAGATTCATATACAACTTTTTTCCTGCTGTTGTAAGAGATTCAAAGATGGCATAATTCAAAATTTGCTATATTTCCCCCCCAAAGATAAACACTTAATAGTTGGGGTAATTTCCCCAGATTTTTTCCCCCCTACATAAACAATTTTTGCCTCCAAATGGAATCATACCATACATCTTGTCTTGCAACTAACTTTTTGACAGTTAAGTGGTTTTTGAAGAAGAACAATTTATATACTACCAGTATACTATCAGTTCATTTCACACATAAAACAAGCAAACAACTTACCCCTACCTCCTCCTCAAGAATGACTATAAATGTCAGGGGAGGTTGAAAAGGGAAAAAGATACCATGTTAATTTTGAGTTAAAGTTTAATATATAATAAGCATTTATTGTTTTATAAGCTGAAACAAGTCTAATTATGCTTGCTCAAAGTCAAAATGACCCACACAACTTTTTTGTTCAACTGCTACTTTTCTCATTACTTGTACAACTTTAAATAGTTTTAAATTTTCAATACAGACATAAAAACTCAAAGCAATTCTAGTAATATTTTAAGCAAAATAATACTAAAATATATTAGGCAAAAGTAAAAATATATATCAAGGTAGAAGTTTCTTAATTATAGTATTTTATTTTCCCTGAAAACACCATTTGTTAAGTTTAGAAACCAAGAGAAGTTAGATTGTTGAATAAATTCTTTATCCGTTCAATTCTTAGCAAAAATGTATTCTCACCTCTTATTTTAACTTATGACCTTATTTTCACAGTGCATTATTTCAGGCAATAAAAATTATTTAGATTGTTATTATTACCACTCCTTTATTCCTCTACATCAGGTCTATGCTCTAATCCTCCCATACCTCTAAAAAACATATACCCGGCTTTCCCCCACAATATCATAAAAGTAAATTTGGCCGTACTTAGGAGTTCTTAATTTTTCTAAACTGAAAGGTGTAGAAAAACAAACACACAATTTTGCAGGAATTTTTATTTCACCAAACTCTAAAACAATCTAACCATCTTTTATCCTGTGGTTTTCCTGTAGCCTCATAAATTGTTTTGCATTTGGTATTCACACTTCCAGATAACAAAAAAGACCAAGAAAACAGGCTAAGTCCAAGACAAGATAAAACAAACAAATAAAATACACTTCCAAACAAGATTTTAATACCTTGTTTATAGTTAGGCCACCCTTCTCCATGCTAGCTCAACATCTTCTATCTATCCTTTTAGCATACATTTCACACTTGTCATTTCTTGTTTACTGTCTGTATCCCCAATATCATTTAAATATACTCTGCTCCTGACCTATAGAGTAAGCACACAAAGTATTTATTAAATGAATACATGCTGTGAAAAGTTATCCACATTCACCTAGTTCTCCAAACCTGAAATCAAGTGCACGCACACCTTTGACTCTTAGTCCCTCAGGCCAATCCATTTACAATTCCTAACAATTTTATTTCGTAAATGTGTCCTGAGTTCACCTACTATTTTCCAAATCTACTACTACCATTAAATAACATTACACATAACTGACATAAATGTATCTATCTATATTCCCTAGTGCACTGCAAGCTGTGTTAGGGCAGGAATAATGTCTTCTTTGTCATCATACTACAATGAAGAATACCAAGCCTATACTGGGGTTGGGGGACGGGCAGAATATAATTACAGCCTTTGCCAGTGCCTCAATTTTTAGTGGTGAACACTGGTCAAAACATAAGTAATTTCATTCTTTAAAAAAATATAACAGCTTAATGACATATAATTCACACATCATACAATAACTAAGTTCAAGTATACAGAGTTTTAGCATAGTCAGAGATGTAGAATCACTACAAAATCATTACAATCACCAAAGCGAAGATCTGGAAACAGCCTAAGTGCCCATCAGCAGATGAATGGATTAGAAAACTGTGGTACATCTAGACAATGGAATACTATGCTGCTGTAAAAAGGAAGGAATTCTTACCATTTGCAACAGCATGGATGGAACTGGAGAGCAATACGCTAAGTGAAATAAGCCAGTCAATGAAAGAAAAATACCACATGATCTCACTCATTTATGGATAATAAAGACCATTATAAACTGATGAACCAAAATAGATACAGAGGCAGAGCAGCATGGAACAGACTATCAAACTACAGCAGGAAGGCTGGGGAGGGTTGGGAGGCGGGAGAGTGGGGTAAGAGATCAACCGAAGGACTTGTATGCATGCATATAAGCATAACCAGGAGACATATGTAATACTCTTTGTAATACTTTAAGCAATAAAAATAAAAAAAATCATTACAATCAATTTCAGAACATTTTTATCACCCTAAAATGGAATGTTAAACTTACTAGCAGTCACGTCCCACTTACCCTCAACACCTTCACCCTTTGGCAACCATTAATCTATCTTCTGTCTCTATAGAACTGCCTATTCTGAACATTTCATATAAATTGGAATCATACAATATGTGGTCTTTTGAGACTGGTCTCCTTCAGTTAGCATGTCCTCAAGATTCATCTATGGTGTAGCAAGTGTTAGTACTCTGTTTCTCTTTTCTCTTTCTCTCTCTCTCTCTCTCTCCCTTTCTTTCTTTTTAGTCCTCACCGGAGGATATGTTCATTGATTTTAGAGGGGGGAGAAGGAGGGAGAGGGAGGGAGGGAGAGAGGAAGAGGAGGAGGAGGAGGAGGAGGAGGAGGGGGGGGGAGAGAGAGAGAGAGAGAGAGAGAGAGAGAAACCATCTATCGGTTGCTTCCCATACACACCCAGCTGGGGATCTAACCCGCAACCTAGGTATGTGCCCTGACTGGGAATTGAACCCCCAATCTTTTGGTGTACAGGATGACGCTACAACCAATTGAGCCATCCTGCCAGGGCAGTACTTTGTTTCTTTTTATTGCCCAATAATATTACACTGATTCCAGTAACAATATATACACCACATTTTATTCATCCATTCATCAGCTGATAGACAATTGTGTTGTTTGTACTTTCTGCCTATTATGAACAATGCTTCTATAAACATTAATGCACATGTTTTCGTGTAGACATGTTTTCAATTCTCCTAGATGTATTTTCTACTCACCTAGGAGTAGAATTGCTGGGCTATTAACCTTTTGAGGAACTGTCAGACTTATTTAGAAAGTGGATGTACCATTTTACATTAATTACTACTAGCATTGTAGGAAGATTTAATTTCCCCATACCCTAATCAATAATTGGTATTATCTGTTGTTTTTATTATACCCATTCTAGTGGTTGCAGAGTGGTAACTCATTATGGTTTTGATGTGCACTACCCTGATAGCTAAGTATTTTCATTTTACTGTAAACTCCATGTAGGTAGTGTTGTTATCTGTTTTGCTTTAAAACATATCCCCCCAGCACTTAGTGTATGGCACATAGCAGGCCTTTAATTCTGTTAAATGAGTATCTTGGGGTGGTGACCACACAATACAATATCCAGATGATGTATTACAGAATTGTACACCAGAAACCTATATAATATTATTAAACAATGTCACCTCAATAAATTCCATTTAAAAAATGAATATCTAAAAACTAGTATGAATTTGGGAGTATTTCTTTTGCAGCTGTGCATGTAATAGGAGTTACTGACTATATCTAGGAAGTAAAGGAAAAAATAGAAGATGACCCTGCGATTTTAGTTTATTAAAAGAATGAATTATGATGCCAAAAATAAGAGGTAGATTATATAAAAAGAACAGATGACATAAAAAGAGAACAGTTGAAACTATAAGAATGAATGATATGGAAAAGGAAAAATACACATTTAACAATCTTGAAATAGATTTTAAAAAGAGGCATTCAGAAGACAAACAAGGAGGGAGCAGGCTTAATTTGTTAAATTACCTATAACTTCACTTAAACATAACTTTCTCAGGAATGACTTTCCTGACATTCTAGGTTAAATCCTCCTAATAAAAAATTTCATCTCACCATATTCTAACATTTACTAAAATTGTAATTATTTGTTCACACTGCCATTTCCACTACATTGTATAACATGCAGGCAGGGACTGGTGCTTTTAGAGATTAGTATAGTGCCAGGCATTCCGTAAATAATGATTTATTTATTTGTTGCATGAATGAGTTAATAACTAATTTAAATAAAAGCACCATATATCTGTAATATGCAAATAAACTGTTTAATATATTCAAAACTTATACAACACAAATTTTATTAATATATATGCACTAACAAAGTAAAACAGATTTTCCTATGGGTGACTTAGAGAAGAAAGATAACATCACATTATGAATGTAACAGATATGTGTCAGCAGGACTATTTTCAAGGTTAGTCTTCTACACTAGATAGATATACTAGAAACTTTACTGAAAATGTATTTTGCATAAAGAAACATTAAAGCAGCATGTTATTTTGAGCAAAACATGTCAAATTTCTAAAAAGTAATCCTTGCAATACAGTGTCATGAGTGAGCAAAGATGTACATCAGTAATTTTCAAGTTTTTTCATCTTATGGCATACATAAACTACTGAAATTCTACAGCACGCCAGAAAATGTATTTTTTACTGATCTGACAAAAAAAAGTAGGTATAATTTTGATTTATTCACACTGGACGGCTACTGTTGTGTTGGCTGTTGTCATTTTTTTTTATTTGCCCCTGACTAAATAGTCAGGTAATGCATGTTTTTAAAATTCTTGTGGCACATAGGCTGAACATCACTGATGTACGTATAGTATAATATCCACCAGTAAAAAGAAATTGGAAATATACTAAATATTCATCATCAGACAACTTTGGGATGTACATGTATACTCACACACATACACACAGAGTGAAATCAATATTCATTAACAGAGAAATATTTCTTAAAATGTGTAATATAAAAAGCAGGTTATAAACCAGAAAATTAAGTATAATTATAGAAAATTATGTTAGATAGAGATGGATAAAATGAATTTACCAAAGTTTTAAATGGGGTTACCTCCAGGCCTGAAAATTTGGATAGCATTTAGTTTCTTTTTTTATATTTCTCTTTGATGTTTTAAATATTTTTCTTAATATTTTTTAGCTAAAATTCATATAGAACATTAAACAAATTTGAAAATGTCATGTTTGAAAATAAAATGAAGATGGGAAGGACAAAAAGGTAGAAGGCATTAAAGGCTTAAGAAATACGTAAGGCACTTTCATGTACAACATCTATACTAATAAAAGGGTAAAATGCTAATCAGACAGGATAGACTGGACGTCTTCCGGACGTCCTTACAGACAAAGCCGTGGCTGCGAGTGCCGAGGCAAGCCGCCACAGCTGGGAGGGCCCATTGCAGAGCCCCGGCCGGATGGGCAGGGCCTCCATCATAGAGCCTCCACAGGGTGGGCAGGGCCTCCCTGTGGGTGGTGATGAATGGCAGAGCCCAGGCTGGGTGGGAAGGGCCTCCCTCTGCTCTGCAATTGATCCCAGAGCCCCAGCAGGCTGGGGAGGGCCTCCCTGTGGGTGGGGATGATTGGTGGAGCCCAGGCTGGGTGGCCGGGCTTAGGGAACCCCTACCCCCCCCCCCAAGAATTTCGTGCACCGGGCCTCTAATAAGATAAATAAAAACACTGAGAAGATCAGAAAATTAAAGGCATTTTACTGTAAAAAAATTATGGTTGGAAGAGTTAAAAAGCAATAGCTATTTTGAAAGAAAAAAACCTTGAATATGAGGCAAAGTGTTTATGCAGATTATTCCATATGTACTTGGAAAGGATATAGAAATTGCTGAAAAAGTCATGTTTTAATCTTTTTAAGAAAAACTGTACAAATTAGGGAAAACAATAGCTCTTAATAAAATACAGTCTTATGATCTGGCAAAAGCAGCATTAAATTCTTTTGTGGGAAATACAACATCCACAAAAAAAGATCATGTTCAAATCACAAGCTATAATCTTGAGTTGTTTCATGTAAAATCTAGAAAACACTTGGTTAACATGAAGAAACTCTGAAGCAAACTCAAGCCCAAACAACATAAAAAGAGTTGACTAAAATCCAAGATGGCTTTTTTATGATCATGCTCCAATTAAGAATAAGCTTTTTAGACAATATCACCTAATCAGATAGCCTTTATTAAACCACGATTACCCATGATCTACCTATCCGCCATACTTGTCTCCAAATGACTATCATTTTCAAAATTAAAACACACACACACACACACACACACAAACCCTCAACACTGAAAATATTCAAAAGAATGTTCTGGAGCTAAAGCTCTAATAGAAGACTTCCAGAAATGTTAAAGGCAAAAGTATAAATATTGAAATAAGTTTATAGCCATCTAAAATAATTTTGAAGGCAAATAAAATATATTTATATACTTAAGTATGTTTAACACAAAGTAAAGATAATTGGTGGGTGTGTGTGTGTATGTATGTATGTTTTAACAGTTAATCCAGGAAAATACACTTTCCCACATACTTAATTTCTAAGAGGGTTTATCAGTTCACATCTCATAAAATTTCTCCTTTGCCCTTTTCAGGTATTCAAGAAAATGACACAACTTTCTACAGCCATGACTTTTTGTTAAAGAACATGTTAAACAAACAAACAAAAAAGTAATTTCACCTCAAATATGAGTTAATAATCAAGTTAAAGTAATGCTTTTTATTCAGTGAAGCTCTCCCTGCAGAATCTCTCACTCAATGCACATAATGCATTTAAATAGATTACTAAAAAGATGACAGCTGAGGAATGTCTTAATTTCTTTCCATGGTTTCTAGCGAATGTCATTTCAGAAATGCCTATATGACACATGACAATGTGGAATGTCTCCACCCATGAAAGAACATTCAAGTCGAGCAAGCACACTTAGGATAGTAGCACAGAGCTCAAATTTGTCTTTTTATGGTTACCCAGCACAACACTGAAAAGATAAACCACCAAAATACTAATAAGGTCAAGAAAATACTGGCATACAGGGATCCATAGTGAAAATGTTATTTAGAAAAAAAGGTGTGATTAAAATTGTTAGAAAACATAAATTAGTTTCTAATGCCAGTATACTAGGGATTCCTTTTCTAAACAAACACCCAATGATTTGTTTAAAGAAATTAATTTTTAAAATGTTACATAAACTGAGCAAAATTCTACTTGTACTGGTAATCAGGAATATATTCCATTTCAAAAATAAATCTAAAATCCTGCCAAATTTATATAAGTATTACAAAATTAAGTTTTTGGTATACAATTTTTTATTAGAACACTTTTAATGTTTGTTAGCTCTTATATTTATCAACACAAACTGTCATCATTTTGTTTTCTATGAATTCAGTTCTTCACGAGATTAGTCTACTTTGTGTTCAAATTTTTTAAATCAACACTTACTTTGCACCTGCTAAAAAATGCAATTACCAAAGGAATTTTTAAAAAAATGAATCAAAGCCCCTACTTGAAGGAATTAACTATTTTGCCAGGAGATAAGATATACTAACGAAGGCAGGTAGTGTATATGGGCTTACCTAAAATTTATCTCTTTTCTGCATATAACGGTTAGTTAAACACAATATTGGCAGTCCTCAAAATTTAGGATAGATTCTGATAGTACTTACTGCATTTCAATTACCATAGAAAGTTCTTGTGTTGGCTAGCTAAAAAAAAGTAGATGAAGAAAAAATTATATATACTTGTGTGTTTCATTTCATTCTCTGCTGATTAATGGGGGAAACCTCCAACTACTAATCATCAACGATAATGACTGGAAGATTTAACAATATGTACTTTCTTCTGCAGACTTAAAAGAAGACATCAAACACAGTGTTAAGTTTGGGCTTTTAGAACCCAGTTCTGCCATTTATTATCTTAGTAACTTTGATCAAGAGAAAAGGGATGTTCTGAGAATTAAATGAGATATTGGTTGCAAATGTACCTACCATAGTGTTTCACATATAACAAATCCTCAGCAATGTTCACCAGCCAATTCCACTTCTCAATGAAAGACTGATACATCATGGCTATTACATATTTAACCCCATCTTAAAATAACACAAAATGACAGTTAGAGATTTTCGATCTTTCAGAGATGTTTATCAAAATCCCAATACTCCATCTTTTCAACATAATTGTTGAACTTTCAAAAGAAAAGTGGGGTAAAAATGGCAATTTTTTTTGCAGGCAGAAATGCAATGAAAACAGCAACTTTGGGAAGTGTCAATAAGTAACATGTTACAGCAGTAACAAAACTGTTTTATATCCCCTCCCAAAATAATTATATATTAAAAATCATCTAGCTAGATTTCTTTTTAAGTACAGATACTTTTCTTATGTGAATAGTGTTTTGTAAAATATGGTAACAAATGGATAATGAAAAAGTTTCTCTATTCCATCTAGTGCTGCTACCTGGCTACACTAGAAAATGCTCAGTCACAGCTTGCAATCGTACTGTAGCTGCAGCACATGAAAGATGGTCTTGGTTGTGACACTTCAAAATCAGACCACAAAACTGCTGCCAGGAAGCACAAAGGCAGTAACTGCAGAGAAGGCATTATAACAGCAACAGTGTGGGCACTGATGCCCTTACCAGCACAACCCATATATGGCTAGGGTTGTCCATTTATTTGCAGGAAGTGAGGGGCCTATATGGGGTTAGGAGTTTTGTTTGTTTGTTTAGATAGGGTTTTTAAAAAATGAATTTAGGATGATTTCAAAAAAATTTTTTAAGGGTCATCAGCTTAAAGTGTTATAGCTTCCTAACGAGAATATTATTTAGAGAAAATAATCTAAACTGCACATTCTTTTAATCACATATTTTAACATTATCTATGAGTGATCCAACAGATTATTATTCTAAGATCTTACTATCTCCCACCAAAAAGAAAAAAAAAGGGGGGGGGGAACAATTATAAACTCTGCAGTTTTAAATAGATGTCTCATATATACCAATTACATGATTGCCTAACAAGAGACTCAATATCAGCTGCTTCCAGTCTCTTTTCCTTCTGGTTGGAAAACACTTTAAGTAGCCCTATTAGAATACTTTTAAAAAGAGAGTTACATTTCAGATTACAGTCCAGTGAAAACGGATTGGCTGAGAAGATTAAACACTTAAGAAAACACTGCACAAAAGTATTCCTTTTACTGACAAGACGGGAGTCACATATTTTTACAAAGAAGCTTCAAATGGCTTTTTTAGAAGTTGATAAAATTTGTTTTTTAAGGGCAAAAGTATTTAATACTAAACATATCTGCAAGTCTGTATTGAAAAGTGTAACTTTAGTATTTTAAAATTATAATCACATAGAACATGGATCTATTTCTACTTTGTACTCCACTATAGACCTAGTTCAGATCCTTATAAAAGAAGGTAGCAAATTAATTAATAACTCAACTGAAATTTTTCTATCATTTAAACAAGATTTAAACAGGTTTAGGATCTTTTAATAGGAAGGTTAATATTAAGAAATGTTAAAAATCTCAAGATAATAAAAAAATCTGTACAAAAGATCTACACAAAGTTATTCATTTCTTTATAAAAATACAAGTTCTACTAAGTGCAAGAACAATACTCTAATCTGGATGTGAAGGTTTTAAAGATTTACCTCATGACATACAAATAAACTATGTATCTACAATACGAGGCAAAAAACACAATTCAATAAATTTTTAGTGAGCACCTACTATGTGCCAGCCTCTGGAAATACAAAATGTGGAGACTGGGTCCTTACAGTCATCCAGAAAAGACAAACTTACAAACACTATTCAAGTAAGATCCCTTCTGGCTGGCAATTGGGTTGAACCTTGAAGAATGAATAGGATTTTGACTGGCAAAGGATAGGGAGGATATTCTAGTAGAAGGAAAATATGACCACAGGCATGGGAATAAAAAAGTAAAGAGTAAAAATTACAACACAATGGAAATATATCAGGTGTAAGTTAAAGAATTTAAATCTGAATTTTTTTTTAATATATTTTTTTATTGATTTCTTACAGAGAGGAAGGGAGAGGGATAGAGAGTTAGAAACATCGATGAGAGAGAAACATCGATCAGCTGCCTCCTGCACACTCCCTATTGGGTATGTGCCTGCAACCAAGGTACATGCCCTTGACCGGAATCGAACCTGGGACCCTTGCGTCCCCAGGCCGACGCTCTATCCATTGAGCCAAACCAGTTAGGGCTTAAATCTGAATTTAAGGAGTGACACAAAGTGGTATTGTTAAAAGATCAGTCAGATAGCAATATGAATGCTGGATTGGACGAGGGAGAGAAGATATGGGGAAAGCAATTAGCTATTACTATATGTACTCTAGGAATAAAAATAATAAAGGCATAAACTAGGTTTGGTAGTGAGAATGGCAAGGAAAAGAACTGATGCAAAGGCAAGTGTGAAGAAGACCGATTGGATATATGAAGACAAGGAAATGAGGAAAAAATAATTAAAATGTTTAAAACTTGATCTAGATGTCTAAAGCTTCCTAACAAGAATCTTATGTAGAGAAAATAATTTAAAGGGCACATTCTTTTAATCATAATGATAAAAACCCATATTTGAATAAGATCCTTTGAAGAAATCACTAAGGTAAATGAAAATAAAGTACAGTACTCGGTATTCTATGGCAAAAGGATGGACCTCTATTTACTATATTACCACCTAAAGATATATTTTTAAATATAAAATCACAATGTATTGAATAAAAAATTAATACTTCATCATCAGTAGAAAAATGGAAATGAGGGATTGGAGCACTGAAGAAATATGAGAAATGGAAACTGACTTAGAAGCCGCTGGCACAGAGGAAGTAGATAAGATTTTAAGGTAAAAAACAAAAGGCTATACTAAAAACTATTGGAAGAAATCTCAGTCCTGCCTTTTATGCACACCAATATTAGTAAGAATTGGCAATAAAACATTCTATTGAAAACTCTAATATTTCTCTCCTAAAATCTTTATAAAGTAAACTGAAGTATAAATTACATAAGTGTAAAACTACCAGGTAGCTATAAAATTAGAGCTGATTATCGCCCACTGTAGAAATGAAAATATACTCTAGACCTCAGCTCTAGAAAATCATATGTTTGTATCACTAGCTCCATACAGTTTTCTAGCTATGGGGGAGTGGGCTATTCTAGAGACCAAGATAGCAAATTTGACAAGAAACACAGCTTTCTTTTCCCTACAGGCATGACATACTTCTTTCTTTTTTAAAATTGATTTTAGAAGAGGAGGAAGGGGGGAGAGAGGGAGAGAAAGAGACAGAGAAACATCTGTGTTAGAGAGATACATGGGTCAGTTGCCTCCCGTACTCCTGGGGATGGACGGGGGAACCCAGGTATGTGCCTGACAGGGATTGAACCCATGACCTTAAGCTGCAGGGGAGGAAGCTCCAAACAACTAAGCCACACTGGCCAGGGCTGCATGGCATATTTCTATACAAAAAGAATAGCCAAAAACTGATTATCTTTTGTAACTTCTAATGAGAGCACATTTAAACAATTAAAGAAACTTTCAAATATAATCTGCTTATATTAAAAAATGGAGGCAAAACATTACATTAAGAAGTATATTTGCATGTTGTGATATCCCTAAAACTTTTCTCCTAACAGTGAAATTTAGGACACTTGATCAGAATCAGAAAAGTAAATGAATATTCCAAAACACTAACCAATAATTAATCTAGTAAAAACATTTTAAGTATTCTATGATCTTTCTGGAAGCTAAATAAAAAAACTATTCAAGGACTATTAAATAAATCAGTGGGTCAACTTTAGGTTTTATAATTTAAGTATTTAGAACAATCGGCTATCAAGAGATCCCTTAAAAACTTAACATTTTCTTGTAATTCTTTTATTTAAATGATGAGTTTTATTTATCACCTTTCACTATCTGCAATCTGTTATCCTGAATTCCCCAAACTCCTTGCACTCACAATCACAATGGGGGGGGGGGGG
>NW_005371324.1:7855120-7856901 GCF_000412655.1 Myotis brandtii
AAAAAAAAACTTTAAGAAGCCTGTTACATATTTTTCTCTGCCTACCTAAGCCAATAATATTATTAGAAAATTTCCTTCACAAATTGGATTCCTCCACAACAGTAATAACTTTACATTCCTATTTGACAATTTTAGTGAAACATATTGATGTAAACCATTATCCAACTGTATCCTGACCTCAGGCATACAATAACTGTCTTTCAGAATCAATTCCATATTAAGATGTGTAAATCACACTTGAAAGAAACGTGAAAAGATTCATTTCATATAATTACCATTAAGATTCATTCTTAATGCCAAACTTATTTTCACTCTCAACACCATGTTTTTAGAACTTAGAATTATGCTATGCCTTAAAATAAACTTCAGCCAAATAATATATTACAGACTCTGAATTGATGAGATAGAGAAAGATTTAAAAATCTTGGTATATTTTTACGGGGTGCCACATTCTGAATTCCAGATTTGTCCTGCAATTTGACAGTCATTTCAGTTCATCCAGTCAACTTTGTAAACACAGGCTTATAAGCCAAGTTTGATATTAGAATTCAATTAAACTTAAAGCAATGGTCATTCATTAAGCAGGAAGAAGTAAAAGGAAAAATGCCACCACACACCTCTCTGAAAAAGGCAGCGAGGTAATACACATAAAATATAAAGCCTTAACTTTCAACCTCCCAAACAAGTTTTTTGTGACAAGTATAAATCTAAATAAAGCTACAGTCGTCCACATATAACCAAGGCAACTTTGAGACACTGTACACGTCTCTCCAATGTAAGGGCAAGCTTCCCTGTAAAGTCGTTTTCTAGGAACTCCGGAGTTGCCCACTAAGAAAATGGAAAGGAGTCTATGTCTTTGTCACCTATTACCGTGACTGAAAAACTGTTCTTTTTTTATGCAGAACGCTACGGGGTTGTGTTGCTTTTGGCCTGTTAAAGGCAAAGGCACATTATCTCTGGATTGCCAATAGTTTCTCCTTATTTGGCTAACATTGAGAGATCCCAATCAGACTACTATAAAACTTTAACATGCACAAAGCATCCATTTTGAGAAAAGTTTGTGACCAGCTTCCCACCTCCACAAAAAATAAAAAATAAATAAAATAAATTTAAAAAAACCAGGGCCTGGTGACTGGCTGTGAAAAGAGTGCCGCGTGTTTATCCCCCTCTTTCTATCCCCAGCGCACACCCCGGGACCTGGGGCTCCCGGATCTCTGACACTGCGGCCAACTCCTCATTCAACACTTTGGGGTCCGGCGGCGGTCCGCATGCCCCTCCCTTTCGGCCGGTGCACATCAGCTCATTACACCCCGTTTTCCCCTCCCCAGCGACCAAGAGGAATAAAGCAGAAAACAGGAAATCGTCCGCGCAGGGCTCTAGGCTTAGGCTCTTGATTACTATCATCATCATCATCATCATCATCATCACCATCGTCATCATCATCAGTAACCAAGTCCTACAAACTACAACACATCCGATGCCCCCGAAAGCCAAAGACGTCCGACTGCCCCGCGTCCCGAATGCCCCTGGCGGGTCCTTGCCCTCAGCATCTCCCGTCCTCCCCAGCAGATCCCTGACATCGGGCCCCGGGCACAGCCACGCTACACCCACCCCTCCCGGCCTCGACCCCAAAGCCCAGACACACGTCCGTCCACATGTGGCCCGGGGGCCCCCAGCCGACCACAGTCCCCTTTCCCCTCTGCCCCGGAAATCGGCCGGCTCCAACTCCACCACCGACCGGGCTGAAGGGGCCTCCAGCCCGGCGCCCTCCCGCCGCCAGT
>NW_005371324.1:7856918-7857296 GCF_000412655.1 Myotis brandtii
AGCGAGGGCCCGCGGGGTCGGAGAAGGGGAGGCGGGGCGCACAGACCTGGTGCAGGGCAGTGAGTCCGTCCACATTGGCGTAATTGATGTCGGCGCCGCGGTGCAGCAGCTTGAGGACCTCGTCCGTGTCGCCGCTGGAACAAGCAGCCAGGAAGACGGCGCCATCGTCGAACTTCACCTTGGTCTTCTGGCGCTTCACCACGGGAGGCTCGAGGTCCGTCTCGGAGCCGATCCAGCGCTTCAGCTGCTCGTTCCGCTTCTGCTTCGCGTCCGCCATCTTCATCCCCTCTCCTGCCGCCGGGTCTTCTTATCGGGAGGAGGAAGGGGGAGGCGGCGAGGGGAGAGAGCGAAGGCAGGGGGTGTGTGACGGCTCGGGGA
>NW_005371324.1:7857638-7917206 GCF_000412655.1 Myotis brandtii
TGCGCGGGGGCTGGGACCGACCTGGAAGGGCGGGGACGGGGACGGGGCAGGAAGGTTCGCCTGCCTGGCTGAGGGCTCCTGAGGTTCCGGAGGGCAACCGTCGGGCTGTCGGGCGGCTCTTTCGGGGCAGTTTTGCTTCCCGGGCTGTCACTGCTGCGCCGAGTCGTTTGCTCTGGGCGGATATTCCCATTGGCTGCGTTCTTTGAATGGAGTGGAGGATAGGCTGTGAATTCAGTGTTTGTGGTTTCCCTAAGGAGCTCGGGTGAACTTGGACGTGTCCGTATCGATCAGAACTTTCTAAAAGTGGGGTCCGCGGAGCCAGGGGCGTGGGTGGTCCAGACGCCCGAGCTCAGCGAGGTGACGCCTGGTGACAAGGGTTGGCCTGCGGTAACTGTGCTGGCTTCCTGCCAGCCTCCGCTATTAGAAACGTCTTTCCTCTTTCGCTTGTTTGTTTTGTTTTGTTTTATACTTTATTTTGTTTTGTTTTTTCTCTTACACGTATTTTGGGTCCTCTTTCTTCTCTTTCCTTCCAGGCTTTAAGCCTGTCGTCCGGTGCTACCCACGAGCTGAGCTCAGCTCCGTTACTTGTCCTGACCTTTTAAGGGATTTCTGTTTCTGCTCCATCGCTTTCTAAGGATGGGTAAAGACCCAACTGCTTCTAGAGTTAAAAAGGAATGTTAATAGTACACAGTTAATTCAACCGGTATTTATTCAATATTATGAGCATTGTTCTAGGCACTATTGTTAACAATCACGATAGTGACATTTAAACCACCTTTTTGAGGTCACGTGTTAAAAAAAAGATGTAATTTGTCAACGCACAAAAGACATTGTAACTGACTTTATGACACTACACACGATTTGTAACAAATACTAATGTCTTCCGTATTTTTAATTTTTTTCTATTACAGTTGACATTCAATATTATATTAGTTTCAGGTGTACAGCACAGTGGTTAGACCTTTGTATATGAAGTGATCTCCTACTATTAAGTCTAGTACTCACCTGGCACCATACGTAGTTATTACAACATTATTGACTGTATTACCTATGCTGTACTTTATATTCGCAGGATTATCCGCAGGACTAACTACCAATTTGTACTTCTTAATCCCTTCATCTTAACCTTCCTCCTCTCCACTCCACCCCCAAATACTACTGTCTTTTGAGCTATTTGCAATCTCCACCAATTGATATTCTAAACACTCCACTATTTTCATCTATTTTTCAGAGCATAGAGACAAGACAAGAAACACTTTACCACTTTACCATTGACTGAAACTTTAGGGGCCTTCTATTCTGAGTCCCCAAAGAGTTTTTTTACTCGGCAACAGGATCAGGATTTCTTCAACAAATTGTATGCACCTGGGCTGTGTCAAGCATTATTCTAGATGTGGCAGATACAGCAGTGAACAGTTAAGCTTTTCTTATTCTCCGGTAAACTGCATCGAAGCCTATCTTGTTGAGAAACAAAATAATTGAGTAAAATGTGACTAGGAAACCACCTGCCTGTTAGACTGGATTTTCTGAACTGCAATTACTAGGATAGTAATAGAACCCGTTAGTATAAAAACATTTCCCCTGAAATATTATAGAAATAGAAAATGCGTGTAACATGCATAAAATGCATCAATGGTAATATCAGGCCTTTGAATATGATGGTGTTAGGTGATGAAGAATTCTGTTAGTAATAAAATACAAAAATTCCTATTCACTTAAAAGACTCCAGACTACATCTCTTAGAATAAAAGATAGGAATTTGAGGATTGCCTTGTCAGCTACTTTTTCTACTTAGAAAAACTGACAGCATAGCCTTCCTCTTTTCCAAGAATGTTATGTTCTATTTGGTAGCTCTTAAAAGTGCTCTGGGTTATGGATTGTTATCTCAAGTTTTCATTTGAGCAAAAGTTTGGTGGGAATTATGCTATTTCTATTTAAGCACTCCAGGATATAAAATTAATAAAACAACATAATAGTTCATTAATAAAACATAAATAGTTAAGTATCAGTTCCCAAAGGCTACCTGTCAAAAACCCACCTGGGCTGTTAATGTATGCAAATTTCACCTGAGTTTAGCTTTTCTTCCCCAGGTCTACTTCCTAGTTCTAGGTTCATCTAATTGGAAGTGCCCTTTTTTCTCCCCCCCTTTGGAGGTACTCTTAAATGCCACTTGCTTGGATTTTTTAGGGAGAATTTTTTAAATGTTATTATTGAACTAACAATACTGAAGGCTTACATTTTTTTTTTCCAGAACAGGCAAAACATTTAAAAAAGAACACTAAGTTGCTCATCAGGTGTGGCTCAGTGGTTGCGTGTTGACCTATGAACCAGGAGGTCAAGGTTCAGTTCCTGGTTAGGGCACATGCCTGGGTTTGGTTTAGGGCTCATTCCCCAATGATGAAACATCTCTCATCATTGATGTTTCTAGCTCTCTCTTCCTCTCCCTTCCTCTATGAAATCAAACAAAAAAAAGCCAGTTGTTCATATTACCTTAATAGCTGAGTGAACTTAAAAATTTAAGCAGCCCGGGCTGGTGTGGCTCACCTCCCTGGCTGGTGTGGGTCAGTGCCTAAAGTGTTGGCCTGCAGACTGAAGGGTCCCGGGTTCAATTCCCAGTCAAGGCACATGCCCAGGCTGTGGGCTCGATTCCCAGTAGGGGGGGCGGGGGGGAGGGGCATGCAGGAGGCAGCTGATCAGTGATTCTCTCTTATCATTGATATTTCTATCTCTCCCTCTCCCTTCCTCTCTGAAATCAATAAACACATTTTTTTAAAAAAAAATTAAGCATAAGAAGAAATTGAGAAATGCAAATATTTTCATTTCCTAATGGCCTCTAAGTAGATTGGGGTGTGAGGATACTTTTTAGCACCTTTAAAACAACCTAAGCCTTAAAATAGAAGTGAAAATTAAACTATATTAATTTGCTAATTGTTTTTCTTTGTTGCAGCAAGTCGTTCGTTCATTTTGGGGTATTCAGTTATTAATATCTTTTCAAAGCTTAATTACATTACAGATATCCTCTAATAACCATCAATTTACTTGTTAAAAAATCCAAGCTTTGTGTGAATTTTTTTCTGTGCTCTCTCTATCTCTCTCTGATATACCATCACCTAAACAATCCAGCATAATATGATACTATTATTAACATCTAAGAATGTAATACAAAAGCTTGTGTATGTATGGCCTTAGTTTAGTATTAACTTAACCAATGTGGAATTTTATGTATTCATTTATTACTGAACCTAAACTTGAAAATGTATTATTTGATTATGTTGCAATATGTGAACACAGACAAAATGAAAATTTTAAAGTAAACCCAAGGGAAAAAAAATAAGAATTTCAGAATTAGTTTCGTAAAAGATTAGTTATTTGCCATTTGGTAAAAAACTTTTTCACATGCAAAAAGAAGTTAGTTTCTGTTATAAAGAAAATACTGTGAATCCTTCAGATCTAAGTTGTTTCTTTGTTTGTTGAATTGATAGCTCACAGCTTTACTGATCATTACATTCTTTATGAAATAATAATGAAGGTATATATAATTTATACAATGTAATATATGAAAAGTTTCTATAAACCAACTTTTCTGTTCAGTGAATCTTTTATTATACAATTGGAAATGTATTTTGGTACAAAATGTACATAATATATTGATAAATACTTTTAAGTCATATATTTAAATTCTCCTTATCCCCAGTCCAAACCTGAGATTCTAATTTACATTTATACGTTTGAGAATAGAATAGTTAACAAGGCAGTTTGTTCCTATTTCCTGTACTCTACACCTAGGCTCTCTTCTACTGTATAGTAATTTCTTTCCAATGTTGTTTTTAGAAACCTGAAGAAAAGTGTATAATTTGCTAGCATTTTATTTTTTATTGATTTTTAGAGAGAGAAAGGGAGAGAGAGAAACATCAATTTGTTGTTCCACTTATTTATGCATTCGTTGGTTGATGCTTTTGTGTGGCCTGACCTGGGATCAAATTTGCCATCTTGATTTATTGGGACAGTGCTCTAACCAACTGAGCTACCAGGTCAGGGCCATAATTTGCTAGAATTTTAAATTAGTCCCACCCACTTTGTTAACTGGAACCAACACTGAACCACCCTAAATTGCTTCAGACTCCACTTTTAGACCAATCTTGATTTCTGGGTCATAGCATCTAACCCCTTGCCTTACCTCTGGGTTACAAAGTCACCCTCACTCCCCAACTTGCTTTTAACTATTCAGGGTATATTCTCTCCCCCATTTGGGCTTTTCCCAAGAACTTAACTCTAGTGAAGCTCCTCTGGTCCCTACAAATAAGGAATCAGATGAGTGTCTGGCAACAATCCAAAGTACAGCCATAGTGTTAAAGAGATGATAACTTGCCTCTAATGCACATGACCTGCAACCTGTATCATTGTCAGTGTCAGAACATCACATCGCCATTCATAGGAATGGCTTAATTCAATGTTTCCCAAACTTTGTCTTGATTTTTGCTAAATCCAGGATTATTATTTAACAAATACTATTATTAACAGATATTAATTGACCTTTTAAAAAACTTAAATATATTTCTTTTAAATAGATTTATTTTAAAAGGGCCTAGGTGGTTTGGCTCATGGATAGAGTGCCAGCCTGCGGACTGAATGATCCAGGATGCAATTCCAGTCAAGGGCACATGCCTGGGTTGTGGGCTTGATCCCCAGTGGGGGACGTGCAAGACAGCAATTGATTCTCTCTCATCATTGATGTTTCTATCTCTCTCTCCCTCTCCCTTCCTCTCTGAAATCAATAAAAATATATTTAAAAAAATTAACCACTATTCATTTTTAAAAAGGAAATACTATATCCTTCATAAGTAAAAAACATTTCCAGTTGGCATAAAGAAAAGAAGACCTTAAACACAAATGCAATGAAAACAAAATGTTAGTCTAGTTAGGTAGTCTATCAAAGGTCTGAGCCCAAGGCTGGCTCTCAATTAAAAAAATTTTTTGTTTATTGATTTCAGAAAGGAAGGGAGAGGGTGAAAGAGATAGAAACATCAATGATGAGAGAAAATCATTGATTGGCTGCTTCCTGAACACCCCCACTGGGGATTGAGCCCACTACCCAGGCATGTGCTTTGACCAGGAATCAAACCATGATCTCCTGGTTCATAGGTTGACCTTCAACCGCTGAGCCCCACGGGCTAGGCCAGCCGTGGGCAAACCATGGCCTGCGGGCCGGATCCGGCCCGTTTGAAATGAATAAAACTAAAAAAAAAAAAAAGACCGTACCCTTTTATGTATGATGTTTACTTTGAATTTATATTAGTTCACACAAACACTCCATCCATGCTTTTGTTCCGGCCCTCAGGTCCAGTTTAAGAACCCATTGTGGCCCTCGAGTCAAAAAGTTTGCCCACCCCTGGGCTAGGCTCAATTTGTTAAAAAAAAAAAAAAAAGAAGAAGAAGAAGAAGATTGGTAAGAATTGCACACATTAGCCTCAACCTATTATTTTTCTACTTAATCAGGAAGATTAAAGGATATTGAAAGAAGAATAGTTGTTTTGCTGAGTGGCTTTACTGGTATTTTAATGTCCCATCCATCTAAAATTATCTCATGTAGGCCAGGGGAACAGGAGCCAAAATGAGGAGGAGGAGGATTAAGCCACCCATCCCTCCTGAACTGGTGGAGTGTATAGTTTTCCAGTCAGATAATAAAACAACACTTTAAAAAAATAAAAATAAAATGACCTCATGTACCACTAGTCTACATGTCCCACACTGTAAGAAACACTGGCTGGCTTTAATTACCATATGTAATAATTATTATAATTAATGTAGTGAAGGTTACAGGAAAGGCCTTTGTGGCACACCCACCTGGAGATATCAAGGGAGACTATTGGAAGGCCAATTTACATGAAAGTATCTATGAGCTCTGGAAAAAAGACAAAGGGAACTGAACAATTCAGAGTCATCCTCCATAGCACTGAAATGATGGGGACATTAAAGTCTGCCTCAACATCTGGAGGGAGAGTATAGGTGCATGAGCTCCAACTGAAACACTAGCACCCTGTAGAGGGATTCATTCAAATGTCCTTCAGCTCAAATCCTAGGAAAAGCTTCTAAATTCCTCCAGAGACCAGAGGACAAAATGGGACAGAGTGGGATACTAGTGAGGATAAACATGTGCAGTGATAACAGACACAGCATCAAGGGTAATGGCTATGTTCAATTTTGGCAGATGGAAATAATATCAGCTTTATGTGGTTGTTTTAAGATTAGATGAATACTGTATATGAGGAAGAAAAAAATTGAGATCTTGTTTGTTTTCTTATATTTGCCTCTTTTCCTTCCCTCATTTAAGCTGGTAGCAACTCTGCTTCCTTGTCTCAGGGGATGTTTGTGGCAGAGAAGAAAGCAGAAGTTGTTTCAAAACACATTTCCTCCTAGCTTGAAATGGCCACCCCTAAATTTCTACTTAATGAGTTTAGGGCTAGTAGTCTGGTTGGAAGTAGTGTACCAGGTGGCTAGGAAATTATTGAAACTACATTTGTATAGAATTATAAATCAACTAGAGGCCCGGTGCATGAAATTTGTGCACGGGTAGGGTCCCTAGGCCTGGCCAGTGATCAGGGCTGATCAGAGTCCCCATCTCCTTACCTCCCAGCCTCCTCCTTCCCTCACCACCTGCGGGCTGCCACCACACGGTTCCCCCTGCCTCCCTGCCTCCCCACCTCCCTGCCTTCTCCTTCCCTCAATCCCTCAGCAACCCACTGCTGCTGCTGGTCACCCACCATGTTCCGCGCCTTCCCCTGGTGGTCAGCACACATCATAGCAAGCGATCGAACTCCTGTTCTCCCGGTCGAACTCCCAAGGGGACACTTTGCATATTAGCCTTTTATATATATAGATGCGAATAGGAACATTTTCTAAATTTGCTTTCATTCCACTTTAAAAAATGTTAATTCATAATATAATTTTATTTAAGGTAGAGAAGAAGGTTCTCCCAAGCCATCCTTGTGTACTGCCATGGAAAAGAAGGATTTCACTGAGAATAAAAAGTGACGCCTAGACTAAAAGGATGAGAAAGAATTTGGTGGGTCTCTAGAGCAGTGGGATTTACCTCCTGATCCCTGGAGTTGTCTCTAGAATGTGACAGGATCTCAGACTGAATAGCTAGGCCTGGGACTCCCACTAGGAACTCCTACTAGCCAAACATAGCTGTGCCACAAACTTGTCTGACGCCATGATCTTGATGTTTATGTCCCCCCCAAAACTCATATGTTGAAATCCTATTATTAGTTAGGGCCTTTGAGAGGTGGTTAGGTCGTATTAGTGCCCTTACAAAGAGGCCCCAGAGAGCTCCCTGAATCCTTCCACCAAGTGAGGACACGGTGAAAAGACCACCATCTATGAACCAGGAAGTGAGCACTCACCAGACACAGAGTCTGCCAGTAACTTGATCTTAAGAGTTAGCAGCCTCCAGAACTGTGAGAAATAAATGTTTGTTGTTTATAAACTGCCCAATTTATGGTATTTTGTTATAGCAGTCTGAATGGACTAAAATAGCTAGAATGTAACAGTTGGTAAACATGAGATCAATAAGTCAGTACATATTGATTGACACCTATTATTTGTCAATCATTATTCTAGGTTCTGGGGATATAGGAATGACTGAAATAAATGATGTGCCTACCTTCCACAAGCTTACATTCTACTAGGAAGGGACAGGAAATGAACACATTTGAAATGAATAAATTCAGATATTTAAGTGTAGTGAAAAAAGTTAGTAGGACAAGAGAGAAAGTAAAAGACAATGTCTAAAGTTACTGTCAATTAAGGGGATGTGAAGGTAGGGAAGAGGAATTACTGTAGTTAGTTAATCAGTAAAGTTCTGAGCTGAGGGGGTATCCAGGTTTTGTGGTACCTGACTTTCATATAGTTTGGGAATTCCTCTTTAAGAAAAAAAAGATATAAAATTGCAAATAAGTATAGGGCCTTGGAAGGGATTCGTTCAAATGAGAGGCCCTGAAGTTGCATAATAAATCTGTCCTTAGCTGGGACTTGAATGTCAGGAATACACCTGAAGAGGTCATCCAGACTAGGATAAATATTCCAGCATTAACTAGTGTGCAAACATGACTGATGACCACAGAAGCACTATGTAGTGTACCTCAGCAACTTGTCACATCCCTGGTGGTGGTGAAAGACCTCCAAGAATGACTGATACAGAGTTCTCTACTAACGAGATGTGAAGGCTGAAATTAAGTTCTTTACAGAAAATTCGGAAAGAAGAGGAGTCTTTAAGTGAAACTCATTCCCAATATGTATGTAAAGAGCGTTGCGTGTGTAGTTGATACATAGGTCATTTTCTATTGGTGCTGTAAGATATTACTACACACAGAACACCTTATAACAATATCCAGTTCTGTAGATCAGAAGTCCAGGTGGGCTCAGCTAGGTTCTGTGCTCGGTCTCATGATTTTTACAATTTTGTTTCAAATTGTCAGCAAAATGAAAAATAAATACAATCACAAAGCAGAGCTGGGCTCTTATCTGGAGGCTCATTGGAACTCATTCAAGTTGCAATTGCAGGACTGAGATCCTCATTTCCTTGGTGATAAACTGTGAGTCCCTCCCAACACCTAGGGGCCTCTTTTGTACACATGGCCTCCTCCACCTTCAAAGCCACTTCTCATGCTTTGCTTCCTCTCTGACTTTCCCTTCTGTCACCGATTTGAGAGAGTTCTTGTTCTTAAGAGTTGCTGAGATTAGATAATCTCCTTATTTTAAAGTCAATTGACCATATAACAGATCCTAATAATAGGTACTATATCATATTTATAGGTTCCAGGGGTTAAAGCAGAGATGTCTCTGAGGGACTGCTTTAGAAATCCTGCCTGACACAGGCTCAATTAATAATAGTTCCTTACCATGCTACATCTCAATGAACATTCTGTGATCGCCCACTATAATCCAAGAACTAAGTAAAATAAAAAGGAGTAAGACATTGAGTTTATACTTAGTGGAGGAAGGTGATACTGAAATACATAATTTTAATACAATGATAAGAGTTAATATTTATACAAAATTTATATCTATGAAGGGATACAGGTAAAGCCGTGTATACTGTTGTAGCACAGAAGAGTATACTTTAGGGAGGGGCTGAGGGGAAGGGCAGACAGGTGTAGCCTGTTTTGGAAATCTTTGAGAAGGTAATGATACATGAACGCATCCTCAAGGAAGAGTAGGAATTGGCTAGTTGCAAATAATGATGTGTATGTGTGTATGGGGAGGGGGAGTGGAATTTTATATGTATAAAGGCAGAAAGAGGGACAGTTAAATACTATCAGAGCACAACACATCAAGAAAATCATAGTGGTACAAAGCTGGGGAAATAGAGAGTAGTCTTATCATGGAAAATCTTGTATACAAAGGGACATACTTATCATAAAAATGATGGGCTAACTGAAGAATTTATAAAGGATCACACAGAATTATTCAGAGTACCTCAGAGAGCTGTAGGTAAAATGTGAAGAAAGCTTAATTTATCTTTGAAACTTTTCTCTCCTTCCCAAGCATTTATCCTGTGACTCATTCTTGCTATTAGCAGGTTTAATTAATCATTGACATAAACTAAGAATTTAAATCCTATTTAATGAGGCTTATGTAAAATATGACCTATCTAATTTTAAAAGAAAATTCTCAAAGACTGAAAAGTCATCAGTTCAATGACAAGCCACCAAAACCCTCATATATTTAGACCAGACGGGAAATGCTTTTCCTTTCTATTTGGGAGACTAGTTTGAATGGCAGCTGGAGTTGTAGAGGCAAACTAATGGGATGATATGAGGACTGTGTGTCCAGCTACTTCCTTCCTCTGCTCATTTGTCCATTCTGATTGCAAGTAGGAGCATTAGGCGTGTCCTACTGGGCTGTCCCCATTTGTACTTCAGTCAAATGGTCTGGCTCAAGTACAAGACCTCACAGTTCCTTGGAGCTTACAGAGAAAATGTATTTCTACCCCAGCCTCATAACTTAAAGATACAAATAAATGAAGACTTGGAACACCACTCTAAGACAATGGACATATGTGGTTAGAAATTGATACTAAAAACTGGAAGAAAATTAGATATAAAATAATATGTAGATAGCAAGTTAACTTCTAAGTAAAATATACACCTATACACATACATACATCTGTTTTTTAATTTTTTAAATTTCACCTGGTGGCATGCCTTCTCCCTTCTATTAATAGTAATGCATAGGTTTTCCTGGAAGGGAGGGGGGATTATTTATTTCATGGCACAGAGTCTTGGAATTATCTATCGAGGTTCCCTAGCCAAGCGTAGATATATGAGCTAGTCAGGATATTAGATTGCAAATAACAGACTAAGACTGCCTATTTCTAATAGTTTTCTTTTGTGTGCAATAAATTCCAACAAATTTGGTAGCTTAAACACCACAGATTTTGAAATCAGAGTTTCTGTGGGTCAAGAGCCTGGCTCTATCTTCTGCTTAGGGTTTGAAGCTGAAATCCAGATGCTGCCAGCCTCATCCTCAACTGAGTCTTGGGATCCTTTTCCAAGATCACTGACTGTTGGCAGAATTCAATTCTCTACAGCATTCAATTCTCTGCAGAACTGAAGTCCCCATTTTCTTGCTGGCTGTCAGCTGGAGGCTGCTCTCAGCTCATAGAGGCTGCCCGCAGGTCCTCGCCATGAGGCCTCCTCAAACAGAGTGTCCATGCCAGCAGGAGCATCTCCCTCCAGGTAGGGCCCAGTCCCTCTTTTCCTATTAACTCAGACCCACTCAGATAATCTCTTTATTTTATTTTATTTTATTTATGTATATTTTTATTACTTCAAAGACAGGAAGGGAGAGGGAGAGAGAGATAGAAACATCAATGATGAGAGAGAATCCTCGATAGGCTTCCTCCTGCACACCCCATACTGAGGATCAAGCCTGCAACCTGGGCATGTGCCCTGGCTGGGAATCAAACCATGACCTCCTGGTTCATAGGTCAACGCTCAACCACTGATCCACGCCAGCTGGGCCATTTTAAATTAAAAAAATACTTTAAAACTATATTAAATTATACATAACATAAAATTTACCATTATAAACATTTAAAGCAAGCATGTCGAACTTGCAGCCCACGGGTGGCATGTCTCATTTATTTGGGCCATGTTAGCCTTTGAGTTTGACATGCTTGATTTAAAGTGTACAGTTTGTGGCATTCACTACAGTCATACTGCTGTGCAACCATCGCCACCATCTATCCACAGAACTCTTTTCATCTTGAAAGACAAACTCTGAGGTCCTGGCTGGGTAATTCAGTTTGTTAGAGTGTCGCCCTGATACGCCAAGGTTTTAGGTTAGATTCCCAGTCAGGACACATAAAAGAATCAACCAGTGAATTCATAAGTAAGTGAAATAACAAAAATTGATGCTCTTCTATCGTCCTTTCTCTCTCTCTCTCTCTCTCTCTCTCTCTCTCCCTCTCTCTCAAAAAAAGAAAGGAAGGAAGGAAGGAAGGAAGGAAGGAAGGAAGGAAGGAAGGAAGGAAAGAGGAAAGGAAGGAAAATAAAATTAATAAGTTAAAAAAGAGAAAGAAAAATTGAAGCTCTGTACCCATTAAAAAAATAAGTCCATCCCTATACCCCCCAGTCCCTGGAAACCACATTCTATTTTCTGTTTGTATGAATCTGACTACTTTAAGTACCTCCTCTAAGATGCATGTTAGTTATATTTGATTATTGGTAAAATTGAATATGGATTGGATTTTAGATTGATATTAAGGAATTTTTTGTTGTTTGTGTTCCAAGATATGGTAATAATGTTGTGATTATAGATTCTATCTTAATTTAGAGCGAAACATTCATAAAGTCTCATGATTTTTACAACTTTGTTTCAAATTGTCAGCAAAATGAAAAATAAATACAAACACACATAAGTAGATAAAGTAAATTGGCAAGATGTTAACAATTTCTGAATCTTGCTAATAGGTGTTTAAGTATTTATTATACTATTTTTTGTATAAAATTTTTCTTAAAATGTTGAGAGAAAAAGAGATCCTATTGTGGTTTGCAGGGTTTGTTTGTTTGCTTTTTCAATCCCAGGGGCATTTGGAAATGAGGCTGGGGGCATTTATGGTTATCAAAATGACTGGCAAGCACTTCTGTGATTTACTGGGGACGGAGGTGGCAGGAATGCTAAGTAAATTGTAATATGAGGAAATTCTCCTCACAACAATGAATTATGCTTCTCAAAATACCAATACCTCTCCTGTTGAGAAATACTTAGTAAATAGCTCTTCCAAAAATATCTTAACCCCATATAAAATTCTAGTGGGTTTTTTTTTCAATTCGAAAAAAATAATAGAATAATCTTTATTCATGGTTTCCACTTCCTCATTTTTTTACTCCTTAATTCACACCAGTTTGGTTTCGCGACCACCTTTCCTTAAAAACTGGTCTTGTCAGGATGGCCACTGCTGTCATTGCTAAATGCAGTGGACATGTTGCCGTATTTGCCCAGTGACTACTTCTGCCTTCTTAAAAATTTCCCCTCGACTTCCATGATACCACTTTCTGCTTGTTTTCCTCTGAAGTTTCTAACTACTTTTAAAACTCCTCCCATAGCCATAACCGGTTTGGCTCAGTGGTTAGAGCATCTGCCTGCAAACTGAAGGGTCCCAGGTTCGATTCTGGTCAAGGGCATGTACCTTGGTTGTGGGCACGTCCCCAGTAGGGGGTGTGCAGGAGGCAGCTGATCGATGTTTCTCTCTCATCGATGTTTCCAACTCTCTATCCCTCTCCCTTCCTCTCTGTAAAAAAATTAATAAAATATATTTAAAAAAAAAACACTCCTCCTATATACTCCTTTTCCCCTGCCTACACCTTACTTCACAGGATTTCTTCTGCAGCCCTCTTTTCTTTCCCCCTTCCAAAGTTTTTTTCAGATTTCCCACCTCAAGGCCAGATATTGCTTCCATCCTAGTTATACAATTACCTACTGACATGAAATAACCAACCAAGTCTAACAAACTGGAAATGGAGCTTAGCTCCCCACATATATTTGCTCCTCCTCTTAGAGTCTTTATTTCAGATAATGACTGGGATTTACTTAATGCTTTGGGAACCCACCGTAAAGGCATCTATTTTAGATGATAAAGGAGGGCAGGGATGGCTTCTGGGAGGAGGTGACACTTTGGGGAGGTAATCAATCCAAGAGGAATTGGATGAGATGTTTGGGAGTGATGCCATGTTAGTAAAACGGACAATCCACCAGAGGAACATGGGCAGAAAGTACAACTACACTTCTACTGGGACTGAAGGTGATACACAAGTGATGAAGCACATGCTTTTTGGGGGGGAAGGAAGAACTGGCAAGAGGTAGGGTTGAAAGGTAGGCAGGAAGCATTTCATGAAGAGCCTTTTATGCCATGCTGAGGAGTTTGGGTTTTATCCTGTGGATCAGGTCAGAGTTGACTGATTGCCCACAGGCTACAGAAGTGGTTTGTTTGGCTCTTACTGTGTGGTTTTTTAAACTGAATTAGTTGTCAGCATTTGAAAATTGAGACATTTCACATACAAACCCGGAGTTCTGACCACATTTTCCCAAATTTGACAGACTCTGCTGTCACCACTCGGCAGTAGCTCCCCTCCTATCTGCTTTAATCAACTGCTGCTTAGGCCACCTACCTGGCCCCTGTGGCCACAGGGAATCGCTATTTTTGCTTCAGATGATGGGGAGCCATTGAAGAACTGTTATCAGGGGAGTAGTATCATCAGATTGAATCAGAAGGAGCATTCTGGAAAAATATGGAGGTTAGATTCTGGGGCCTAGGAAAAGGGTGCCATAAAGAAAATAAACTGAATTCTAGAACTGCTCTTGCACTTTCTAGCCAGGCTGGTGGTTTTACTGCGGCAGTCTCTTTGACTTCCTTTATCTCCAACGCTAGATCACAGTTCAACCCTGTTTACCTCATTTCTAGAGATGAATGTTTTCTCTTTTGCAAAGATTTCCGGTATGTTGTTGACTTAATTCTGAAGGCAAATGTTTCCTCTTACCTTGGTAAGAGAAGAAAAGAAAGAAAATTTCAAAAAAAGAAAGTAGTACTAATATTTTGAAGTTGTTCTATATTTTGATTATGGTGATGATTATACAATGGTATATTTGTCAAAAATCATAGAAGTGTACATAAAAAAGAATGAAATTTACTATAAATTACACCTCATTAAGAAAGAGAGGAGAGAGAGAGAGAGAGAGAGAGAGAGAGACAGAGAGAGAGACAGAGAGAGAGAGACCACCTAAGTTCTAAGACTGTCAGTGTCACAGCCAGGAGAAACTATGCCATATTCATGAAATCACATTCAGAATTTAGATGATGATTTTGCTGTTAAGATAGCAAATACTACCAATATAACCCTCAATATACCAAGTAGCTGATTCTCCTCTTTAAAACTTTGAAAGAAAACAGTTAAGATCTCAAAAGCCATCTTACATTCGAATCATTTCTTTCTCAGAAATTTAAATTTAAACTTCAGTTACCAATATCAAACTGGTTAACGAAGTGTGATAGAGAGCATGCCTCCAAAGTGGTCCCCAGTGATTCTCACCCCCTGGTGTTTACACCCCTGTGTAGTTCAGTCCCACAGTGAAAGGGCTGACTGTGTAACCAATAGGATAGTGAGGAAATGACAGAGTGTAACTTTATAGCTTAGGTCATAAAAGCATTAAAGTTTCTGTCTTGCTCTCTCAGGAATGACGTGCTCTGGGAGAAACCAATTGCCATGTTGTAAGAACACTCAAGAAATCATCTGTGTGAGGGAGACTTCTTGGAAGGGGATCCTTTAGCCCAAGTGAAGCCTTCTTTGACTAATGTTTTGAATGAAAACTCGTAAGACATCTAGAGCCAAAATCATCTAGCTATGCTGCTTCCAAATTCTTGACTCATAGACACTGAGATAATAAATGTTATTGTTTTAAGCTGCTAAATTTTGGGATAATTTGTTATGTAGAGACAACTAAAACACTAGTATTTTATTTTTCTGAAACATATTCAAACCCAAATATTCCAGGCCATACTACATTGATGTGGATTACCATCCACTGGAATTTTAAGCTCAGTTATATTAATTGATAAAATGAGGATATTGTAATATGTAGACTTGCATTGAGTCTAATTTCTAATAAGAAGATGGTTAATAAGTGATCATGGGGGAATATATTTTAGTTAGAGACTGTTTATTTGCAAGGAACTGAAATGTAATCAAAGTAACTTAAGTAAAAACAAGGATATACTGAAAGGATAAACTTCATAAAATATTCAAGAGGAATACCTTGATTCTTGGGAATTAGAAAGCTGTTAGGTGGTATATCTCTTCCTTCCTTCTTTTTTCTCCTTTTCTCTATCACTTTGTTTCTATGCATCTACTTCTCTACCTCCTCCCTATATTTTTTTTCTTTCTGTCTGTTTTTCTCGCTCTTACATTTCAGTTTCTCCTTTCCCCACTGCTGCTTTAGTTTTCTCTCCTCCCCTTTTTTTCATCCCTTCTCTACATTCCTTTTCCCCCCTCTCTAAATATTTCCATCTCTTCTCCCCTCTCTTGTTGTTCCTAATCTCCTCACATCTTCTTTCTTCTTCTTGCCTTTTCCTCTTCTTTCCCTTTTCCCTTTCTTCCACCTTTCTTTTTGTATCTTTTTGTTTTTATAATCTTTTATCACTTATTCAATGTATCTCTTTTATCCTTTTCTTCTAAAGAATGCCTGCCTTCAAACTTAAAATATTATGAAGATTTCAAAATCAACTTAATAGGTCCCATCAAAGTTTTCTGAAATATAAAACATCTCAAATATGACGATTATGAAATGCTCAGCAATCTATGGCAGCATTAAATGCCTAGAAGACGAAAAAAGACCTGTGAGTAGCTAATGTAAATGTCTCATTGTCCATGAGCCCATGCATTTGACATAAGAGTGTTCCAACCTTTACCTACCCAGGTTCTCATTTTTAGCCTGCAGCAAATTAGAAAAAGATATTAGATGAGGAGTTTCCCTAAAGTCACATTCTTAACAGCAAGTTACAGGTGGTACCTGAAAAACAAAAGATTATATAGACTAAAAACTATAATGTCAAAAAATAGACACAAGAACTGAGAAAACGTAACAGCATGGACCCAATCAATGAAAGGGCAAACAGACCTATATTTTTTAGTAGTCTGGAACAAATCTTTAGTAATGGATATATGTTATAATAAACTGGAGAAAGCATCAAATCCTATATAACAAAAGGCTAATATGCAAATTGTCCCCTCGGGAGTTTGATTAACTAGGAGTTTGACCTCTCGCTATGATGTGTGCTGACCATCAGGGGTGGCACAAAAGGAAGGAAGGCCCCAGTTGGCAGCCAGCAGCCAGGGGAAGGAAGGCCCCCAAGGGCCCTGATTGCTGGCCAGGACTAGGGACCCTACCCATGCACAATTTCATGCACTGGGCCTCTAGTTTATTAATTTATTTAAGAAGGAAGGAATATATTTTGTGAATAGTTTGGTAAAATTTTGAAAAGTGTGACCCTTCAAAAGTAAGCTCTGGACATTGAGAAAATTTAGATGTAAAGAATGTCACTTTCAGGTGATTTAAATAAAATGTTAATTATATTTAACAAAGTCTGTGAACTTTCATTGTTGTAGGAGAAAAAAAATAATAAATTCATAAATATAACTTTTGGTATAGTAGAGTCCAACAGATCCTAAGACACTGATGCCTTTAAAATTAGAACATTTAAATGATAAAAAAGTATTGGGGCTCTGCATCAACCTCATCTTATGCACAAGCATGAAACTGGTTCAACAAGTAGCTATAACTTCCTTCTGCTCATGAAATAAGTTAGCAAGTTTTACATTCCTCACTAGTTTGTAGTAAAAATTGGGTATGCTTTCATTCTTCACTTGGTTATAAGGTCCTGTAAGGCATAGTCAATTTCTTCTATTCTCCTACAATGTGAAATATCATGTTTCTCACGTTGTACATGTTTGACAAATGCTTTTAGCTGATTAATTGACATAATGTAGTTTGCAAGTGGGAATGTATCAAACATAATAGATTCCTTTCAAATGTGCTACATACATGGACATTGCTACTATTTCTCAGGGACCATAGAATAATCTCCCCCAAAATGCCCATCAGAGTTATTTCTAGTAATTTTTTTCTGATTATAAAGCTAATTTATTCTCATTGAAAAATTATCAGGAAATATTTTAAAAATACAAAGAAGGAAATAATGTCACTTGTAACACCATTACTCAGAGATTTGCTAACATTTTTGTACTAAACATATTTTCCAGATGTTTTTCTTTGAATACATTCATGAATATATACACATTTATTTATTTATTGAGCTTTAATTGACATATAATATATTAGTTTCAGCAGTGGAATTGCTGGATTTATTATAGTTTTATGTTTAATTTCTTGAAGAACCTACATACTGTTTTTCTAGTAACCATACCAATTTACGTTCCTACCAACAGTGCTTGAGGGTTCCATTTTCTCCATATCTTTGCTAACACTTGTTATTTCTTGTATTTTTTATAATGATCAACAGGTGATATCTCATTGTGATTTTGAACAAGTTTTTTAAAAAATAAAATGAGATCACTTCACACATAAAGTTTAATAATCACCTTTTCCATTTAGCTATGTATCATGAACATCTTCCCATGTCAATGATAATGTGTCATTCTATGTACTGCATTTTATTTAATCAATCTTCTTTTGTTGTTTTTTTAGGCATTTTTACAATTTTTAAAAATTTGATTTTAGAGAGGGAGAGGGAGAGAAGGGAGGGGGAGAGAGAGAGAGAGAGAGAGAGAGAGAGAGAGAATTTGTTGTTCTACCTATTTATGCATTCATTGATTGATTCTTGTATGTGTCCTAATCAGGGATTGAACTTGCAACCTTGGCATCTTGGGGCAAGGCTCTAACCAACTGAAGTACCCAGCTAGGGCCACACTTTTTTTTATTATAAAAAATGCATAGTTGAATATCTTTGACTCATATTTCTTAAGGAAAAATTTCTTAAAATTGAATTGTATAACAGAAGTTTGAGCTCTGAGCATAAGATCAGTAAATACATTATATATAATCAGTATATATCCCTATACTGATTATAGGGATACAACTATTGTTTAGCTAATTTGGAATGGTTAATTTTTTATCCATATGAAAGTATATTATAAAAGTATATTTTTAGGTACTTCTAATGAACTCCACCGACATTTTGAAATGGTCGTTTAGTAAGGAAATTTTTGGGACTCTTTGTGGTAAATTTGGAATAAACTCAATACGTTGTTAACCATCAAAGTTTAGATATCAACATCTGCCTGCCTGGGAAAATACCAAACCACAGTTATTCTTGCATTGATATTATCTGTGATGTTAAGCATTAATAATGTTCCCTAGCAATAATAGAATGACCAATAGGTATTTGGTTGTAACATATCAATGCAAGTGGTAAATTCAAATTAAAGTTGGTTTTTTTTTTTAGTAACTCAAGGATCTTGGACAGATATTGACCTTTTATATGAGGCAGTTAAAATAAAAAAGTTAGCATAACATGATTTTAAGGAGCATGGATAGGCTTTGATATTTGACAACTTGGGATGGAATCTCACCATTTTCTCTAGGGCAACTAATAACTTCTTTCAGCATTAGTTTTCTCATTTTTAAAAATGGAGATGCTATTAAACCCTTATCAAATGTATTGGCAAATATGTTCTCCCAATCAGTCGGTTGTCTTTTCATTTTGTCGATGGTTTCCTTTACTTTGAAAAACCTTTTTAGTTTGATGTAGTCCCATTTGTTTATTTTTTCTTTTGTTTCCCTTGCCTGAGGTGATAGATCAGAAAAAACATTGCTACAAGAAATGTCTGAGATTTTACTGCCTATGTTTTCTTCTAGTATTTTTATGGTTTCAATTCTAACATTTAATCTTTAATCCATTTTTAGTTTATTCTTGTGTATAGTGTAAGTTGCTGGTCTAGTTTCATTTTTTGCATGTATCTATCCAATTTTCCCAACACTATTATTAAATAGACTATTTTATCCCATTGTGTGTTTTGCCTCCTTTGTCAAATATTAATTGATTATAAATGCTTGGGTTTATTTCTTGGCTTTCTGTTCTATTTCATTGACCTGTGTCTGTTTTAATGCCAGTGCTGTTTTTATTACTATGGCCCTGTAGTATAGTTTGATAGCAGGTAGTATAATTCCTCCAAGAGTCCCAAAACACTAATTCAAAAGAATATATGCACCCTTATGTTTATTGCAGCATTATTTACAATAGCCAAGATTTAGAAGCAGGCCAAGTGCCTATTAATACTGTTTTTATTACTATGACCCTGTAGTATAGTTTGATATCAGGTAGTATAATTCCTCCAAGAGTCCCAAAACACGAATTCAAAAGAATATATGCACCCTTATGTTTATTGCAGCATTATTTACAATAGCCAAGATTTAGAAGCAGGCCAAGTACCTATTAGTAGATGAGTGGATAAAAAAGCTGTGGTACATTTACACAATGGAATAATTCTTAGCCTTAACAAAGAAGGAAATCTTACCTTTTGAGACAGCATGAATGGACCTGGAGAATGTTAAGCGAAGTGAAATAAGCCAGTTAGAGAAAGACAAGTATCATATGATTTCACTTATATGTGGAATCTAATGAACAAAATAAACTGACAAACAAAATGGAATCAGACTTACAGATACAGAGAACAGACTGATAGCTGTCAGAGGGGAAGGGGCTTTGGGATTGGGTGAAAAAGGTGAAGGGATAAAGCAAAGGAAAAAAAACCCTCATAGACATAAACAACAGTATGGTGATTACAAGAGGTGAAGGGAAGTCGGCGGGGAGGTACAAGAGGGCAAAGGCTGGGATAAATGGTGATGAAAGGAGACTTAATGAGGTAGTGAACACACAATACAATGTACAGATGATGTATTATAGAGTTGTACACCTGAAATGTATATAATTTTATTAACCAATGTCACCCCAATAAATTCAATTTTAAAAAATGGAGATGATAATGTAACCTTAGAGAGAGTCAAATGAGATAATGCAAGGTACCTGTCATATGATAAGTAGTCAAAAAAAATATTACTCTCTCTTCCTCAAAATCATAATGATGATCTATATCTACCGCTAATACATTTGAAACAATGTCTGTTCAATCTCAACACTCATTACATTAATTCATATTAAATTAATTCCATTTTCATATAGAGTTTTGTATATTTTTTGTATAGTCATATAAATATGTCAAACCACACTAATTTTATTGATAGTGAGAAACCTGAATTAGGAAAAAGCATGAATTTCAGAATTTTAAAAAAAGTAACGATATGTTATTTTTAAATTTATTTAATAACTAGAAGTAAACTAAAAGGAGGGTTGTCAAGAAGTTATTTGAGGGAATACATTTTGTTATAGAAGTAAAACTAGTGCCTTTTGTCTTTCACATTGCTAGTAAGTGCTATTGAAACTTCTTGAGATACCTGCACAACCTGAACAAGTAATTTGAAACATTCTTCCCCCCTGAAACCTCATTTTCTTAGGGGATATTTTACTCACAAAGGCAAAATTTGTCAATCCACATTTTTTAAAGCACAGGTGATTTTCTCACTGCATGAGTGTCCCTTACACAAGCTGGATTTTTAAAATGTGGTAAAAATAACATTCTCTGAGACCATCTAGATTTTCTTTTTAAACTTAACATTAAAAGCAATATTAGTTTAGAACTAAAACACTGTAAAGCAATGCATTAGATATCATGGGGCAACTCCACTCTAATTCAAATAATAAATATTAAGCTCATATTATGTGTCCAGCATTGTTTCAGGAACACAAAGATCAATTTAATGTAGACGTTAATTCTGGGAGGGAATTTAGAGATAGTTTAACACAAACCCCTTAACAGAGAGAGGAAGAACTTAAGACCTCTGAGATATGAAGTAATTGCTAGATCAGTAATAGAGCCAAGACTAGAACACTTCCAATTCGGTATTCCTTGTATTGCCTTACACTTCTGACAGGTTTTACAGAAGACACTTGCCACACTTTTTATATTGACTAGAGCTCTTGTGGCCAGGCTATCCCAGCAAAGCAGGTTGGGAAAATTTCCATGATAGTCAGCATCTCAAAATAGCAGCAGGTCGCTGCAGCTTTGTTCCTAACTCTGCAAGAATGAAAGAAATTCTAATTATACAACTGGCACTGGACAAATAGTTCCTCTCAACAAACATTTGAGTGCTTACTATGTGCCTGGCTCTGTGTTATACCCAGGAATATAAAGCAGACTCAAAGGTCCTTATCCTTAAGAAACTAATAGTCTAATGGAGGAAACAAACCTGTAAGGAGATAATTTCAGTAACAGTATACAGCCAAAACTAATGCCTAGGAAAATGCATACCAATTTTAAAAAATCATTACAGTGTATTTGTTAAAATTTTGTTATATTTTGTGTGTTTTGGCCAGGCACAAATAAAATCTTACTCAAACACGCCTGCAAAAAGTTTCTGTGCCAGGAATATGCAGAAGAATCAATGGAAAAATAAAGTTAGCATTTTGGCTTTTATTTTCAACACAAGGGAATATGATACACTTAACTATAATTTTAGAGGACCAACCAGTTTTCTAATCTAATTGGATTTAAATGACATTAGGCCAGAGCACCATCTAGCATTCAAACCCACATTTTGTTTGTCTGTTGTTGTTGTTGTTTTGATCACATGGAACCGAAATAAGTGTGAAATTGAGAGGAGCTAGCTGATCGGGCCTCTGATGTTCTGGGCCAGACCCAGTCCAAAATCTATGATGGCCTAGAAGGAAGAGAATCGGAGGGAGTCCCTACCTCTGATATTTAACACTTGAAAACCCCACTCATTATCAAAAACTGCCTAATCAGTGACTTTAAACCTAATCAACACTCCTTTCTACTTAGATAATTTGCTGCCCTTGCATATGGTATTATTTCCTCCCTGGAGTGTTCTTTTTCCTTCTTCCTGCTAGACAATCTTGAAAACTCCACTTAAATTTTATTTGCAAAACTTTTCTTTTTTTTTTTTCTTTTCTCTGTCTGGGTAGTTCAGTTGGTTGGAGCATCCTCTGGTATACGAAAAAGTTGTAGGTTCTATTGCCCGTCAGAGCACATACCTAGGTTGCTGGTTCAATCCCCAGTCAGGGTTTGTACAGGAGACAATCGATGGATGTTTCTCTCTCACATTGATGCTTCTCTCTCTCTCCCTTCCTTTCTCTCTAAAAATCAATAGAAAACATATCCTCAGGTGAGGATAAAACACACAAACAAAAAAACCTTTTTGATGTTAGCATATTTTGATTAATCCTTCTATTATACCCTATCACCTCTTATATTTACAAAAATATAAACCTAATACTTAGCTTGCTCTCCCCAGTTAACAGAAGAGTTAAAATGTCAACAAAACTGACCATCCATAAAGAACTTTAAATATTTTTAGATGAATTATGAAAGTGACACAAACATTGTGAATTATTACAGCTCTCCAATTCTACTGTGAACCCATTTTTATTTTTGAAACTCTTTTGCCAGTTAACCTTGGCATTACACAAGAAACAGACAGTCTGACATAATTTGATGGTTATCTCATGAGGAAGTACAGCTACATACAATAAAAAGCAATAACATGGCAATTTTGGTTTACAAAGCTTTGCTTTTAATCTTATCTTTCCGTAAACCCTAAGCATACCATAATACAAGGTGTTTGCTTATTAAAATTTATCACTGTTGAATGACATTAGGCTGATAAATTTTTGCCTGTCAAACCTCAGTGGTTTCCAAAAAAATCACATTTTAATATTCTCATGGGAGAAACATTTAATTAGCTTGCTTTTCAGATTATAATTGGCAGGAAAGTTTTATTTGATATTCAAGTCCATTGAACACACATCCATTGTGTGCCTACTATGTGGCAAGCCATGTGCCAGGTGCTGGCAGTTCAAAGGTGGGGAATTCACAGTGTGTGTAAAGGTAGATGGACTAGACAGCTATACTAAAATACTGGCAAATGCTATAGGAGCACAACAGTAAAGAAAGGCAGAACATGAAGGCATAATTCTTTCTGGGTGAAAGGGAGAGCAGTTTTGGGGAAAAGCAAGTATTGGGATCATTGTCACTACAATACGGTGTCCAATTTCAGCTTCCCAACAGAGCTTATTGACATTCTGATTTTACACCCCAATCCAGCTGCTTCTTCTGTTCTCTTTGTTAACTATTCCAACATTCACCATCCTTTATGAAACTTAATCCTTTTCTTGTGTTTCATCTTCCTTTCCTTGCTCTCTTTCCTTCCAGCAAACCATCAGAAAATAGTTTTTCTCACACAAACTACCTCAACTTTCTGCTTTTTCCCCCCCTCACCCCTAGTATTTCAAAGGGTATATGCTTTTTTTTTGAATTAATGTCTGTACTCTTCCGTAATGCCATGCTCAAAGTAGTAACTCAGTTAAAACTTGTTGCATTGGTATGTAAATTATTGGTTACCAAACCTGGCTGATTATCAAAGTTTTCTGGAAAATTAAAAAAATATATGTATGAAATTTATTCTGGAAAATTACATTTGTATTTGCCATCTGACCTAGCAATCCTACTTCTAGGAATCAACTCTGGAGACTAGTTGATTTAATAAACTATGATGCTGCCATTTTAATTATTATGTAATTAAGACAAGCTGAATTATGTGGCTCCAGGTATGTGGTGACAGGATTATAGTATCAGTATGAAGTATTTGTGTCCAAAATATTTAAACTAAGTTTAATCAAGTTTTAGACCTAATTCTCAAGTGTAGGGGAAAAATGTTAAAAAAAAAAAAAAAGGTAGACCTAATTCTCAAGTGTAGGGGGAAAAATGTAAAAAACAAAGCAAGTTTAATGACACCTGAAGGCAGGTCACACTGCCAGAAGGCAATTTTTGTATGTAGCTAGCAAACAGTTTGAGCAGAGAAGCCTGAATGAAGGACCCTTGCATTTTGAAGTTAGATAAACAGGGTTGTTTCCCTCAGTTTTTATTCAAAACCTCCTTCTCCTTTATAAGGGTAGCATGCTGCTGCTGCTGCTACTGGTCAGGGCAAATAAGAAGGAATATTTTCATGTGATACACAGAAAAACAACTCCAATTTCAACATGAGGAAGCAATTCAAATTTGAGAAACATTGAGCTCTACCTAGCACTGAGACCTTTCTCTAAAAAAAAGAAGAAACTGTTCTTGTCTAAATACGGGCATTCAGCCGCTCAGTCCCACTGATCCCTTTTTGCTGCTGCTACATTAAGTACACTGGATGTGCACTTGCCTTCTTTGCAATGAAACAGATTAATCTCTGACCTTGATTCCCAAAATGTTCTTCAGACTTTTCACTGGATCATTTCTGGTTGATGCAGTTGCACTGCTATGACATTTGGACTTAGTGAACATCGTTGAAAATCACCTCCCTCAAGTTGTATTTACACTCTAGTGAAACAACAGGAAGATAGCTTGGATGAAGGGCTCTCCTCGGTTTGGAGGGGAGAAGGTGGGAGAGATGGCAGAGCAGCTACATCCTGCTTTTGAGAGAGGAGCATTCAGGCTCACCCGCTGGGAGCTGCCAGGCAGCATAGTTTCTGAGCAGAACTGCCCTATTTTTGCCATTGGCAACTCCACCCTTGCCGCTCCCAGAAACACCCTCCAGTTTTTCCTCTTTCAAACTATGCCATTTTCTTCCCCTACCGGTTTGCACATGCCACTACTGTTTGTCAATAATTCAATACATTTTCTTGTATAGTTTGGGGAAATCTATTTTATAGTCTTGCTACCTTCATGCTAAATCTTAGGTAGCATTTCTATCTTGTATGCGTGGGTACAAGAACTAGGTTAACTGCATATATGGATAGAGCACTTCGTAGTCTTACAATAATGCACTCTTATGGTCTAAGCTAATAGTTCTCAGTGTGTAATTTCTAGACTGCAGCATCAGCATCACCTGGGAACTGGTTAAAATTGCAAGATTTTGGACCCAAACTCAGACTTACTGAATCAGAAACTCTGGGGATAGAGCCCAGCAATCTGTCTTTTAGCTAACCCTTCAGGTGATTTCTTATGCATGCTAAATGCTGGCAATCTGTTTAAGCCACGAGATGCCCTATGTTCCTTTATTAAGTCAGTAAATATTTTAAAACAACTTCTGCGTAATATGATCCATTAAAAAATATAATATCTTCTGTCCTGTGAGGGGAATATGATACATGGAGAGAACAGATTCACACAAAAAGCTAAAACAGGCACTTATTATAATTCCCCCAACCTCTGGGTGTTCCCAGGTTAGTTTCTGTAGGTATGAGTGGCTAAACTATGCGAACCAATGGCTAGGAGACTAACCATTGGAGATGAACCATTGGTATTTGTAGAAAGGAACAGCCCCTGATGTGTTTGAAGACAAAGAGTGAGTTTTCAGACTCAGAGTATAAAAAGAAGAACATAAAAAGAAGACTCCGTTCTATTTTATATTGAAAAAAACACCTAATGAATTAAAGAGTATTTGGAAATGGTGGGAGAGATGGTAGGAAAACTGCAATGATCTGGTTTGAAGAGAACATTTAAATTATGCCCTGTCTGTGTGAACAGCATTATCTATCCTTAGCCTGTTCACTCAGCTGGTTAGAGTTTCCTGGAGAGGACAGTTCCCCACAGAGACTAGAGACATTATTCCTGTTCTTGGCCACAGTCTACATCTCACTTACAATCCAAGGCATCAGGTACAGTTGGAATGGGGCATTGGGAAGGTCGTAGATCACTATACATTCGTTCCTACTCCTGGGCAAATAACTGAAGACTACTGAAGGTGGGGGGTAGCACCATCTTTGTAGGAGGTAGTAAATAGTAAGTGGCAAATTTCTCAAATTCTTTCCCAAAGTTTTCATTGGTGCAAAGACTGTGTGTGTGTGTGTGTGTTTGTGTTTGTGTGTGTGTGTGTGTGTGTGTGTGTGTGTGTTTAAGGCAAATTTACCTTTCTGAAGAAAGAGCATTCTAGTTTCTCAAGGAAAGTTACTAATGTTTACCTTAGTGCCATTATGATTTTTATGTTATATAACTTCTAAAATGTTTCATTTGATAAGATTAGTTTATTTAAATATTTATGTCAGCACATTTACATGTAGCTCTTTTTCTATGCACACTAAATAGATCTTAAAGATATTAAAAATTTTAGAAGTTAATCTCTTACAACCTTATAAGGACACAAAAATTAAATGCCTCACTTTTAAATATAGCAGATTACAGCCACCAACATTAGCTAAGGGTGCCTCAGTGTTTCCATGCAACCTCAGTAAAGTGACTGAAGGTAAAACTTGAACGATACATGTGTTTTTCAGCAGATTGTTTCATAAAGTTTCTGAGTTTAAAATCACCATAAAAATACACAGTGTGTTGGTATATTCATATGCCCAATTTCCCCCTGTACCTACTGTTTGAATAAATATGAAAAGTTTATAGTGGGCGTAATAATAATATTGAAAGTCAGTGTCCAAAAAGAAAATTTTCTTTATATTTTCTCATCATCAATTATTACCACACACTTCTACATACTATTAAGGAAAAATCCCAAATATTTCTTTTTTAAAAAATTACTTTTGCCCTAGCTCAGTGGTCGGCAAACTGCGGCCCCTTGAGTGTGGCTCTTCCACAAAATACCACGTGTGGGCGTGCATGTACAGTGCGATTGAAACTTCGTGGCCACACTCAAGGGGCTTGCGAGCCACAGTTTGCTGACCACTGCCCTAGCTGGTTTGGCTCAGTGGATAGAGCGTCAGCCTGCGGACTGAAGGGTCCCAGGTTCAATTCCGGTCAATGGCACCTGCCTGGGTTTCGGGCTTGATCCCCATTAGGGGACATACAGGAGGCAGCCAATCAATGATTCTCTCTCATCATTGATATTTCTCTCGCTCTCTCTCCCTTCCTCTCTGAAATCAATAAAGATATATTTTTTAAAAAATTACTTTTAAAGAAATAAAAGGCAGGATGTCCATACACACAGATACTTCCAAAGCTGATGGCTGACTACCTGGTCTTAGGCTACTTCAGTGGAAATATGCAATGCTTTGTATATGAGGATAACGTTGTTTGTCAACTGTCATTAAGACTGTTTATCTAGTAAAGAGGTAAATAATTATATGGAAATCTGAATTTACAAAAGTATTTTTTAAAAATCTGATAATCCAGTTAGTAGAAAGACTTGACTTCCTGGGTTTAAAAACAACTAGCAAAAAGGATTTTTTTTGTTTGTTTAAGGATCATAGTTCCTTACAAAAGATCTAAAGGATTTTGTTTTGTTCGTTTGTTTGTTTAAGGATCATAGTTCCTTACAAAAGATCATTTTGAAAGTTAATAGAATATTTTATCAATATCCTCCACTCTAGGGTAGGAAGGAAACAGAAAATAAATTTTTGATTGACCAATATACCAGACAATTAAATTAGACTCTCTGGAAACTAGGGACTGCAACTTCAAATGCCGCAGGAGGCAGGCAAGTAATATGAGTGGCAAAGCAGTCTGTGTATAGCATGGACCCAATCCTTGAACACACCCAGTCTAAAGGAGGTAGCAGTACTCAGTCCATATAGGAATGAGCGCCCAATATTTCCATATAATTTGTGAAGAGAAACTTCAAATGTAGATTTTAAAAATAAAATCTGCAAAGCATTTTATGCTGGGATTTAAGTACTTTTTATAAAAATATTGTGTTTGTCAAACAAATATACCTGCTGGTGAGATTTGTCCTACCAATTAATTCATCTACCAGTTTGTGACTCTTCATTTCAACCCTAAATTCTCATCTGTCTTTCTCTGCCACATAAAACCCTGAATACCAGATGTAGGTAATCACATGTTATTGTAAAATATAAGGAAAAGACTCACTGCTATTTAATATTTGTTAAGAAAACTAATACAATTGGTATATTTTGGGCAAAGGCTTCACCAGTGTCAACACACACACCCATTGGCATGTGAACCTGATTCCATGGAATGAATGAGATAGGAATGTTAATTTTACTGACCCAACACTACTGACTCACTGAGGGGTGGAGGGGAGAAAGCTGGCCTCACTCTCTCTTTTCATCCTCCCTTCTCATCACACACACACACACACACACACACACACACACACACACACACTGTGTAACAGTAAATGCATCAGTAGAAGTCACTGCAATTGCAAGTCTGAAAGGTCAGGGTTCATATCTCTATACAGAAAGTTCTAACATAGTATCTTCAGCCTAGTGCTGGGTGTCTAGTAAAGCATGTGCAAACATTGAATGATTAGTTTCCAGAACTTAATAGAGCAGGCCATTTAAAAGTGAAAGAGATCTTGCCTTTAAAATTCTTATCTTCACAATATAGATCATTGATAGAAACAGGCAGTCCTTACCATAAATGAATGAACTTGTTTTATGAATAAAGAGATGCATGTTGAGGAAAATATAAAGATTAGCGATAGCTTAGAGTTGCCATCATTTCTGGTGCCTTTTAAATGTTTTAGAGGGTGTGCAATTTTTCAAGTACACTTTAAAATGAAAGTATAACACAAACATCCAGAAAAGTGCGTAAGTAATTAAATAGCTTAATGATTTTTTACAAAGTAAACACAGGCTGTGTATTATTTTTCAAAGGCTCAAAATTTAATTTTTTGGAATGACTCAATGCTTTTTACATATTTGGTAACCTCTGAAAATATTATCTCTAACTTGTGCCTTTTATTTTTCTTCTTGACCCTTTGGTTAAACTTTAGATCATGTGTTTCTACAAAGCATATATTACCTATAGTTTTTTCATCAAACAACACTAAGCAATTTTACTACAAAGCACCTACCTATAAACATATTATGTAATGTTGCTTGTCTGAATAGTTAAAGCAGATTACATATCCCATCAAAACAAAGATAAACACATGTGGTAACCTAGAAACATGATTAAAATGTTCATTATCTTACATAATCAAAACATCATGTAAGTAGGTGAGCCAAAATGATTACATATAACTAAGTCTATTAATCCATAAATGCAGAAGAAAATTCAATGTCTGCTCATGGTAAGAATGTTCTGTTCTTGTGTCTACATAGAGTTTTTGATTGATTATTTAGGTGAAGTTAGACTATTATGGTATAGTTTTAAAACTAATGCCCAAAGATACTCTGGATCTTCTCCAGAATGATGGTGCAAAGTAGGCTCTCTATAATTATAAATGAGGGCGACAGCCCAAGTTTGGAATGTTTTCTTTCATCTTCAGGGATATAATATGCATATTACAGAATCACAGGCCATTGCATCCACAAATTGCTGATGAAAATAAATCATGTCATCTAAGCAAAAGACTCCAATAAAGTAGAATGTTGTCTATTAATTCAGACCAAGTCTGGTTCATTGCACTGTCAGTGCCAAGGAAAAGCTATTTACACTATCGTCCCAAGACAACCCACTGTTGAAAGGCTCTACTGATCCAGTTTTGCCTTTAAGTGTATAAATACTCAGAGACTTGGTTCACTTCCATAGACACTATGTTAGGTACCGAGGATTCAAAGATGAACTCTTATGTTTGTGTAACTGAGCATCTAGTCATGAGGACTGACACATAACCCATAATTACAGTATAATATTGTAAATGTCAAATAGGAAGCAGGCATAGAATGCTATGGGAACACAGAGGAACTATGTGGACCATGGTTTTCAGGAATGTATCTCAAAGTAGGGAATCCAGTTAGGGCACAATTGCAGTGCGTTCCCCAAATGATGAGGGCTTGAATCAGGGCATCAGTTTTTGGGAGTGGAGGGAAGAAGATGGAATCAAGCAATATATGATGAATTCTGGATTAATGAGTGCTATTAATTGAGCCTGGAAATTGAGGAGGATAGCCACATTTTGAGGGAAATATTGTATTGGCTGGGCAAGAAGAGGTGGGAGATGAAGTGGGAAGTTGAAATTGGGTATCTGTGTCACATCTTTGTATCCAGCAAGCAGTTTAATATTAGAGTCTGAAACACATTTAAAGGTAAAGTGTCAGTACTGGAGGAGATATTTAAGACCTAAGTAAGAGGATAACAATGGTCCCCATGGCGACACTCTGAACTTTATTATTACCCTGATCTTTCTACCTCTAACATCTTAAATACTTCTGCATTCTGTAATTCATCACTCAGCTTCACCAAAGCCAACCATGTTCTCATTCAAAGGTAGCATTTGAGAGAGAACTTAACATCAAGTCAGCCTTATGGCTGGTCTCACTTTAACTTCATCTATGGTCTTGCCCTTCCCCTTAGTTTAGTAATGGTTCCCAATTACATGTTTCGTGACTGAGTCTCACTTCTGCGGTTGCTCCAATCTGGGCTCTGAGTCTTCTGGTATTACCTTACTCTCATCAATGCTCCCAGGTACTTTATAAAGTTTTATCTAAACCTAACTTTTGGGTCCCTGACTCAGCATGGCACCCTCATGCCTGATTGGCTTTAGGCAATCAGCAATTGGCATCCTCCTAACTTTGTGATTGGCTCAAAAATGGTGTATGATTCAAGCAGAGGCAATGCAATATGCTTTCCTCTCTAATGCATGTGTGTGAAAGACTTTCTCCCTTTTTCTCCTGGATGAGACTAGGGAAGAATGTAGTCCTGGGAAGTGCTGGTGGTCTGAGAATGGAGTCATCCAAAGGAAAGGATGGGAAGACCACATCCTGATGATAATATTTAGTCCCTGAATTCAGCTCTTCTGAAGTCAGATCTAAACCTGGACTCCTCAGTTATGTTATTTTATTATTGTTGTTTAAAAGAATCTGTGGCCCTGGTCGGTCCAGTGTGGCTCAGTTGAGTGGCATCCCATGCACCAAAAGGTGGTGAATTCAATCCCTGGTCTATTTGAGTATGGGAGGCACCCATTCGATGTTTCTCTTGTTTCTCTCTCACATCCATGTTTCTCGCTCTCAAACCAATTTAAAATAAAAGAATTTGTGATGGGGCTTGTTACCTTCAACTGAAAAAAATCTTATTCACTCAATAAATAATCATTGAGAATGCACAACGTATCAGGAATTGGCTGGGTGTTGTGGAAATGGAAGAGGATAATCAGAGACAGTCTCTGCCCTCATGAAGCTCACAGTTGACTGGAGGAACACTGTTAGATTTCTTTGAGGTTGACCTGCCTACCTGCCAGGATTTCTGCCAAGACTTCTGTTGAAAAGACTTCTGATTCTGGGCTTTGTTCTTCAGGTCTTCTAGAGTCTCTATCACTGAACCTGAAAATAATTCATTTTCTTGTTTGGAGAGTGTCATAGTTATGGGCCATCAGCAACATAGGCCATCTCACTCTGTTAGATTTTGCTAGACTCTGGGTCTCAACTATTGCCTGACTGACCTATACCACTGCTCTCCTAGCTTCAGCATGTTACTGCTCATGCTTCACTTTATTTGCTGGTTTAGTTATCATAAAAATATAAGGATTTAATAACTTTAAAAATTCACATAGTAAGAAGGAAGGTGGTGACTATGATGATTAGGAAAAGTTAGGTGCACATTTATTTATCACACATGTCTTCTTTCATGGAACATTTCAGAGCCACTTTTGTGGGAAAAAAGTGAATAATAGTGATTATAAATTAATATGGACTATGCACATAATTGTCTTCTTCTTTCCTTCCCTTCAATTTTCTCTCTCACCTTCCCTCCCTTCCTTCCTTAAAAATATATTTATTAAACCAGTCCTTGGTACTGTTGTGAGGGTTGAAGTACAGTTTTGTCCTTATGAAACTTGCATTCTAGTGTAACAAGGCATTGAGTTCAAAGATTTTTTTTTTATGTAATCCATTTGAACTATACAAGAATTCAGGATTTGTCTTTATGAAACTTGCATTCTAGTGTAACAAGGCATTCAGTTCAGAGATTTTTTTATGTAATCCATTTGAACTATACAAGAATTCATTTTTACCACCAAGGAAATGGAGACTAAGGGGTATGAGTAAGTAATTTGTACAAGATCAGAGCAAGGGCAGAGGTAGAGCTCCAGAGGCAGAGCAGGGATCAGAATGAGACCACGCAGAAACCTCAGCTTTGTAGGCAGTGGCAGCAGCCTGTGCAGCAGGGACACGCTCCATGTGTTTGAGGCCTGCAAGGAAGGCAGTGCAAGGAAGGGGAGGGTTTCAGGAGAGGAGGTCACAGGGATAGACAGAGGTGTGGTGATGAAGCACCTCATGGACCATAGTAAGGACGCTGGTTTACTGATACCCGTCACTCTTGATCCAGTTCTACAAATGCTAGGTCTTTCTGTTCAAGGTTCAGAGGGTTGAGAAAGAATGAATCAGAGATAGGACTTTGAGAGCTCAGGGAGTAGGTTAAACAGATGAGATAACAATGCTCAGGCGCTGGCCAAACTCAGATCACACAGTGTAGCCACACCCTGTTTGGATTTCACTTCTATCTTTAAACTGGAGTTTGAGCAAGTGGGAGTGGAGGGTCAAACTGCCTCCCTTGAAGAATTCTTTTCTGATCTCTTCCCACTGTGCCTGGGCAGAGAAAAAGGAAGATCGGCACAAGTAGGTGTGAGATCAGAGATTTATGCAGCTGATACTTTGTTTAAAAGGAATTCCAGTGTTCACCCCCACTCCAAAATATTAGTGTGTATTTCTGCCAACACAAAGGTTTGACTGCGATGTTATACTGATTTGCTCTTCATTTTATCAGGAAGTACATTTGGATAACTCTTTAAAACTCAAAGACAGAATAAGTCAAACAGAAGGCCCTATGTAATGTTATCTCTAAACTTGTCCTTATCTTATAGTTTAAAGTAAATCTCTCTGAAAGTATTGGCTAATTTACACTGCTTAGAAAAATCTTCACTATTTGCTTTAAATGTTAGATCGAAGTGTGATCTTCTTTATTCTACATTTTATTTGTTGAATGGGATTTCATTTCATAGTAGGGAAAAAAGCCTTCTTAAAATAAAGATGATGCCATAAATAAATAATCTGTTTGAAAAACATTTTACTTTAGAATTGGATGAAAGTAAATAACAATACTCAGATTTTGGGTTGTCAGAAGAGGAGAATAGAATAAAACAGAATAATAGAATAGAATCAAGTATTTTGAAAGCTTAAACATTCTTTGAAAAAAATAAGTTTGGAAAAGTTAAGCTTAAAATTTTATTTTCCAAACTTCAAGTTCTCTCTGTTTTAACTTTTAGTTATTCCTGGGCTTGTCTAAGGTCATCATTTTATTGTATTGTTGTGGATGACTATGAACATTATGGTGGAGAGCATCTGTGGGGTTGGTATAATATTTTGGGGAGAGTCTCCCTGCTCGTTCTTTTCTATATAGCTCTATATTTATATCCATATCTATGTCTGTGTCTGTATATATTTTTAAACTATAATCCGCAGGAAAAATGTTTTATTTTATTTTAATTATTTTTAAAATACATTTTTATTAATTTCAGTGAGGATGGGAGAAGGAGGAAGAGAGATAGAAGCATCAATGATGAGAGAGATCATTGATGAGCTGCCTCCTGCACACTCCCTACCGGGAATCAAGCCTGCAACCCAGGCACGTGCCCTTGACCGGAATCAAACCTGGGACCCTTTAGTCCACAGGCTGACACTCTATCCACTTAGCCAAAACAGGCAGGGCAAAAAATATATTTTATATTGGGAACCAGCACACACACACACACACACACACACACACACACACACACACACACCCCTAGTTTTCTTTCTTCTCTTTGCTTATCTTTTCTACTCTTTAGTTCTACTTTATTCTTTTCTGTCTATTAAAAACTCTAATCCAAACCCATAGCAATGATTTTATAACCCACTTATGAGTCTCAATTCACAGGTAGAAAGGAAGGCATAATTTTCAAAAAAGTTGGCTAATAATAAAAAGCCATGATTGCTGCAAAAGGAAGCTGAGAGTGTTTTGGGATTATATTTTTCGGGTTTAGTGGTTGCTATCATAGAGTCAAGCCATTCTCTACTCTTGGGCTAGATGGGCAATGGCCATGAGATTGATCTCAAATAGTACGTGTTATCTTCTTATCTCTTTATTCTTGGTGTCATTAATTAGCTGAATTAGCCTTGCAGTGCTAGGAAGAATAGTCACAAGTTTTTGAAGCATTCGCTGCATACTATAATCTGTAAGCCTATGAGTATAGCTTTCAATAGTCGGAAAGAGGGAAATGAAAAGAGAGCAAAGTTCATTACTGCATTCACACATGAAACTCAATCATCAGTTCAAAGTTCACTTAGAACTTTCAAGAAACCATGAAGACGTCAGTCCTATCCAATACATTAAGATCACATGAATTCTACAGTAGTTAATGATCTTGGATGGCTCTAGAGCTGAAATCTTTCAGAATACACACCACCATTTTTCTGTTCTTTTTTTTCATTAGACCACAGTACTGCATTGAAATTCACAGTTGGGGGACAGCTTTTGTTTTTGCCAACTCTATGTCCATGAACTCTTCCTTTGGTAAAACAGTAACTTGTGTTTCTTCTGGGGAACCATCTCCCCATTCTCTTCTTAGGTCTTACAGTGCAAGTCATGAGGTTAGGGACCAATTCTCAGTGCTGTCGGCTGGATTTTGCAGTACTTTCCACTTCAATGCTAATTGTACTTGAATCCTAAGGTATATTCAACCTTGCCCTAACCTTCAGGACCAATTTTGAGGAGAGATAACAGTAAAGTAAAGAATTCTGTGATGCAACATTATGATTTTTGCTCTAAGTTGTTTTCTGATTTTTGTGCCTCAGTTCTAACAATGGACCACTCACCTTGATATCTGGGACCTTACTCACTGTGTGTAATTTTCCCCTGAAAATCTGATATCTTACCTTACTCTTGTTTGTTCCTGGAGACTTGGATTATGACTGCATCAATTGACTGACTTCACTGGTACTGATGAGTTGACTTACTGGCTTTCTTATTTTTTTTCTGAAAGCTTCTGGAGGACTAGACTATAGTTATTAGACATCATGGTAAGAAGTGTTCCTATTTCTTGGTAAAGGTCACCTGAGGGACTTTCTTAGGATAGGCACCCCCCCCCAAATTGTTTGTTGTAATGTTTCAGATACAGAGTATAGTTCTCTCACTGGGCCTCTCCCAGCATCTGAGTTGGTTGCAAATGTCTGCCACACTCCTACGGATGGGTCTGTTATCAGAGCCGAGCCCCCCTTTACGTCCCTGCTGTTAACTGGACCACATCTCGTGGATTCTAAAGATATAGAAACTAACTTTTTGGTATCTTTCCCCATTTCCAACATAGACTCTTGCTCAGCAAATAGAGGTTGAATAAGCATGTCCAAGTGAAAATTACTACCACTTGTCACAGCTAAAAAAAAAAACAAAAACAAAAAAACCCCAACAATATTTTATTTCTAGTCTTTTTTTAAAATTTAAATTCTTTATTGTTTAAAGTATTACATAAGTCTCCTTTTCCCCCATTGACCTCTCCCCAGATACTCCCACATCCCAGCACATGCCCTCACCCCCCTACTGTCTGTGTCCATTGGTTATGCTTATATGCATGCATACAGGTCCTTTGGTTGACCCAGGGCTCCGAAGCTGGCAGTGCGCGTAGGATTAGTTCCTGGTGCTGCGGGCGAGTTTTCTCCCAGCCCAGGGCTCTGAAGCCCGAAGTGCGCGCAGGCTCAGTTCCAAGGTGCTCGCGCACTTCCAGGCCAAAGTTCCTGCAGCGCTGAGGCCCCGGCAAGGGGCGGGTCTATCAGTTACTATGGCGCTGCCCGCGAGCCTGCGGGAAGGGGGGGTGGGCTCTGTTACTCACGGATCTGCCGCGGGGATCTCCGAACTTTTGGTGTCCGCAGGTCTGTAGCTGTGGTCGCAGGTCTCTGTCCCCAGTGGCTGCAGGGTCCTGGTATGCGTCTGAGATCAGACTGGGTGGTGCTGAGGCCAGGATCCTAGTCTCAAGCAGCTCTGTTTCCCAAGATGGCGTGGTCGCTGTGCCTGGGCTGGCCGCCTAGGAGTGTCCGCGCCGGGAGCTGGACTCCGCCGCCTAAGACTGCCCGGTTTAGCAGCCCCTTAGAAGACCTGCAGAATCTAGCTGTCCCTAGCTCATACACACACACCACACACGTCCACACACTCCTCTATCACTTCCTTGCACTCTCACACTCTCTCCCTCCCTACCTTCCTGCTGGTCGCCATTTTTTCTCCTCTGTTCCTATTTCTTGGTAAAGGTCACCTGAGGGACTTTCTTAGGATAGGCACCCCCCCTCCCCCACCACCCAATTGTTTGTTGTAATGTTTCAGATACAGAGTATAGTTCTCTCACTGGGCCTCTCCCAGCATCTGAGTTGGTTGCAAATGTCTGCCACACTCCTACGGATGGGTCTGTTATCAGAGCTGAGCCCCCCTTTACGTCCCTGCTGTTAACTGAACCACATCTCGTGGAGTCTAAAGATATAGAAACTAACTTTTTGGTATCTTTCCCCATTTCCAACATAGACTCTTGCTCAGCAAATAGAGGTTGAATAAGCATGTCCAAGTGAAAATTACTACCACTTGTCACAGCTAAAAAAAAAAACAAAAACAAAAAAACCCCAACAATATTTTATTTCTAGTCTTTTTTTAAAATTTAAATTCTTTATTGTTTAAAGTATTACATAAGTCTCCTTTTCCCCCATTGACCTCTCCCCCGATACTCCCACATCCCAGCACATGCCCTCACCCCCCTACTGTCTGTGTCCATTGGTTATGCTTATATGCATGCATACAGGTCCTTTGGTTGATCTCTTAACACACACACACCCCTTCTTCCCTCTGAGGTTTTATTTTTAGCTTTTGAATTACAAATTCTGTTCCTAGAATTGTTTAAAAGATCATGAATTTTATAGATGCTCATATCTAAATTAATCTATTGTTTGCTTATTTTTTCTTTTTTTCCTTTTCCATTGAATGGTACCCCTCATAAATACAGAATAGGGCATTACATGAAAATGTAAGACCTTGCATTATTTTCCTTGTTCTCTCTTTTAAAAAATCTATTTCTAATATTGCATTCCCCATTGGACTACTTCATAAGGGCATGACAGGAAAATTAAAACAAGAGAGGAAAAAGAAAAACACAAAGAAAGACCAAATAGACTGCATATCACCACTAGAATTCACCATAAAAATCTCAAAGTGTACCAGAATTCGTACAACATTTCCTAGATCAGTTTCTTAGGGAGTTGAGATCTCTTATGAAAAATATGACAACTGGGAAAGGCAGGGACAAGATGTGGGACAACAGTGAATAAGTACAGCAAAAACAAGTTCTGAGAAATACACATAATTTTGTCTGCTTTAGATCACAATATAATTTTAATAAATAAATTTATTTTCTTTTCTGTTTTTTTAAGACACTTTTTTGAAATAGTAGATTTAGCCTAGTCACTTGTGTCATTTTTAATACAGTCTCTTCTTATTGTTTGTTTTCTGTAACTTTGTAAATGTTTTAGATTTGAGGAAATTGTACCTTGATAACTGTTTTAAGTGAGAAAATTTGGGGAAGAATAAGTCTATTTCTTTAAGGCTTATTATGAAATAAAATGTCAAAAGGTCAACTTCAGAAGGATGTTTATTTAACTGCAACATTAAAACTCTTTGAGGGTGTTCCATGTAACTTCAAATAGTTTTAAAACATATTTATTATTATAAAACTAAAACATTATGATATTATTATGATATGAAAATGTTTAATAACACAAAAAAGTAAGAGGGAAAGAAGAAAGAAAGAAGGAAAGAAAGAAAGAAAGAGAGAGAAGGGAAGGGAAGGAAAGGAAAGGAAAGAAAATGTCGGGTTCCATTGTAGTCCCCTGATGGCACATACTAACCCAGAGATCGTGAACTTTATTGTGTTTATTTGGGAACACTACTTTGAAGAAACTAAAGATTTGGTTTAATTAATATTATTATGTGCCAAGTTTTAGTTGGAGAAACAACACCCTGTTAATAGAGGAAAAGTAGATTTTTCTGCTTCCCAAGGAAATGCGTTAGATGCAGTAAGTTATGCTGATAAGTTAAATGTAAGATAACTAATAAAAATATACTAGTTACATTTCCTTAAAAATGCACTCACAGGATTGAAAAGTTCTCTAAAGGGTCTTTGTGGGTTTGGGCATTCAATAATTAAAAAACACAACTGAAACACTTATTTGGCCCTTTTTTTAAAAAAAGTTTTTTATTGATTTCAGAGAGGAAGGCAGAGGGAGAGAGAGATAGAAACATTAATAATGAGAAAGAATCATTAATGGGCTGCCTCCTGCATGCCCCACACTGGGGATCGAGTCTGAAACCCTGGCATGTGCTCTGACCAGGAATCAAACCATGACCTCCTGACTCATAGGTCGATGCTCAACCACTGAGCCATGCCTGCCTGGCTATTAGGCCCTTCTTAAAGATAGGCTTATCAACCTTGCATAGAGATGTTTTCTTCTGTGCCTGGGTGTGAGAGTAGCAAAATAGAAGATTCAGTTGGGAAGAGTTAAGTGCAGAAAGGGAAATTAGTGTAGCAAGAGAGAAAGCAGGACAAAATACTGTTATCATTGCTTTAAATGCAGCATCATGGGCTATTTGCATTTTTGTCAGTTATGCTTAAGCACCAGAATATTCAAACTAGCTTTCAAAATAGAACCAGAGGCATAGATGCATGGAACAAATTAATAGAGGTCAGAAGGGAGGAGGATGGGGAGGGGGAAAGAAGGTGAAGAGATCAGCCAAAGAAGATATAAGCATAGCTCATGGACAGAGACAACAGTGTGCTGAAGGCCAGAGTCAGGGATAGGGGGTGAGGGGGTGAGGAGTAGGGGCTGGGTGGAAGTGGGTAAAAGAGGGAGAGAAATGGGGGACATCTGTACTAGTGTCAACAATAAATTTAAAAAACAAAAAACTAGCTTTCAAGGAGCTCCCTGTCTCAGCCCAAGGGCAGACATGCAAACAAATACTTGGGATGTAATCTAATGGCAGAGCAGTGGAATGAGCGACAAACTGGGTAAGTGAGCCATGAAAGCTTCACAGTGTAGATCTCAAAGGGGGATAAGAATTTGTTCAATGGAGAGGAGAAGAAAGGCATTGCAGGCCAGAGACTAGCTAGAGCGCAGACATTTTTTCTGTGAAAGTGCCAGGCATGTTGAGGGAAATAGTGAAGGGCCTGGTGTGGCTCTAGGAAACATACATGTGGGGAAAGGGGTTTTGGCATGAAGTGACTAGAGAGGTAGATTGGGAGCAAATGATGCAGAACTTTGCATGTCAGCCAGAGGCTTGTGGACCTGATCTTAGCAGTCATCAGAATGGTTCTGTGTTTGTTTTTTAAATAAAGGAATTTAATATGACAACTGTACATGACTTGATTTTCACACCACAATGGAACAGGCCCTTTGGAGAGGGGACAAGTGGAAGCAATTTATTTCTCTGGTGAACACAGTCATTATTTATACTTTTTCAGAGGCTTCTAGCATGATGACACACTTCCTTGTATTACCACCACTCCAATATTATTCTGTGGCTCCTAGTTGTGATCTCTACACATGCATCTATTATAGGATTCATAAAGGGACCAAATCCCCTTCCTTGGACATGTTTGCTACTACTTAATTTTCAAGATAACTTCTTACATTTTTTCAATTCTCGAGGGTGAGCTATGCTCTTGGTGTCTACTAAGTGGCTTAGTGTTGCCTTGAAATGGAAATTGTGTGCTCTCTCTCACACTCTCGCGGTTTGTAAAGAGGATAGTGCAATGGATTATCAAGCAATTCCTTCTAGTCCAGTGGTTCTCAACCTTCCTAATGCCTCGACCCTTTAATACAGTTCCTCATGTTGTGGTGAGTCCCACCCATAAAATTATTTTCGTTGCTACTTCATAACTGTAATTTTGCTACTGTTATGAATCATAATGTAAATATCTGATACTCAGGATGTATTTAGGCGACCCCTGTGAAAGGGTCATTCAACCCCCAAAGGGGTCGCGACCCACAGGTTGAGAACCACTGTTCTAGTTTAATCTACCTGGGCCACTATCTCCACCCGCCTTGTTAGAGGAAATTGCTACCCTCTGGGTCATTGCTACCTCTCACTCATCTCTCCAACCTCACTAAGCAATCCATCATATGCCCCTTCTAGCTTCCTACCCCTCACACCCCCCACTCCCACCCCACCCCATTCCTCTCAGCTTTCTTAAAAACCTACCAAGTTCCAATAGCTTCTTTCTTTCTTATTTCTAGCAACTGGTGATTGCCTTTGCTTCCCAGACTATATTTGATCTTTGAAACATCTGTGGTTTTTATCTTGTTAACCAGGACAAGTTAACACCCTATCAATGGTCATCCATAGTATCTGTGACCTTGGACATATGACTGTCACCTCAAAACAAGCAAGTTCTGCATCTGTAACAGAGAGTAGACTATTCATCTGTTCAATACTTTTTTATTGAGCACCTGTTATTGGAGAGATTATTTTAGGCACTGGGGAGACAATTAGGAATAAAATAAATGAGACATCCACTCTCTGGAAGTTTATGGTCTATAACAGGATTTGGCAAACCATAGCTACTGGATCAAATCTGGCCCACCATCTGTTTTGTTTTTTTATAATATATATATATTTTTTATTGACTTCAGAGAGGAAGGGAGAGGGAGAGAGAGAGAGGAGAAACATCATGATGAGAGAGAATCATTGATTGGCTGCCTCCTGCATGCTCCATACTGGGGATCGAGCCCACAACCATGGGCCCTTGATTGAAATCAAACCTAGGCTGATGTTCTATCCACTGAGCCAAACAAGCGAGGGCCCATCTGTTTTTGAATATAAAGATTGATTGAAACACAGCCATGTTCATTCATTTAGATTACCTATGGCTGCTTTCATGCTAAAAGAGTAGAGTTATGTACTTGCAACAGAGACTATATGGCCTGAAAAGCCCATATACTTATTTACACAGAACATTTGCTGATTCCTGGTGCAGAAATGTGTTTCTTGAACTACCTTTAATGAAAGATCAGTTGTATTTTATATTTTATCCTATTGTGAGATAATCACTTAATATAAGATCTACTCTTTTAACCAGTTTTTTAGTGTAAACCATATTATCACTGACTAGAGGTACAGTGTTATACAGCATATCTCTAGAACTTATTCGTATTGCTTGTCTGAAACTTTATTGATTGGTATCTCCCCTTTTCCCCCTCTTCTCAACTCCTGACAACCACTACTCCACATTTTGATTCTATGAATTTGATTATTTTGGATACTTCATGTAAGTGGAAGTAAGTATTTAATACAGTCACATATTCCATAACAACAGAATATGTTCTGAGAGATGTGTTGTTAGCTGATTTTGTTGTGCAAACATCACAGAGTGCACTTACACAAACCTAGATGGTACAGCCTACTACCTACCTAGGCTGTATGGTATAACCTAGGGTTCTTAGGCTACAAACCTAAACAGCATGTTACTGAATACTGTAGGAAATTATAACACAACTAGAGGCCCAGTGCACAAAATTCGTGCATGGGTAGGGTCCCTAGGCCTGGCCAGCAATCAGGGCTGATCAGGGCCTTCCAGCTGCCGGCCGGGGCCTTCCTTCATTCCACGCCGCCCCCTGGTGGTCAGCACACATCATAGTGAGCAATCGAACTTCCAGTCTCTGGGCCAAGGAGACTTGCATATTAGCCTTTTATACATATAGATGATAAGTCTTTGCATGCCTAAACACCTAAACATAGAAAAAGTAAAGTCAAAATATGGTCTCTTTCACAGGTTTTAAGGGTTAGAATGTTAGCATATCTTATTTTTTTGGAGAAACACAGTTTGACCCACACAGGCTCCAATATCATATTTACACTTGATCCTGCAAAAATAATAATGGAAGACGGAGGCTTTGCCTCTTGCTTATAAGGACACTTTCTATATGGTGTACAGAAAAATTTTGCTTACACTGGTCATACTTGGATGCAAAGGCCAGCTTTGTGCCTGGCTAAATTGGAGTTTCTGTTACTAAGGAAGAAAGAATGAACCTATTTTGGGTGATGACAAGCATGTGTTTTAAAATTACTCTTCAAACCAGTTACACTAGTTAGTTTGATCTATTGGATTGCGATGTTTGGCCCTCTCACTGAAAACTACATAAGCATATCATCTGTTTTAGGCCGGGACAGAAATAAGCACTATCATAGTGTGGTTGTGTAACTTAGTGATACTCTCTTAAGCTAGTCAATAAATTTCTCTCATTCCCAATGTTCTCATTTATAAACTAAAGATGGTACATACCTCATATGATTGTTGTATGGCGTACATTGGATAATATACATGTGAAAATTCCTGGCCTTAATAGGTACTTAATACCCATTTGTTAAATATTAATCCAGGAAGGTGAAGATAGAGGGAAAGAGAAAAGGAATGAGGAAGGGAAAGAAAAACAATTGCTTTCTGGATATAACATTCTAATTAAAAGAAAAGCTTATGTGAGGGAAATGTGTATTTTTTTTCGTCGTTTTAAGTAAGTCATGGTTCTTTTGAGAAAATATTGATCTATTTGCTCTCAGCAGTTCCTTTGATTTGATATAAAGCCATACCACATAATTTGAATTCTTATTTGAGGGGTAATGTTCACCCAGTCAAGTGAGAAAACAATCATTGAACAGATAATATCACATGACCTGATCAAGTAGCAGTGATTGCTATATTTATTTATTTATTTATTTATTTATTTATTTATTTATTTTGCTATTGTGTTTAATTCAGAGCAGTAATCCAAAGGATGCTTTTGACATTGAATAGGTAATATACTCAGCTTTTCCAATAGACATTGTAGCAGAGTCTACTAGTTTCCCCCCAATATCCAGTCCCTCTCTTTTTCTATGTGGTTGAATTTTTTGGTTGGGACATGTGGCCACCCACTGACTGATTACATTTCTCAGCCTCCCTTGCCATGTTTAATTCAGAGCAGTAATCCAAAGGATGCTTTTGACATTGAATAGGTAATATACTCAGCTTTTCCAATAGACATTGTAGCAGAGTCTACTAGTTTCCCCCCAATATCCAGTCCCTCTCTTTTTCTATGTGGTTGAATTTTTTGGTTGGGACATGTGGCCACCCACTGACTGATTACATTTCTCAGCCTCCCTTGCCACCAGGGGTAACTATATGATGAATGGATAGGAGCATAAGTAACGTGTGCAACTTCTGGGTCATGCCCTTAAGAGGGAGAAGCATATCTGTCCCTGTTCTCTCTTCTCCTCCTGCTATCTGAGATGTAGATGTGATGCGGAGACTTCTTTGATGAAGGCAACTATTTAGGATAGCAGAGCAACAAGATAACATGAGCCCTGGGTTTCTAATACCACGAAGCTGCCATAGCAACCCAGTTCTGCGTAAAGTTGGATTGTTACATGAAAATAAACATTTGTTTAAACCACTGTTATTCTGAGATTTATTATAACAACTGAACCTTTGTCTGAAGAAAATATGGTAAGGGGGAGAGATCAACCAAAGGACTTGTATGCATGCATATAAGCATAAGTGATGGACGCAGACAACAGGGGGTGAGGGTGAGGGCAGGATTGGGGGAATGAGGGGACAATGGGGGGATAAAGACACATTTGTAATACCTTAATCAATAAAAATTTAAAAAAAAGAAAATATGGAATAGGTACCTAAAAGTGGGAATTGGCTGAGTGGTGAGTCCAAGAGCAGAGTTATTGCTGTCTGGAAGGTGGGTACAGTTATTCCACGGAGGAAAGCTATTTGGAGAACTGTCATCTGTAATAACTTGGACCAAATGCTCATGAAGACCATAGCTCTACGGGGAAAGATAAAGAATAATTTTGGATGTTGGACTGTAATTAATGGCTGCTCCTTTATTTCTTCCAGCGAAGTTTTAAAGACAAGATAGAGAGAGATTCATACTGGATTGAGTCTATTGCAAGCACAGATGGGAAGGAGTACAACTTTCCTAACAGAAGATCTCCCCACTTATGCCAGAAATCTTAAATTGACTAAGCACTGAGTATTTGGGAAGGATTAAAAAAACCCAGCTGCTTCTGCAGACCAAATGGTAGCAATGATAAAGGGTTTGATATGATATGAGATGAACAGGATATGAGCAGGAGTGGCAAGAAGCTGGTTTTAGTTCCTCATTAATCTCTACCCAAAGCTTCTCAAGCGAGTCCAAATAAAAATAATAATACATTTCCAAGTTGATTTTCTTTGATGTTCAATAAAAAGCATCATTACAAAACTTTAATGGTTTATTGACCGGCACAAACAATCTATGTAAAATAATAGATAGTAAGTCTTTGCATACCTAAACACCTAAACATAGAAAAAGCACAGTCAAAATATGGTCTCTTTCACAGGTTTTAAGGATTAGAATGTTAGCATATCTTATTTTTTTTGGAGAGACACAGTTTGACCCACACAGGCTCCAATATCACATTTACATTTGATCCTGCAAAAATAATAATGGAAGACGGAGGCTTTGCCTCTTGCCTGTAAGGACACTTTCTATATGGTGTACAGAAAAATTTTGCTGGTCATACTTGGATGCAAAGGCCAGCTTTGTGCCTAGCTAAATTGGAGTTTCTGTTACTAAGGAAGAAAGAATGAACCTATTTTGGGTGATGACAAGCATGTGTTTTAAAACCAGTTACACTAGTTAGTTTGATCTATTGGATTGCGATGTTTGGCCCTCTCACTGAAAACTACATAAGCATATCATCTGTTTTAGGCCGGGACAGAAATAAGCACTATCATAGTGTGGTTGTGTAACTTAGTGATACTCTCTTAAGCTAGTCAATAAATTTCTCTCATTCCCAATGTTCTCATTTATAAACTAAAGATGGTACATACCTCATATGATTGTTGTATGGCTTACATCGGATAATATACATGTGAAAATTCCTGGCCTTAATAGGTACTTAATACCCATTTGTTAAATATTAATCCAGGAAGGAGAAGATAGAGGGAAAGAGAAAAGGAATGAGGAAGGGAAAGAAAAACAATTGCTTTCTGGATATAACATTCTAATTAAAAGAAAAGCTTATGTGAGGGAAATGTGTATTTTTTTTCGTCGTTTTAAGTAAGTCATGGTTCTTTTGAGAAAATATTGATCTATTTGCTCTCAGCAGTTCCTTTGATTTGATATAAAGCCATACCACATAATTTGAATTCTTATTTGAGGGGTAATGTTCACCCAGTCAAGTGAGAAAACAATCATTGAACAGATAATATCACATTACCTGATCAAGTAGCAGTGATTGCTATATTTATTTATTTATTTATTTATTTATTTATTTATTTATTTTGCTATTGTGTTTAATTCAGAGCAGTAATCCAAAGGATGCTTTTGACATTGAATAGGTAATATACTCAGCTTTTCCAATAGACATTGTAGCAGAGTCTACTAGTTTCCCCCCAATATCCAGTCCCTCTCTTTTTCTATGTGGTTGAATTTTTTGGTTGGGACATGTGGCCACCCACTGACTGATTACATTTCTCAGCCTCCCTTGCCACCAGGTGTAACTATATGATGAATGGATAGGAGCATAAGTAACGTGTGCAACTTCTGGGTCATGCCCTTAAGAGGGAGAAGCATATCTGTCCCTGTTCTCTCTTCTCCTCCTGCTATCTGAGATGTAGATGTGATGCGGAGACTTCTTTGATGAAGGCAACTATTTGGGACAGCAGAGCAACAAGATAACATGAGCCCTGGGTTTCTAATACCACGAAGCTGCCATAGCAACCCAGTTCTGCGTAAAGTTGGATTGTTACATGAAAATAAACATTTGTTTAAACCACTGTTATTCTGAGATTTATTATAACAACTGAACCTTTGTCTGAAGAAAATATGGTAAGGGGGAGAGATCAACCAAAGGACTTGTATGCATGCATATAAGCATAAGTGATGGACGCAGACAACAGGGGGTGAGGGTGAGGGCAGGATTGGGGGAATGAGGGGACAATGGGGGGATAAAGACACATTTTTAATACCTTAATCAATAAAAATTTTAAAAAAAGAAAATATGGAATAGGTACCTAAAAGTGGGAATTGGCTGAGTGGTGAGTCCAAGAGCAGAGTTATTGCTGTCTGGAAGGTGGGTACAGTTATTCCACGGAGGAAAGCTATTTGGAGAACTGTCATCTGTAATAACTTGGACCAAATGCTCATGAAGACCATAGCTCTACGGGGAAAGATAAAGAATAATTTTGGATGTTGGACTGTAATTAATGGCTGCTCCTTTATTTCTTCCAGCGAAGTTTTAAAGACAAGATAGGGAGAGATTCATACTGGATTGAGTCTATTGCAAGCACAGATGGAAAGGAGTACAACTTTCCTAACAGAAGATCTCCCCACTTATGCCAGAAATCTTAAATTGACTAAGCACTGAGTATTTGGGAAGGATTAAAAAAACCCAGCTGCTTCTGCAGACCAAATGGTAGCAATGATAAAGGGTTTGATATGATATGAGATGAACAGGATATGAGCAGGAGTGGCAAGAAGCTGGTTTTAGTTCCTCATTAATCTCTACCCAAAGCTTCTCAAGCGAGTCCAAATAAAAATAATAATACATTTCCAAGTTGATTTTCTTCGATGTTCAATAAAAAGCATCATTACAAAACTTTAATGGTTTATTGACCGGCACAAACAATCTATGTAAAATAATGTGCTTACTATTTAAATGTAATCTTAGGTAAATTCCTCTAGCTTAAAAATCTTCAAACCAGTCTGCAATGCCTTGGATACAAGATTTCCCCATGGGTCTTGGACACATATGACTTTATGAGAGTCAATTTATAGATATTAAGCGTTCGTGTTTATTCTTTCTAAAAATGGATCTACCTGAGAATTTCTCCCTGGTCAAGAGTCATTGTACTTCTTTGCTGCTTTTTCTTTCACAATTGTCCTTCTCTCACTTGATTAAAAAAGGCCTACTAGCTCTCTCCTATCTCCAATCCCAGCATACTGTGAACGTGTGATACTTTATGAGGATGGCAATTATTGATCATTAATACTAATGATGGCCAGAAGGTTTTTAATGAAACACTTAGATCATTGTGGTTACAGGAAAAGAACTCCATTTAATTTCAATTTCTATACATAGTTCTATTGCAAAGAAACATTACAGAGATGATTGAAATGAAGTAGAAAACACCAAATATATTACATCATGCAATTTTGTGAAGGATGTGAAAAGAAAATAAGAATTCAAGGAGCAAAAGGAACTGTTAAAGAAGAACTTGTTTGTATGTTTTTAAAATAAATGATGTGCTGTCAAATCACTATATTCTTTCTGACACATTGAAAAAGTGTTATAACCATTTTATTTTTAAAATGTCAAAATATGCAATATGTTGGATTTGCTTCTTTTTTACTATATAAACTTATGTGGGAGGAAAATTATATATTTAGATTTAAACATTTTGTGGGGTCTTCACAGCATTTAAATGGTTTTTAAATGTATACTCAGGCAAAATGTTTGAAGACCCCTTCATTCCCCATTGTAACTGGATTACTGCCCATAAGCCCCTCCTCTATAGAATTAGGGACCTTCTGTTGCTCCAGAGCAAATAATGCTTTGTTTAGAATTGCTGATGACTTCTGGATGGTTGTGTATTGTCTATGGGAGCCAAATGAAATCAGCACAAGTTTTGTCTGCATAAGAGGTTAAGCTTCAGACTTGGGTAGAATGGATGGACCTTTCAGTTTAAGTGTAAACAGTAACATTAGGTTATTTGAGGTGAAGAAGCATATATGGAAACAGTAACAATGTATGCCTGTGTTTTTTTCTCCTTTTGATGAGTTTTTCCTTTTCTTTCAGAAAAGGTTGAAAGTATACTTTCTCATTTCTTCCATATTTCATACTGTCACATGGAGATGATCTTGCTGAAACACTGTTATTCTACGTGCTTTTCTTGTATCCAAAGCAAATACTAGTTTCCAGTCCTTTGTATTTTTTTCAGATAGGACTGTTAGAGAGCCCAGTTATGAACTGTATTCATTCTGTTACAGCTGGAAGGCTTGGCAAGTGTTTTTTAATGAAACATTGTGTACCTTATTAGGTTTGCCACTTTTTTTTTTATAACAAAGGAGATAGAGAAGAATAAGTCAATGGAATGTTTTTAAAAACGTGTTAGCTTGATTTTCTAATAAGGAAACAAGTATTAGACTTGTATTGGCACACTGATCACTTTTTAAAAACACCTGAGAATGAGGGTTGAATATAATTTCAATAAAACTTTAAGTTGTCTTTAACAGAAATGTCCTCTCCACTATAGATCATACTAATTGCTCTCATTAGAGCCAACTGTGAAAGAGACTTTTAGAAGTATGGTGTAATCTGTTTTCTAATAGGAATATATTGATTTCCCACTATTTGGTCCTATTGAAATAAGAGGAATACAATTTGCATTGGTTTTAGCTGTGAAGTTGGGTACTCAAGGAGGACTCTCCCTAGCCAAATTTCTCTGGGAACTTCCCATTCTACTGCAGGAACGTCTCCCTCCCCTAACAGACTTATTTCCATGAAAAGGCCCATTTCCAAAGTACTCAAATGTTTAGACCAGGGGTTGCAGCCCTCCTTCCCTCCCTCCCTCCCCAACCTAAATTGAGCCAATCAGACTCTCTCCCAGATTCCTTCAGAGTTAGAGCTGAGACACTGGAGTCTGTTCTCCGCCCGTGACTGAGCCTATTGCTTGTTACCTTGGAGCTGGGGATACAACCTACCTTTGGGAAATAATTGAATTACCCCCAATATTAATGGGACCAGGAGCAAGAGTACAGATGGTATCCCCCATATCATGTGTTTAAATATTGAAAAGGCATAAATTAAGAAAACAAACTATTACACAATATATTTTCTATCTTTCTATCTTGGCAAATATAATTAATTCATAATAATCTGGGAGGTGAGGTTTAACAATTTAAAATTCTGAGAATCTTCAGAATTCCACAATGGAAAGTGACTTTGGAGGAGAGAGATGGTCTGCAGACTCTCCTCTTTTATCAGTATCACAAAGGGCCACTGGTTACATGCACATGGACACCCCAGGAGCTCATTCAAGCACCATCCACCTGCACCATGCCTTGGGGCTAGAGGGCCATACCTGCAGACCAGTCTGTCCTCAGGAAGACAGGCCCAGGAAAGAGGCTGGTACAGGTTGCAGATATAAACTCAGGCACATGGGGGGAGGGGGGCTTGGGGGGGAATTCTGGGGCCTTGAGTTCCCAGACCATGTTCTAGAAGGGGCTATGGGGGATCGGGAAGAGCACAGCTTCTTTTTTTAAATGGACTTTATTTCTTAGAGAGTGTTTTGTTCATAGCAATATTGAGCAGACAGTACAGAGAGTTCCCAAGTACTCCCTGCCCCCAGACATACTAGGGGAGGCTATGCATACGTGGGGCCATATCCCTTTAAACCTATTGACTGTTTGCCTCATGGGAGTGGGCACAGCCAGGGAAGGACAAGAGCAGAAACCTCTAAAATTCTGAGCCAAGGGCAGAGGTCCCTCTTGCCTGGGTCTAGGGTAGTATTGGAGAAGAATAAGGGAGACACAACTAAAAAAATAAGACAAGGTAGAAGGCATCCCAGGGACCTTCAATTTCTGGTTTCAGTCCCTCGCAGGGCTCTGCTGCTTTCCTGCTCTAGTTTTTGTTGTTGTTGTTGTTTTAAGATATCATGGTGTTCGGGGGGAAGGTCAAGGGGGAAAGAAAAAAAAAAGGAGACATATGTAATACTCTTTGTAATACCTTAAGCAATAAAACAAAATTAAAAAAATATATCATGGTGTTCTTTCTTTTTTTCTGTTTATTTTTAAATAATAATTGGTATACAATATTATGTTAGCCTCAAGTGAACAACATTGTGACTAGACAATTATTTACCTGATGAAGTGATCATCCTGATAAGTCTAATACCCATTTGACACTAGACATAATTATTACAATATTATTAACTATATTCCCTATGCTGTACTTTATATCCCATGCACCATGGCATTCTTATAAAACATGACTCTATTTTTTAAAGCTAGTTTTACATGATTTGTATTACTTGTAGTCAATGAGACCTAACTAAGAAAACCAGGACATCTGACTAGGAGACTGAGTTACTGGTCCAATGAAAATTTCATTACCTGAATTTACATGATGTGTTATGAATGATTTCACATTCACTTTTTCATCTTTACAATGCCATGTGGTGCAAGAATCATTTTGCATATATATAAATGGAAGCTTGTCCAAATTTCAAAACAAGATTTCCTTGTGGTGAAGAAAGGGGACTTGTGTATATTGTTCTCCAGATATTGGTGTGCGTAGCAAATTATGCAGCCGGTGCTAACTGTGAAGTCAGGACACCTCTTCCCATAAAAACTATTAGAAATAGTAGATTAACACATAATTTATATTCATTTTAAAAGCAAATATGATCCCTTAGAAGTTTCCTTTGAAGACAGTGCAAATGGCATGAATGAGGGACTTCAATGGCCAATCCTTCCATTGGTGGCCTACACCAGGCACACTTTCTCAGTGTGGGCGTGCAGGATGTAAATACAAGAAGCACTCTTTCCAGACTCAGCGGGAACTTGGGATGGGGAAGGGAAGCAGGTGTTCAATCTCTAACTGAGGTACCTGGTTCTATTTCTGGTTACAGAGTGAAAGTGAGGGCGTGCTCTGTGGGCACAGAACTCTTCTCTGGTTTTGGCAATATGCCTCCTGAAAATGGATCTGGGGCAGGTGCATAGAGTCTGCTGGAGGGTAACAGCCCCTTGGGTAGCCTAAGAAATGGTGTGTGTGTGTGTGTGTGTGTGTGTCCCTCAAGCCACCTAATATATCAGGGTTGGTATAGAAAAATAAAAAGACTCCAAATAAAAGCACAAATAAAATAAATAAATATTAAATAAAACGGTAGAACTTGAAGAGCTTTTCCTAATGAATGTGGGACGAGAGCCAGGATTGGTGTTCAAGTTCCCTCACCTCAGAGCCTGAAGAATGAAACCTCAGTCATGGCCGTGGCATCACAAATGTTGCTGTTGATTCAATAGCAAAGGTCAGTTTCTAAGGGGCTCCTTAAATGCAGGGTCAGGATCCAGCACCGTGGTGACCTGAAACAATAGGAAGGGGCCTGGTACAGAGGTCTTGCTTATCCCCCCGCTTTTTTTCCTCTTTTTTTTCAGAAAGAGAAGGAGGGAGAGATTTCCCCTGTTGCATATTTCACACTGAGCTTCAGGCACAACGCTGCTCCAGGTTCTTCTGAGCGCCCTGACAGAGTCTTCTTCCCACCTGCTCATGAGGGCTCGCCCCTCCAGGCAGGAGCCCAGGCCCTGCTTGCAGTTCTGAGCACCCGGGAGACTCCTCCTTGGTCTCAGTAGGTCCCGGGGCCTGCCTTTCCCATCAAGGAGCAGCACATGCTGGAAAGCTCTAGAGCAGTGGTTCTCAACCTGTGGGTCGCGACCCCTTTGGGGGTCGAACGACCCTTTCACAGGGGTCGCCTAAGACCATCCTGCATATCAGATATTTACATTACAATTCATAACAGTAGCAACATTACAGTTATGAAGTAGCAACGAAAATAATTTTATGGTTGGGTCACAACATGAGGAACTGTATTTAAAAGGCCAGAAGGTTGAGAACCACTGCTCTAGAGCCAGCCCCACAGCCTCCCCTACGCTCGGCCCCCTGGCTACAAAAGGAGAGGCTGTCCCACTAGCTTTGCGCTGCTCCTCCAAACCACCTCTCTGCGGCCTCAGAGCCTGCACTGCGCGCACAGAGCTTCAGCGGTGAGCCCACAGGCCCAGGCGGGGCAGGAAACTCTGGAGAAAGAGCCTCCAGAGCAAGAGCAGATTGGCTCCTCCACTGCTTCCCAGAGCCAGGCAGGCTTTGCGGAGTCTGAGAGCGGGCGATGGGTGTGCTGAAGGAGGGAAACATACCGAATGTCGGTTTCTCTCTTCCACTTTCACCACATACCTGCCTGTCTTGTGTGGCCTTCTGGGCTGAGGTGTTGTGTCCAAATCACCTGCATTTTAGGTTCTTAAGAAATCTTTGTTATATAGCTTTGTTTCCTCCCTCCCACCCCCGTACATTAATATTCTTGGTCATTTTGAAAGAGTTTTGTATGAGATTTAAAAAAAAATTTCACTGTATATATTTGGTAGAATTCACTAGTGAAATCATCTGGGCTTGCAACTTTCTTTGTGGGAATGTTTATTGAGAATGAATCCAATTTCCTCAGTAGATACAGAGCTATCCACAATTATTATTTCATCCATGTTAGTTTAGTTAAGATGCATTTTTTAAGGTATTTGTCCATTTCATTTAAGTTGTTTAATGAATGGCATAAAATTACTTATAATATTTGTTATTATTCTTTTAATGTCTCTAGAATTTGTAGCAATATGCCCTTTTTCTAATATTTATGACCTATATTTTTTTTTCATATTTCCTGAGGAGTGTAATTATGGGTTTATCAATTTTGTAGGTCTTTTCAAAGAGTCAGCTTTGGCTTTCCAAATTTTCTCTATTATTTGTTTTTATTTCATTGACTAGAGGCCTGGTGCATGAAAATTCATGCACTGGAGGGGGGTCCTTCAGCCTGGCCTGCCCCCTCTCACAGTCCGGGAGACCTCAGGGGTGGGAGGTGACCTGAGGATCAGGGAAAGGCGACGCCCCATCACACCTCTGCTGCTGCCACTGCCGGCAGCACAAGCCTCGGCCAGCCCTGGTTACCTGAGCCTCGGGCAGCCCTGGGAGGCTGGGGGGCTGAGGGGACTGGGGGACTCTGGAGGCAGTGCGCCTGCTGCCCCAGCAGTGGGGCTGAGGGGACTGGGCACCGCCATCTTTGAGGGCGTAGCAGTCAATTAGCATATTCCCTCCTTATTGGCTGTGGGCACCACCATCTTTGAGGGTGGGGCAGTCAATTAGCATATTCCCTCCTTATTGGCTGTGGGTGCTGCCATCTTTGAGGGCGGTTAGTCAATTAGCATATTTCCTCCTTATTGGCTGTGGGCACTGCCATCTTTGCTATGGCATGAGTGTCAGTTAGCATATTCCCTCTTTACTAGATAGGATTTCTTCTCTTTGTTATTTTCTTTGTTTACTTTTTTTTTCTATTTTTGTTTTTCTAATTTCCTAGATAATTTTATATCGTTCTTCCTTTTTAATATAAAAACATTTAAAACTATAAGTTTTCCTCTAAGCACAAATTTCGACATGTTGTATTTTCCTTGGAAATCCCACAAAATTTGAAATGTATTTTCATTGTCATTACGCTTGAAATATTTTTTAATTTTCTCTGACTTCTTCATTAATACATAAGTTATGTAAAACTGTGTTGTCTAATTTGTAAACATTTTGAGTATTTTTGATATTTTATTATTCTTGGTTTCCAAATTATATCTATTATGGTCATAATATGGTCAGAGAACAAACTCTGACCATATTTCAATCCTTTAAATGTATTTAGACTTGTTTTAGAGCCCAGAATATGCTCTATTTTGGACATTGTTCCATGTGCACTTGCAAAGAATGTGTTTTCTGCTCTTGGGTGTAGTACTATATAAATATCTTTAGGTCAAGCAGGTTAATACTGTTGTTTAATTCTTCTATGTTTTTACTGAGTTTGTCTTGTTCTATCAGTTGTTGAGAGAGGGGTGTTAAAATCTCCAATGGTGACTTGTTTATATTTCTACTTAAAGTTGTCAACTTTTGTTTCATAATTTTGGAAGCTCTATGATTAGGCACATAGACATCTATGATTATCACGTATTCCTGATTATTGAGCTTTAAATTGTTATGAAATGTCTCTATCTCTGGCAATGGTCTTTGTCTTGAAGTCTATTTGGACAGATATTAATATGTCCCTCTAGCCTTCTTATGCTTGTTATTTTTATAATATATCATTTTTTTTGCATCCCATCACTTTAATCCAGTCTGTGTATTTATATTTAAAGTGGTCTTTTCTGGGCAGCATTTAGTTGTTGCTTTTTAATCCATTCTAATCTACTTCTTATTTTATAATCTTATTTCTATTTTTTCTCTTGTCTTATTTGGTTGGTAGGATCTTCAGTAGCATATTGAATAGTAGCAGTGATAGCACTATCCTTGTCTTGTTCTGGGCTCTAAAAAAATGTATCTACATTTTTACTATTCATTGTAATATTTGTTTCAGTTATTTTTACAGATAGCTTTTATCAAATTAATGAATTTATAGTTGTAGTGTTCTTAGTTTTTTCTGCATATATGTGTTAAATTTATCAAATGCTTTCTTTTTGGATTTACTTAAATCATTATTATTATCATTAATTTTGTTAATCTTCACCCGAGGATATTTTTTTCCATTGATTTTTTTAGAGAAAGTGGAAGGGAGAGGTCGAGACAGAGAGAAACATCTATTTGAGAGAGACACATCAATTGGTTGCCTCCCACATGCACCCTGACTGGCCAGAGATGGAGCCTTCAACCGAGATACGTGACTTTGATCTGAATCAAACCTTTGACCCTTCAGTCCGAAGGTGGATGATCTAACCACTAAGTAAAACCAGCCAGGGCTTAAATAATTATTTTTTGGTATTCCTTTCTTATTTGAATTTGGAGTAATAAAATGAGTTAGTTTTTTTAATTCTTTGGAATGATATGTAAAAAGGAAGGTTTACTTCTTAAAATTTTGGAAGCATATACATGTAAAATAATTTGCACATGGGGCCTTTTTGGTGGTTTTGAGGAGGTCTTTAATTAACATTTCAACTTGTTTAATGGATATTTATTTAAGCTTTCAATTTGTATTTTAGTATTAAATTAAATTTACTAATTTTGTCTAGTTTTCATATTTATCAGCCTAACGTTGTTTATAATATTTTTTCAACCTCTGTTGTATTTGTCATTGTTTGTGTTTATTTCTCTTCTTTAGTCTAACTTTAAAAGGCCCAGATTATGCTCTTCCAGGCGGGGTAGTGGGGTGATGCTCAAAGTGGAGACCCTCTGGCTGGGCCACTCTCATTCATATGGTCCTCTCTCCCTCACCATGTCCCACCACGTGTTCCATTCCAGCGCCCTTTCCCTGTGTATGGCTCTTTTTAAGAAGCTGTGTTCTCAGTTGTATTTATAGATTATGGTATATGGGGGCAGAAGGATAGGAAAAAGAGTAAAGAAATAAGGGAAGGGAATGCTCAAGATGGGTCCGGCCTGCCTGTACTTGTGGGTTTTCATTGTCATCCCAGCTAAGCTCCTGTGCTCTCCTGCGGTTCTCCTCTAGCCACTGGTCCTGGGCTGCTCTGCTTCACTCTGGCAAAGAGATGAGTGACGGCATTTTAGGGCAATGTTATGGAAAGCAATGGGCCCCATTAGAAAGCTCTTTGTCAGACTTTCCCCTGTTATTGCATCTCAGGCTTCTGCATTTGGTCACTGTCTTACCCTCAGCCCCCGCCCCAGTTACAACAGGCTCTGACCTCTATCCCTAAGAGCTCCCAATACTTTTGGTGCAAAGTTCTGAGATTCCTCAACCTCCGTCTCATTTCTGTGGCATCTTCAGAGTTTTGTTTCAGGGGAAGCAGCCAGAAACTCTTGTTACTTGCCATCTTTTCTGTGACAACCAGTAGATTATTTGTAAAATAGAGAATCTATCTACCAGGTAATTAATTATATTCTAATTTATTTTTCTTAATTGTCATAATTATCAGTGCTGGTCATCACATTGTTTTTGCTTTTTCTCCTGGGCACAGACAGGGTAGGATTGCACTGCTTCATGTCTGCTGAAATCCAGGGTAGCTATGTGACTTGCTTTAGACAATAAATGTGAGCAGAAGTCTGTGTGCCACTTGTAGCTGGAAGCCCGATCAGTGCGTGGTTTCCCATTCTTTCTTCTACTGTCTGCATGGTGACCAGCAGTGCTCTAGTTCAAGGCTCGGAAACATGTTTCTGTGAAGGACCATATGACAAATATTTTAGGCTTTGTGGGACATACGGCTTCTGTTGCAACTACTCAACTACTCTGTTGTTGTAGAGCAAAAACAACCCTGGGAAATATGTAAGTGAACGAGCATGGCTGTGTTTCGATAACACTTCATTTATGGACACTGAAATGTAAATGTCATATAGTTTTTATAGAAAATATTATTCCTTAAAAAGTTATTTTAACGCAATATGTTTAAACCAATCATATCTCCTGGGTCCTGCAGAACCGGGCAGCAGGCCAGATGTGGTCTACAGGCCACAGTTGTTGGCCTTCACTCTGGATGAAGGCCACTCCCTGAACCTGATTCCCAGGGGAAGAATAACACAGAGCAAAGCCCCCAACCGATCCACTAAGCATATCTGGTGTGTGAAAAAATAAAACTTGTTATTTTAAGCCATTAGGATTTTCTTTCAAATGACACTATAACCCAGTCCAATCTGACACACTGATTCTGTTTTGTTTTTTTTAAATGACAAGGCAGCAATGAATAACTAGAAGACAAAGTGAATGGAAAGAAAAAGGGAAAGGGAAGCTGAGAAAGGACTAGGAGGAATTGGGACTGAAAGTTAAACTCCACGTCTTCAAATCTCAGTCATCTGCCCATTTGCACGTTTAATAAAGTATCTTCTGCTCTTTCTGGGGAGCTGGCATGTTGATTGCTTTAAATAATTTTTTAAAAAAAGAAGAAAGAAAGTCAGGGAAATATTTTGAAGTAGATCTGAAAACTGCGTCAGAAAGTCAGGAAGGCCAAAATAAGGAGCTCTGTTAAGAGACATTCCATCAACAAAAATATCTCTTCTCTTCTCTGCCATGGCAACTCCAAAATAGTAAAGAATATGTAATATGCAGTATCCTTATTTGAACCAGGATGCTGAGAATTGTGCAGCCAACAAATGTCTGTTTTGTTGGCTGCACAAGAAGGGGCAGACTCTGAAGAGAGAGTACCGATTCTGTAGCGTGTGTTGAGCTTTCCCAATTGTTAGTGGCAGAATTCCAGAGATGCTCCAAGTATCCGCTTTCCAATGGCTTAAAACTGGATATTCACCTTGTGTCTTTGTAATGGAGCCCTAATTCTAACGCGGTTGGGGTGTGCTAAATAATCTTTTTCTTTGGACGTGTCAGAGCAGGAAAGAGAAGAGATGTTTGTGGTAATAAAGGTTGCACTTGTCAGAGCCTCTTGCCCTAGAAATGTTGGTGGGGAAGCAGTCCTTATTTGATCATTTTTAGGGTGAGGGAAATGAAAATAAGGGGTGTGCAGAAGCTCTAACTCCCTCAGGGCAGCTGAGTGGGAGAGAGAGGCTCTGTTGGAAAACCTACAGTTTATTCTTACAAAACAATGTAGCCTCTAAGAAGTGGAAACATTTGGAGAAAGTACAGAAATGAAAAGCATTATTGTGTGAAGTTCAAAATCTAAAGCGGGGGGGAAAAGGTGTTCTATGAAAGGTCCAGACTTTATTTTTTGCCTTGGAAATCCTCCGGCCTACAATAATATGATTTGTTTAAAATATGGCACTTAAATATTTAAATGTAGCAGGCCCTATGTGTTTAATTTCTTTGTTTAACTGATGCATAGTTTCCCAACTATGTAGTGACTGGTGAGAAGTGTGAGGCTGTTCTATATTTATGTGGCTCAGCTTTCCAGAATATTTGGATACTGGCCTTGAATATGTACAGTATCATTCCTTTGCGGCAGCGTGGACAATGCCCAAATATATTCATTTTATACCCCCAGAGCCCACTTTTCTGAAGCATGATTTACAATGAGAAAAGTAAATTAAACTTACCAAGTAGCTTATAAAAAATGCAGGGACTACAGAGAATTACAAAGTAAAATTTTCACTTACTATGTAAAAAGTCACATGCCTGGTAAATCTTCTATTTATTTGAATTTTAAAGGATTATGCCTTTACTATATGGATTCTTCGTGCGATGTCAGTATGTATTCTGACAGAATTACAGTCATTTAGTAGCATGAAACAGTGGCACAGTAAGAATTTTAAAAAAGTCATTTAGCTGTTGTTTTTTCCTTTTAAATCAGAAGCAATGAAAACTGTTTTTGAAAGAAAAAAGGAGCGAAATGTTACTCTCCAGTGAATGGTTTTACACAGAATGTATCTGTCTTCTAACAAAGGTTTGACTATGCTGGTGCCCTGTGGCACTCAGACATTGTTCTAACGAGTAGAAAAGTGAATGTGGGTGCCACAGTCTGGCCATGACCTCTCTGGATGCACGGAACCTCTCCCTGGGCCTGACTTTGACTGGAGTGAGGTCAGTGACACGAACGTGGCCTTGAAGACATCACAAATGAATGAGCAGGCAGAGAAAATCAAAGAGTGCATTTTCTACCAATCAGCCCAGTCAGTCCCTAGGAAGAGCGCATATGGTTCAGATAGAGTAGTCCCCACTCCTGGGAATTGGGGCCCAGGGGAATAAATGAATGAAAGAATAAGAAAACAGGCTGAGAGGCCAAAGAAAGCTAAGAAGCGTTTATATTATAAAGCACATACTGGATTCCATAATGTACAATGTTCAAAATAAACACAGTTTTAAATAATACAGATGTTCCCGAGATATGAAACATTTTGCGGTTCCAAGAGTTCTTCGGCAGCTGCACAGGCTTTTGTAGTTCACACACTGCGATATAGTGTTTCTGTGTATTCTATAGGATGCCATTGATCCAATCCATTCTGCACAGCTTCCTGAAACACTTTATCAACTATGGAAAAACCTGTCTCAACAGACTATTTTTTCTTCTGTTTTTGTTATTGCTGTTAGTCTAATGTTAGAGAAGACACCTGTTACAGGCTGAATTATGTCCATCCAAATTCATGTGGTGAAGCCCTAACGCCACAGTGGGTCAGAATTTGGAGATGGGACTTTTAAAGAGGGAATGAAGTTAACATGAGGCCTTTAGAGTGAGCTCTAATCCAATCTGACTGGAAGTTTCTTTCTCAACTGTCTCAACTGCTAGTTGTGTCAACTTGTCTTATTGTTGGACCACCTCACTCACCCCCAGATTTTGGTGTGGATTAGAAGCATGGATTTGGTGTATGTGTTTGCCCCTTGACCTTAATTCCAATTTCAGACAATCCCTGGCTTTTGGTAATCCAGCCTACCATCACAGCTTTGGTCCCCTCAGGCCTGCTCATGCTCACGCTCTGATTCCACCTTCTATGTAGAAAGTTGAGATAACCACTTCTAGAACGCTACTTAATCGACCTTCCTCCTGTCTGGGTGTTCCACACATCCATAAAAGTAAGTCTTAAAAAATAAAAATATTCATGTTGTCAGAAGTTTTGACTTTCATAACCACAGAAAACTTTCTTTTTTTTTTTTTCTTTGCTATAGGTTTATTACAAAATAGTGAGAAATAGACAATTTCCCACCTCCACACTCATATCCCTAGACAATAACTCGGTCTCTCTTTTTAAGGATAGTGGTTTTTCTTTCTTTTTTTTTTTTTTTAAATATATTTTTATTGCTTAAATTATTACAAAGAGTATTACATGTTTCTCCTTTTTTTCCCCCGCCCTTGACAATCCCCTGGCCTCCCTTACC